>NC_056733.1:1522604331-1522615487 GCF_019279795.1 Protopterus annectens
CTCCATGCATGTCAAACAGAGTACTATGCTAACCCTCTTTAAGCACAACTAAGATGAGTGGATGGGAAACCACAAATCTGTCCCAGGGGTCTGACCTGTGGCTCTCATTGACAGGGGCAACAGGTGCTGACTGTTGTTTCTTATTGGGGATAAACCAATGTCTAGGCTTGTAAGGACCCCAAGGCCATTACTGTAGTAACCTCCTATCATCCTATGAGCCTATGATCCTACTGAACTCCCAGGTGTCATGCATCAAGAGTAGCATGTTGTATCATGGGATATGCATGTAAGATTACACTGTTTGCCCCCATTGTCCCTGACACACTATTCTACACATACGCACCTAGGTAACAATGCACATATACAACCGTACCTTGGTGGTCACATTTCTGCATTGCCATCATGCCATGCTGAGGTGCTGTATTGGCACTGGGTCTGTGTGGCATAGACACACATATCCCTGGAACAGAAACAGAACAAGGTCTGTGAGAACAACAATCAGTCAGCAATACTACCACCAATGCAACATCATAGAACAAAGGTACAGATGCTTTGGTGTGTACTCATGACACATGCCAGCAGACAGCACCTTACAGGGTATAACACTACTACGCTACAAACTGTAATTAAATGTACTATAGTCACCCTGTGCATCAGGCACATATTTGCATGTCCCTCCATTGATGGTATGGATGACAGGGATGTGGCACAGGTATTATCATATGCCCGTGGTGTGGTGTGGGGTTGCCAAAGGCCTAGCCTGCACCACATAGTTGACATTACATTTGTGTGTCTGGATGGCTGCTGGTCAGCTGGGCCATGGAGAGAATCTGTGTGTGTCTGTTGGTGACCTGCATGTGACAGTGATGTGTGAGTGTGTGCATGTGTACACAGTCAAGCCATGTGTTAGCCCTACACAAGGGTATGTTGGACAGCTGTAGACCATACATGGCAGAATGTACAGTTCACCATCTCCGGTCACAAACACGGGAACTGGCACCACCAGGAGTGGCACTGGCACCACCATGCCCAGCGTCAGATGTGGTGCTACTTGATGATGGTGACTGGTGTCTGCTGGGTCCATGCCCCTCATGGGTCCACCCAGGACCATGTGCCCATGGCCTGCCACATTATGGTGTGGAAAGCACCCTCCTTTCTGTAGTGCTGATTGTACTGCCACTATGGGAGCGTGACTGTGCATGGCCATGTGGACTCTCAGTTGAAGGTGGTGCTGAATTACATTCAAGTGTTGATGCCCTACTCCCACCACATGTTCCAACACAGAAAATGTCCGGTCAAGGAGTGACAATGTCTCCCTCAACTGTCTGTCCACTACATCAGCATGATGATGCATGGCATCATCAATGTTGTGGATGGAGTCATGGATGCCAGACAGTGATGCATCCATGATCCTGAGCATTCATCTGGTGTCGCGTTCAGACTTTTCCTGTGCCTCCATGACAGATTGAAACATGTGATGAGTGACTCGTGATGTGACACCTGTGACAGGTGGTGGATGGGCAGCAGTCTTCCTTTGAGTACCCCTGTCAATCTGTCTGTGTGGGGCTTCACCAGCTCTATGACTGTGGCTAGTGTCTACAGTCAAAGATGTCATAGTTGCCACACTCTCATGTTTGATGCCACCACCCTGTGACAGTCCAATATCTGTGTCTGCAGGGGACTATGTGTGGGCATACTGACTGTGTGCAGGAACATTGAGGGAGGAAGTGGGATGTCAACAAATGGGACAGATTCAGCCCCTAACAACCCCAACTGTGCCTCTCTATGGCCACCATCATCCTCAGACTCTGATGAGATACTAACATCAGGTTGTGAGGGGAACACACTCCAACCCCCGCAGTCACCTGTGAGGAGGAAGACAACATGACTACATTAATGCTTGTACTATTATGTCTACTGATCCACACACACGCACACACACACACACAGACATACAGGTGAAGTGCCACAACTGCATTGTGCATACCACACCTTATTACTGATCCCATGCACAACCCACAAGCAGACCACAACAGACACAGACAAGACAGGCCCTTAACATCATGCAGTGCAGCTATGTCCAGTTAATGTTGTCAGTACTATACACCTGTGAAGTAAGCAACATGTCAGTGTATGAGATGGACCTTCACCTAAAACAATGCGCGCCCATCTCCACCATACTATTGTCCCCTGTATAGTAGACTGCATACACCTTCACAAAAATATGTGCAAATATGTTGCAGCTCCTGCAAGTATGCTACTGTGATTAATTCAATGCACTACAGTGAACCCCTCCACAACTGAACAAATAAGTATTGTACTATGGCTAAGCTTAACAGATGTGCCCATGGCAAACTGGCAGCCCTTAACATTCCTAGGGTATAGATGAGCCATAACAAAACAGTTTCACACTCACCATCTACAGGATGTTGGACTCCGGCCACACCAGATGTACCTATAGAATTGTTGGGGAGAGGTATTATCAGCAAACATAAATGTGGCATTGGTATAGGAAAATATGTGCATATATCAACATGTACACTATGAACTGTGATACTGCCCACATTTTTGACATTCTGCCTATGTGTGCACATGTGTGCGCTATAACCCCCCCAAATGCAGATTGATGTGACATCCATGTACAGGTATGCAGAGGCTGCCACTATGACTGCTACAGTATTAAAGTGATAACCACAGGAGGCTTACCTGGATGCTCCTCTGCTGTGGAAGATGTGCCACCCTCCTCCACGCCGTATGGGGTGATGGATGCTTGTAAGCTGGGGGCTGAAGCCAAGTTTGCCTGGAGCTCTTCTGTGGCTGAGAGTGGTTATTGTGTTGAAGGCCTTCCACCAGTGCCAGCACGGTCCATGGCCACAACTGTGGCTTTTTGCCGTGCAGTATTTATCATATCTGAGGCCCTGTGTTGGACCTGCTCATAGCTTCTTTCCTGTAGCATGACATAATTTACTGATGCAATATGATCTGCCCACAGTGTAGTGCATTGTTCCCGATTCTGGTGACTACTCAACAGCAGGATCTCATGATGCAGTCTCAGGCCATCAACTATAACGTCATTCTCGGCTGCAGGAAAAAGGTGGGTTCCCCCATCTGTACATCACTCCTGAAAGACAAGAAGAGGGGAACACATCACAGGACCACATACATTGCTCTCCATTATGTACATACCCTGCACATCCACATTACCCAGTACTATCCTCTGCTAACTCCCACATCATACCCCACCATCTATCACCACAGTATGTATGTGACTATCAGCAACATAGTGGCAATCCTGCATGCACTTCCCTCCTCACCCTGCTGTTTCCTGCTAATTGCTGCATGTTCTCTAAGGTGTTCAACTGCATTTTTTCTGTTGCACCTATTACTACTGGTTTATAGCCTGTCTACATTGTATGCAGTAGCGTAAGCCTCCTACCTTTGTGTTAAGCACTTGGGCTGTAGGCCCACCTCTTCGGTCTTCCTGGCCTTCCTCCCTCAGATTCTGACAAATATGGCTGGACAATGTCCTACAGTTTCCACTGCCAGTCAGATTAATATGGACATCCTGACATCATGTAGCAACTGCCTCATGTACATGGACAACCATCTACAAACACCAGCAAGGAACACAATGTGTGAGAGGTGCAATGACATGAGGGACCTACAGTCTATGCTCTCTCCCACTCAAGCCCACATATCTAGCATTGAAAAGGTTGTCAACACAATCAGTACACCTCAGGCACCACCCACACCTACACAATACACACCCACATATGCAGAGGTCCTCTACATAAGCATCACCAAACAAAGGAGACCTCAAAGGCAAAAACATAAGCAAAATCTACAGCCCTCCATACCACATAGCCACATACCAGTGTCCCACAGCCAATAAGTCGTCACTATAAATCAAACATATTAGTCATTGGAGACTCCATTGTGAGACATGCAGATGTGCCTCTCACCAGGCTGTATATGGGGAAGGTCACAATTAGTTGTCTGTCAGGTGCCAGAATCTGCTATATCGCATACACACTGCTTTCTCTCAACAACAGGAACTGTTATGAGTCTGTCATAGACCATGTTGGCATGCCTGACCTGAGATGTACCTCACTGGACTATATGAAGTGCGGCATGATTGAGCCAGCTGATTATGTGTCCCAGGCAAGTGTGTCCCTAGCCTTAAGCAGCATTCTGCCGTCACCCAGAATAATGCCGCAATACCATCAGGAAATGATTGACCTTAACATTTGGCTTGGTTTCTGGTGGCATTCCAGGGGGATCCAGTACTTAACAGCCTGGGATGATATGATCAACTAACCATGATGCTTTGTCAGAGATGGCCTCCATCTGTCTCACCTGGCCTTCAGGCTTCTGGAAATGTTTTTTGCCACCCCCATAGTGGTTTTATTAATAAAAGTAGTGATGTTAACACTATCAACATAAAAGTGTCAACAAATCACAAATTGAAGGTTGTGTTGCTGAGCGCTAACAGTCTAAACATGAATCTGCACTCATTGCAAGCAGTCTTCACCCTGGAAAATGCTGACATCTGTGCAGTCACAGACAAATGGTAAAAAGCTGCAGAGAGCACCCCAGCCTTACATGCTAACCCATACTATCATACATTCAGACCCCAAGGTGTGGCCAGTAAAGCCAAGGGATGTGGAGTTTCACTATATATGAAATACATACACAACTCCAGGCTGGTCAAACAGTAAGAAGCACAGGAGACACTCCAGGTGCAGTTAACTGTTGCTAAGACCCCTATTCAAATCATAGCTAATTACTGTCCCATCATGTGACCAGGAAGCTCATTCTGCCTATAAGGACCTGTGCAACTCTATCAGGATCTGACTCTGTACTCTGATCCTGGGTGACTGCAACTACCAAAACATAGATTGGGAGAACTACTTATGCCAACACACAAATGCCCAGAGATTCATTGGATTTGTCAATGAAAACACCTCTCTTAGAGTTGATATTAAACAACATGGGTAACCGCTGCAGTATTCCTACAGTATCATCCTCTGTGGTAAAACCAACCATAAAGCAGTCATGTTTGCAGTCACCATCTCCTACAATACCTGTCTAGCTAGGGTCAGACATACAAACATCTCCAAAGTTGATTACAGCCTCCTGAGGGATGGTATAAACAGCTTCACAGCCTCTTCCCCTCTTTAGAAACTGACACCAATTTCCACAAATACACCAAAACTCTATACGTTCATTTGTATAGATGCATGGAGCCAGGTATACCCGACAGGACTACATCATCCTCTGCAAGGATAAGTAAACCTGTCTGGTGGACATCTGCAATAAATAGACTCTATAACAGGAGTGAAATAGTGCTGTCCAGGACCAAGAAGGAATTTGAAGCAATGACTCCTTAGCTCGAGCAAGCAAATAAGAGCACTACTGAAATCCTGCAAAGCAAACTCTGAGCCCACATTGGCAACATCCACTACACACAATCATATTTCTTTCTTCACACTTGTCTGCAACCTCAAAGGAAACACTCAGATCTGCTCAGTAGTGGTGGTCAAGGACACCAGACATGCAAGTGCTATAGATATAGTAAACTTGCTGCTCGACAGAGTTAGTGAAAGATTCACCCCTTGTCCTCCCTATCACTACATCAGGACATCCCCAGTACCTACTCCCTTCTCCTTATATCTAGGTCACAGGTCATCACTGCCATCTCAAAGTCATGAAATACAGCCTCTGTGGGACCCAATCACATGGCAGGAGGCATCCTACATGACCTCAAGCATGAACCTGCAGCACCATTAGGCGCTGTATTCTACCAAAGCCTGAATACCACCTTTGTCCCAGCCGAGTGGTGGCCACTGATTGTCGTCCCTTTACACTAAGGTGAAGTGTTCACCAATCCAGCATGTTATAGACCCATCAGCCTAACTAGCCTGATCTGCAAGGCCATGGAACAGATTATCAGGAACCTCATTAACAAGGACATTGGTGACCACCACACACTTGATCACACACAGTGTGGCTTTGTCAAGGGGGGATCATGTCTGTTACATTTGATTGACTTCTTTGACACAGTTACCAATGTTATGGATGAGGGGGAGACAGTACACACTGCCTACCTTGGCCTGGCCAAAGACTTTGCCAGTATTCCCCACTTGGCCATAATAGATATACACTGTCAGCTAGGCATCAATCCATATGTTACCAGATGGGTTGCCCATTGGTGCGCTGACAGAACCCATCTAGTTAATATAGGAGAAGCTACTTCAAGTGGTAGACCCATAACTAGTGGCATAACCCAGTGTTCTGTGTTTAGGCCTCTTTTATGTGTGAGTTGCACTTCTGAGGTGTAGGGCACAACCAGTGGGCTATGGCCGATGACATTTGCAGAAGACTGAATGCTGGGTGCTATCACCAAATCCTTTACATATGTGGACATCTGCCAGAGGGTCTCACGCAGACACAGGACTGGTACCAGACACATGCCCTCAGGCTGCATACCACAAAATGCAGCATTATCCCCTTTGGGAAGAGTGACATCCCCACAAATTATCACATTACTAACAATGTCCTAAGCACACAATCAGTTGTGAGGGATTTGGGCACACAGGTTGATGGCAGCATGACGTTTGACCACCACATTGCTTCCCTTGTAAGGAAAGCCTTCTACATGGCCCATCTCATAGGTAAGGGTATCTCATCCAGGGATGTGGGGTTCATAACATCCCTGTATACCTCCCTAATAAGGACCATTATTGAGTATAATTCCCCTTTCATCATGTACCTCGCAAAGCACATGCAGCAGCTAGGGAGACCACAGAGGTTCCTCACCATGGAATACCAGGGCCTCAAACATCTACCATACACAGATAGGCTAAAAGCCCTATCCCTCCACCCAGTTTCATATAGACTCCTCAAAGGTGACCTCTGTCTAGCCTACAAGGCAATCAGGACTGCACCTTGATGGGACTGCTGCACATCAGCAAGTCATGCACCACTTGAGTAACCTGTACATGCGCCCTCAACCTGGTCTGTGATATCAACAGGACTTGGCAGGTCAGCTGTGTGTCCCAGACACTCACCCAGCTGTGGAATGGACACCCTGTCCACATCAGGCAGCAGAGTACTGCTTTACCCCTTTTTAAGCGAAACCTGGATAACTGGATGGTAAACAGGACATACACCCTTGGGATACCACCTGTGTCCCTGTTGGACTGGGGCAGCAGGTGCTGACATGCATAAACATGGCTAAACTCTGGGATATGCTTATGAAACTCTCAGGCCCAATAGCCTAGTAACCTCCTATGAGCCTAGGTATTCTGGTTATGGCCCTGTGTGCTGTGACAGACTGTGTTGTTATGTCTCCACACCCATCACTGCCATCTACTGCGGTGTGTCTCCAATGGGCAACACCACAGTACCATGTCATAGAGCAACCATACAACAAATAGGTGAGTGGTACTACAAGTGTATGGGGATAGTCTGGCAACATCTGCATGACCCAGTGACAGACAGCACTGCAAACATGCTGTAGGGTATCCTCCCTGTAGGTTTCTGATATGCATAAAACACAAATGTTTGCAGAATGTGTTCATGTGCTGATATATGTGGCCCCACTGCCAGACAAATGTAGATGTCTGGCAAACAGTTGCACAATACGTAATGGTTGCTCCCAGACTGTGGGGAATCTGGCTGTCACACACCAGACCCCCTCAGAAAACAGTTATGGTACATTAATATCTGGTACTGTATTCATTCCCTTATGTTGTATGCTTGATATGCACAGTCTGATCCTGAGGCTGGGCCTGTGTCCCCCCATTACTACTGGCTATAACCTGCTGTCCTGCCATTGGAAGTCAACAGGTATGCTAGCCATATCTCTTAAGTGTTGAGATACAGGTGAGCAGTACACAATGACCTAGCCAGAGTACATCAGGAACAGTCAGACACCTGGCGAATGTTTGAACTATGCCTGTGTGACATTCACAGACTGTGAGGAGCTGACTGACAGTACCTCATGCTGTGATCTATGTCACAGCAGACAGAGCCGAAAGGGAAGCCTGTAGGTGTTGGACAGCTGACTAACAGCCACATGTCATTCCAAGATATGTACTACAGACCTAGTGTTGAAATCCCTATTTCCCATAACTGCATCCTCCCATATGTGTCCCATTACATGGGTAGTTCTATTAAATACATGATATAGTGCTGTACTCCTTTATGTGCAGAAATCATTTAGTATAATGTTTATGCTATCACAGTCTGTCTTTGTAAAGAAAGTCACAGACCTGTTTACCATAGGCAGCAGCTTGCCTTTTCTAGGTAATGCTCATGAACAGGTGATTGCCTGTGCACCAGTCTGTGACTCACACCTGCTAATTGTATCCAGAACAGCTGGGTTACATTTTCATTAGCCAATGGCATGGCACCACAGTGCTATAGTTAAGGCCTTCATGTAGGCCTTGACCCTTTTCCTGGCCTGTGAGATGGATATTATCAAAGTGTGGGGACTGCAACATCACAGAAGGTAGGTAAAAAGGGTCTATATCATATAATCAACATTTCAAAATGTCGAATCACCTTTACTCAACACAAAAATATTGAACGCTGACTTTGTTGAATGGCCAAAACACTGATTTCTTTCCAAGGGAAAGAAATCAGTTGACTGTTCTGTCACACCTGCCCTTTCTCTGACTGTAATGTGGTCTCGTAGTTAGAATATTTAGTTAGGGGTAAAGCCCCCCACTTAAATATGTTAGTTTGTATGCCATGTTGTCTGTTGGCCTTCCGATTTCTTTCCCTTGGAAAAAAATCAGTGTTTTGGTCGTTCGACAAAGTCAGCGTTCGACATGTTCATGTCGAGTAAAGGTGCTTCGACATTTTGAAACGTTGATTATATGATATAGACCCATCAAAAATATTGTCTGCTGTCCGGATTTATGTGGTATGTCCACAGTTTTGCATGCTATGTTTGGCCATTGTGAACAGACTTTCTGATTATGTGGCAGTTTACTGTTTAACAATGTGGGATGAGGCCAGTAAGGAGACAGACAGATGTGAGTGTCATACGTCATTTACATCAGAATATGCATGCTGTTGCAAAAGTTGCTGGTCTGTCAGCTGTGTATGTTTGTAGGAGAAGACTGTGACGCATGTCCCTGTGAGTTGACCATTCCCCCCACCCCACCTCACCCCTTTCTGTATGGGTGTTTTGTGGATCTCCTGTTCTATGTGGTTTGGAGATATAGTAGGTCTGTACCAGGTAGCTGAACATACTGCCGCATATGTTTCAGGCTGCAGCTGCTGCATTCTTCCCAGTAGTCACACTAGGGATTGTGAACACATGGGGACACCAAGCTGTATATGTCAGTGAGGGAGCAGTGTTGGCTCTGTTGTCAAAGCATAGGTAGGGTGAGGTACCCATGACAGTCCAGGTAAGGCATGTGCCTCAGGTGCATATGTTATGTAATACTGCCATCCAGAGAGTAGTCATTTAGTATGCCTATACATATATGTGAAGTGTGTCCCAACCTGCAGGTCTTTGACATGCTATTGGTGGCAATGACTGCAGTAGTAGCAACTGGTTCTGCTTAAGATTGCAGGGCTCACTCAGTTATTTTTTGTATTGACAAGCATGTACTTGACGTGCAACAGACTGGAATGGAAGCCAGGACTGTGTGTGGCAAAATGTAAAGCATGCTAGGAATGTAACAGAATGAGCTACTGTGTCAGTATTATAGCAAGTGTATTTGCAAGACATATGTGCATGCATACAGTCTGTTACACAGGATTCTCATGAAGATGTGTGTTCGGATGCGTCTGACACTGTACTGCCTGTCATGATTTTCTGCTCTCAATCTGTACTGACTTGCCAGTACTTCAGCACACAGAATATGTTTTGTGATAACTGTGCCAGAAGTATGTGGCACAACCTGAACATTCTGCAACAGTCTGTGCAGTTGTCAGCTGTACCTGATACCTTAAGCTTCATGTACACCTATCAACATTTATTTGGCTGTGTACTGGCTTGGTGTCTGCATCACAGTCCCAAGTACACTGTCATTTTTCCCATTATATGTGCAAGCAGTGTGTCACTGGCAGTAAGGATATGTTTATGGAAACACCTGTGCTACTTCAGAGCTGAGTGACCTAGTGTGCTACTGCACTTGGGTTTGAGACTTGGTAGGGCTGATAATTTTGTTGATGTGCATAACAATGTCAGAAAGACAAAAAGGTGTTTAAGCAGTTTTAAGTGTATTTAAGCGGGTTTGCCCTGTGCAGCACAGGGGTGATAGGAAAGTGGTGAAATGGGGGCAAGCAGAGAGAAAAACAATGTAAAATGCAGATAGGAATGTACATGACAGGTGTAGGGAAAGGCCATAGCTCTCCATTTCTTATACGGCAACAGCTGTGCAAGTTGTAGAGAACTTAGAATTTGAAGCCTCACATCCCAGAGAGAGGGGTGTGGGTGACATAACTTTTTTGATTAATTGCTGTTATGATTGATTGTGGGCAGTGCAGGTGTGGGTGAAATGGAGAGCTATGCATGGGGTGATTTTTTTTTGTGGGACAGATGCCCCCCTTTTTTTAAGGTGAGAGTGGAATGTTGGGGAAGGGTTATCAGCACATTTGTGGAGATAAGTTGGATAGGAGAGAATGCATTTACAAACAGACAAGACAACAGACAGGGGTAGTGTATGACATATGAGGGGGGTAAACACCTTGGACCGGTAGGGTGTTGTGGAATTAGAGAGCCATGTGCTCCCAGACAGCAGCAGTGGGACTGAGCTCCCCACCCATGAGCAGTCACCACTGCTCCTTCACTGCCCCAAAGGTGGTTGTGCTGAGGGCTGGGTGCCAGTCTGCTCCTCCAGGTTGGCCAGTATACCCTCAATCTGGCACAGCCAATTGTTGAACCCTTGGTGGACGATCCTGCACATCATCTCTGATAGCTGTTACTAGGTGACAACTCCCTCCTGCTCCCACTCACATGAGGGGACAGGCCCCAGAGGTGGTTCCACCTGTAGGTGGTGCAGGGCTGGCAGGGGAGGCAGCACCAGGTTGGGTCCCAGACATGCTGGGACCCAGTGCCATGGCCAGTTGTGGTGGGTTAGGTGATCTGCGGGAACCTGCCTACCCAGTCGTATTTTGGATAGGTTTATAAACAT
>NC_056733.1:1522615987-1522703487 GCF_019279795.1 Protopterus annectens
TCTTTTGTCTTTGGTCTGCAGCTGTATTCATATCTTCGAGGGAGCTCACAAGGCTATCCTCCTCAGTGGAAGGAAAAAAGATATACATACATACACATTTATTCCTTGCTAACTCAGTAGATAAATAGCTGTTGAAAGACATAAGCCTGCTGCGCTTAGCTACTGCCAAGGTCAGACACTGCAGCTAAGCTTCAAGCAATTACATGCAAAATCATTTCTACTGTCATACTGTAAAATAGAATTAAATGCATTACATATCATACTGTTTCCAAACTAGCACTTCATATATGGGTTTTAAGCACTCATTTTCCTAGCACTCTCTAAACTAATCATTACATATATATGTTTAAGTACATATTTTTCTAACATTCTCTAAACTAATCATTACATATATATGTTTAAGTACATATTTTTCTAACATAGGTCTTCCACTGTTCGTACATATGTTTTATTAAATCCCCAGACAGTCTATTCTGCTTTTATGCACACATTCACTCACACAAGCAGATAGACACAGAAGCACACATACACACACAGAGAGATGCAAACACACTTTTTTTTACACTGGCTAAACAGCAAAGGCGCTGCTTAGCGAGTGTAAAATAATGGCTCAATCAAGTTCTCTCTCACTCTCATACACACATGCACTCTCACACACAGACACAAACACATAAACACACATACTTGTTTATTTTAATTTTTTTTCTTTTTTATTTTACACTAATTAACTAACAAAAGTGCTGCTTAATGAGCGTAACATAATGGAGACTATTAGTTTTTTTTTCATTTCAAGCTCCATGGCAGTGACTCATTTTTCAGTAGGTGTTATCTGTAGATTAACACCCTGAGGAGTACATTCATTGTCCCATCAGCGAGTGTTGTACAGGCCACCCATTCTCTAATATAGATGTGTCCAACCTGCGGCCCACGGGCCGCATGCGGCCCTCAGAGCTCTGCCATGCAGCCCTCTACCTCTAACTCCAACATCGATGTATGCATGCCCCAAAACACTTTTTTGTTGTGTTTTTCATGCCCATGACCTGTAACTCTAACATCGGTGTGTGCATGCACCAAAGCATCCCTCTAGTTTTGATTTTTTTGCACCAAAGAAGGGTCTGTGTGTTCGCACCATTATTTCGTGCCAAAGAATCAATGTGTGTGTTCTTGCTGAAGAGGAACTCGTCTATGGATTTGCTGTCATTGCCTTTTCAAGAGACAGCACTTAACCTGTGTTAATAGGTAAGTATGGTGTGAGTGAGTGCATGCATGAAAGCAGAATGTTTGCGTGCGTGAAAGTAGAAGTGTGTGTGTGTGTTTGTGTGCATGACAGAGAGACAGAGAGAGACACATGCACAAAGAGGCTAATGTACAAACAAGTTAGCTCACAAATGCATCCTACATTAAAAGTACACTTTCATTAAATTGCAGCTTTTCTGACATGACAGGGAGAGTGTTGTATTGAATATGAAATCATACCTCTCAACTGTATGGATTTTTGAAGAATGTCTGGATTTTTGCCTCATCTTCCAATTTGTGTCTTTTGCTTAGGAAATAAAAGTAGTCATCCAAGGTAATGCAGTCCCAGGGAGTAAGAATGACACAGCAGCCAAGGGTTAGTGAGTGAGTAGTGGATTGACTAATGTAGGACTGTAGCATATAAAGTTTATTGGTTTTTTTTTGACAAACAAAAAAAGTCACCCAGTACTGTCTTGTCATTGGTGGGTTCTAAGCAGTGATAGATTGGACAACAGTAAGCATATCTTTGGTGGACCATCAATACTGGCAAATCAGGTGGGCACAATGTCATTTTTTAAATGTTGGGGGATTTAGTGTGTATGTGTGTGTTTGTGTTGGGAGTGCTGCAATAGTAGATGATTATTAAAGACAGAGACTTACAAACTGTGGAGAATATGTTTCTTTGTTTCAAAACCTGATACTTGGGTACTAGGAATGCCAAAAATAGATTTTTTAAGACATAGCTTCTTGCCATTTACAGTGGATGGATATTTACATTTAATGGACAATGTTAGCAATATGAGTGTGGTCCTGTAGGGATCTGGATGATGCTAAGTCTACCACTGCCAATGTCTTGTAAAGTGACCTGGAAATGGATATTGGGATGTTGCTGAAAAAATACTGCAAGTGGGCTTTGAAATGTAGTTTAATTAAACAAAGTGCGCTTGCAGTTTACAGGCTATAATTTAATTTATTTCAGGTAGTCCAGATCCTGGTAGATTGTATACCATTAGACTTAATTAGGGAGAGGTGTCATTCTGTGGAAATAAGCAGACTTAGTTTCAGTGAAAGCTCTGTGGTTGTTTGCAGGTAGGAAGTTTGAGGGTGTGGAGCCAATGTGTTTTATTATTTTTAATGTATTTGTCTTTTCAAAGTATGGTTTTCTTTGTTGCAAAAGAAGGCAGGATTGAATGAGCCATATAATGCTTAACTGACAATAATGGGATAGAAACATACGTGATGTATAATGTTTGCAGCTACAGTTGTTTCAATGGTTTCTGTGATGCATAACTATTTTTGGGCCTGTGTCCCAATTTTATTTTTCGCTTTGTCCAGAATTTTTGCTATAAGGTTGAGAGGTATGGTTCCATGCTAAATCAGAAGGTTGTATTTACCTTGGAAGACTTTTCAGAATAATTACGAGAAACAGAGCATTTTTAATATCTCCACTTATTTCCAATATAAACTGCCATGTAACCTTGCAAATAACTTTCTTATTACACTACTTTAATTCTTTTGAAATTGACAGGTATGCTTCATTGGTTCGGACGTAAGCATAGTGTGCTGTGACTGATTTCTTGCAGCAGTCTGTGGTTTACTTATCACAATAACTTTTCTGTGTTTCTGGGTGTGTGATCAATTTAACAGTTTTAAAGATGCTTACCAAAATTAAATAAATGCATAATAAATAAAAAAGTAATCCTTTCTTCACTTTGAGCTATTGACAAAGTGTGGGAATTTGTTTTTTTCTAAAGTGATGGTCAGCATTACAGCTTAGTAAACAGTCAGTCTGTGAATAACTTCTGCACAAATTAAAATGTCTGAATGTCAAATGACTTTAGATTGGAGGGAAGTTATATGTTTACTCCAGTATGTAGTATGATCTTAGAGAGTTTATAGATTTCTTATTGATTTCATTTTTGCTGAGCAGTTGTTTGTTGATTTATTGATGGTCCTTTTGGTGGTGGGAAATTGCATGGATGAATCCATCTTTATTATGATTTTTTTTTCAGCTATTTTGACTTCCAGACAATTTCAATCATTGAGACTGTGTCATGTGATTACTGAGGTTGCCTATTTTACAAGTAGGGGCTCCTTTTCTGTGTGTGTGTGTGTGTGTGTGTGTGTGTGTGTGTGTGTGTGTGTGTGTGTGTGTGTGTGTGTGTGTGTGTATAAGAGAGAGAGATTTAATATGTATACTGAATATATTTTTGCAAATGGAATTCTTAGTTAAATAGGCCCCTCTTCTTAGACAAGTAGACTTGAGTAACCAATATTAGATCTTAACCATCCAGCTGGGAAAGTTTAGTATGTGGATTTTCCTTCCGGTTTGATGAAGGCTATGCTACTTACTTAAGGAGTACATTCATGGCTATCCATCCAGTTGTACTGTTGTTGAACTACATTCTTTGATAATGAGAGGAGCTATTTACATAAGTTGAAAGTTTTTGTGTCAAGAACCTGTCCATACAAAGTGGCTTGTTTATATTGCAGTGAAGGCTGTGGTCTTTGTAGTGAGTGTTTTAAATATAACCAGTATTTCTGAGGTAGAGAAAGTCTCTTGAGGCAGGATCTTTCTTAGTCTGGAAAGCAAGCCAGTGATGAAATTTATAGGGGCCAGTGAGCGACAGTGGAAAGCAAGAAGCTTTTTTGTCTGTTTGGATAACTAAGTGAGCTCAGTCCTTTGACCTTTTTTTGTCAGAAATGGTTGTACTCTTTCTTTTGGCATGGTGTTTTGCTGAGGCATGTGCCAAAATGGGTGTTGCACTCAATAATTGCTCTTGTAAAGGAAGAATACAGGTATGTTATGACCTCCTTGTCCCTGGATGAGATACCCTTACTAATGAGGTGGGCCATGTAAAAAGCTTTCCGTACAACCGAGACAACGTGGTGGTCAAAAGTCAGGTTTCTATCAACCTGGGTGCCCAAGCACCTCACAACTGATTGCATGCTTACATTGTTATTCATGTGATAATTTGTGGGGACATCACTCTCCTCAAAGGGGATGATTGTGCACTTTTTGGCATTTAGCTTGAGGCCATGTTTCTGGCACCAGTCATTTGTTTGGGTGAGACCCTCTTGTAGCTAATTCAGACTTGTTTTATTAAGTCTAATGTGAATTCTTTACTTTATTGCAAATTTGTTGACTTATTTTTGTGGATTATAGTATTGTAGGACTGCTAATGTTGACATTGTATGTAGATGGACTGCTGGAGTGGTTTTCCCACTGAGAAATGCTACTGCTGTAGTGAATATCTGTTTATTTGTAAAAAAAATCTATATATTAACTAAGATGGTAGAGTTAGCTGTTTGATTAAAGAATTAAAATCAGAATGAGAATTAGAATTTTAAGGCAAATATTAGGCATTTATTACATTTATTAATTGTTCAAATGCACCTACAGTATAGCCAGGAGGTCTACTTTGGTTTCCCGTGGCAGTGAAAGAGTTAACTATATGATATATTTTATATGCGGCCCCAAGACAATTTCTGTTCACTCAATGCAGCCCCGGCAAGCCAAAAGGTTGGACACCCCTGCTATATCAATAAAAAAAATCCTGATTGAAGGGAGCAACAGAGGGACTTGTAAAACTTCATAACTAACTAAACAAATATTAATCTTTACAAAAATAATACAGCAAATAAATGTATAATTTCTACAAATTACTATCTGTTTTGGCCTGCAGATTAACTTATTCATAAGAATGAATCCATCCGCCCACCCATCCATCCATCCCTCCATCCATCTATCCATCCACCCACCCACAACCCTTTTTTCCCATTTTTGTACATGGGGGTCTGGGTGTCACTTCAACAGTGACAATCATCTAGTTCCCAGGTTCACACTGCCAGGTGGTTAGCCCTGCAGCAGATTCATAAGAACAAATGAATACATTTAATAAAAATAATACAGCAGATGGAAAAACAATTTACATGAATTCATGTCAGTTTTGGTCAGCAGGTTCACCTGTTCCCAAGAATGATTATAGTTTTATAATATCTGCATGTATAGCATATTAAAAATAATTTTAATGGTGCATGCATGTAAAGAAACCAGCAATACCATGAGCATTTGCACTAAAAACCTCAATCTTCTCTACAGCATAAACAATCTGTTGGTGAGATAGATATGTCACTGAAATAATTCCAGTCCTATAGAATAGATCCCTTTTACATATGAAAGAAAGTAACTCTCATACCCTTTACAAGTGAAGCAACTCCTCAGTTGCATACTGATAGATGGCCAACAAAAATAAAAAAAAAAAATAACAAAAAATCTTGCTTTTTTCCCACTTTCTGAAAGTTAAGAAAGTTCAGTTACAGATTTGCTGTTCTGAGCTGTTTGGAAGTTTCTAGAAGGCCAGTGCTTGCTTGGGCTAAAGGGAAGTCTCTGTGTTCACCAGTGGGAGTGGTAAACACTGAACAGCCTGCCTGTCCTTGGAGGAGTGTTTACTACCTAGAAGCTGTAGTTTTATTGGCCATTTTGGGTCAAATTCTAAACTCCTTGATCTCTGTCTCTCTTAAAACCCTACAACTCTCTTTTTGCATGGTTTTGCACACTTAGCAGCATCGGGCAGTGCTGCCTAAACAGGTTTAAACTATTCCAGGCTCCACAAAGTCTGCTCTTCACTTTTTCCCTTAGAACTGTTCAAACTCTCAAAGTAATCACTCTATTCTCTTTCTAAAGCCCTGCACTTGCTCAGCTCTTATAAGGAAACACTAACTAACTAAAGCACTACACCCTCCTTGACTTCTCATAAGATTTAGGCTCCCGATTGGTCCTTCCTGATCAAGTGAAAAATCAGTTCCCTTCCCTAATCTGATCAGTAAAAAAACAGTTTCCTATACTAATCTGATATGTCCAAGGGTCAGTTTTAAGGTTACTTTCCAGTCCAGCTGGTGAATTTTGAGGCAATGTTACAATTGCCTTATGTACACAGACAACCCTCTCCTCCTTCCAACAAACTCTAATACATGTGAGAGATGCAGTTACACAGCCAAACTGGAGGCAGAGCTCTCTCAACCCAAGACTGGCACAGTCAGTCAGGAGGAAAAGGTAACCACCCGCACCACAAATCCAGTCTCACACAGACCTATTGCATCTGCATACCCAACACATAAACACACAAAAACATACTAGAAGTCTCTAAATAAAAATCTGCCTAAACAGCAAAGACTTCCTAAGTGGATATCCAAGCAACAGCCACCCCTCAACAATACCCACGAATCACATATCTCACAAAATCAGTGTGCCTCACAGTCACAGCCCTTAAGGCCAAACTACACACCAAATACGCTTGTTATAGGGGACTCTATTGTCCGGCACACTGACATCCCGCTCACCAGACTGAACAAGGAGAAGGTCACTGTAAGCTGCTTGTTGGGTGCCAGGATCCGCCACATAATGTGAGCACTCAGGTCACTCCAAAGCAAGTACAAGTATGACTCCATCATTGTCCATGCTGGTGTGAATGACCTGAGACGTACCTCCCTGGACTACATGAAACGAGACATAGAAGAGCTCTCTGACCATGTAGCCCAGGCTGGTATGACCCTGACCTTGAGTAGCATATTGCCCTCACCAAGAATGATGTCACAGTATAAAGACAAAATGATCAGTTTCAACAACTGGCTAAAGTATTGGTGTCATTCAAAGAGGATCCAATGTCTGTCAGCCTGGGATGACATGCTCGACAAGCCGCGTTGCTTCGCTAGGGACGGCTTGCACCTGTCACCCTTAGGCTTTCGTATACTGGCCAAGGCTCTTGCCACCCCCATAGTGCCTTTTTTAGGCAAGGCTCAAAGGACAAACTCACCTCCATAGACAACCCACGGATAAAAATCTAAAGGTAATGCCACTCAATGCCAAAGGTCTAAACCTCAAGATGCACGCACTCGAGGCTCTCCTCAGCATGGAGAAAATCGATGTCTCTGCAGTAACAGAAACCTGGTTCAAGGCTCCTGAGAGCACCCCAGCACTGCCAGTTTATAACTCATACCATGCTTTTTGGCCCAAAACTCGGACCGAAGCACAAAAGGAGGGGGAGTATCTATATTCATCAAAGATACCTACAACTCCAGGTTGGTGGCACTGCACAAAGCATCGGAAACCATCCATGTGCAACTAACAGCGGGCAAAACTGCCTTTCAGTTTGTAGCCTGCTACAGAACACCCTCCCTATTACAGGAACCCCATTTGGCATTCCTGAGAACACTGGAGAATATGAAAGTCTCTCCAAACACTATGTTATTGGGTGACTTCAACTACCCAAATATTGACTGGGAAAACTACTCAAGCCCAAACACCCTCACCCAACGGTTCCTTGAATTTATAAACTCTAACGCAATGGAACAACTGGTCACCACTCCCACAAGAGGGAACAACATACTGGACCTGGTCATCACCAACATGGGAACTCTATGTTCCACACCAGAGGCAAACCCCTCATTGGTAAGATCTGATCATAAACAAATTTCCCTGGACATCCATATCCCATCCCCACCCCCAGCTAAGGAAATCACTGTAAAGAATTTCTCAAAAGCCAACTTTGCACTTCTCAAGACTAAGATGGAATCCTTCAAAGCCCCTGGGCCAGAGGATAATACAGCCCAATCCACAGAATCCTTTACAAATGCATTCTATGAGCACCTGCAGGAATGCATGGATCGTGCTATCCCAAATAAAACCAAGACTCACTCCTCCAAAAACAGGAGACCAGTCTGGTGTACCCCGGCCATAAGTAAGCTATACAACAGAAGGAGGAAGCTACTACATGACAGAGCAAAATCCCAAAAAGGGAAGGCATCTCTGATCAGTATTAGCAAGAAACTTCGTTCTCTCATAAAATCATCAAAGGCCAGTTTTGAAAGAAAAATTGCCCTAGACACTAAAGATAATCACAAGGCCTTCTTTAGTTATGTCAGGAACATGGGCAGAAACTCCCAGATATGCTCTGAATTGTTGCATAACGGTACAAAATATATCGAACCTACAGACATAGCCAACATCCTGGCAGACAGATTCAGCGCAAACTTCTCCCCCTTCCCCCCCAAAGGAGTAAATGCCTGTCCCAACTGAATGTAACCTCCCTGACATCACAGATGCACAGGTGAAAGCTGCCCTCTCCAAAGCAAAAAACACAGCATCTATTGGACCAGACGGTGTCCCAGGCTGTGTCTTACATGAGCTCCAAGAAGAACTGAACCCTCACATTAAGTCACAGTTCAAACTTAGCCTTACTACAGGATATGTACCCAAACAATGGCATACAGCTACAGTGGTCCCACTCCACAAAGGTGGTGCCACAACAGACCCCGGAAACTATCGCCCCATAAGCCTGACTAGTCTGGTCTGTAAAGCTATGGAGCGTATTATCATGGAACTCATAAACAAAGACATTGGGAGCCTCCAGACACTGGACCCTACCCAATTTGGCTTTGTTAAGGGCAGATTTTGCCTCTTAAACCTAGTTGATTTCTTTGAAACAGTTACCAAAGCCATAGATGAGGGCAAGGTAGTCCACACAGCCTACCTGGACCTCGCAAAAGCCTTCGACACAATACCCCACTCGGGCATCATAAATAAGCTTACCAGCTTAAATATCAACCCCTATATCACAAGATGGGTTGCAAACTGGCTCAGAGATAGAACCCACATGGTCAGAATCGCAGGTGCCATGTCCGAATCCAAACCAGTTACAAGTGGCATCCCACAGGGCTCAGTTCTGGGACCTCACTTGTTCGGTATATATTTCTCTGAGGTTCAGACTAACACGGGGGGATTATGGCTGACAAAGTTCGCAGATGACTGCAAACTGGGGGCCATAATCGAATCGCCAGCTGATACAAGCATCCTCCAAAAGGGTCTCACAGAGAGACGGATGCTTGGTGCCAGAGCCACGGCCTCAAGCTAAATGCTAAAAAGTACATAGTCATCCCCTTTGGGAAAAACAAGGTGCCCACAAATTACCACGTAGGTGGTAATCCATTAAGTACGGAAGAAGTAATTAGAGATTTGGGGACCAACGTAGATAGTAATCTCTCCTTTGATAATCACGTTGCCAAAGTGGTTAGAAAGACCTTCTATATAGCCGACCTTATCACGAAAGGGTTCGCATCTAGATCAAATGAGGTCATTGTGCCCCTCTACTCATCACTCATCAGACCCATAATTTAATACAATGCTCCTTTTGGGATGTACCTTACCCGACACCTGCAGCAACTGGAAATACCCCAAAAGTACCTCACCAAGAGGATCATGGGCTATAAACAGATGTCCTATGCAGCTCAATTAAAGAAACTCCAGCTCTACTCAGTTACTTACCGCCTACTCAGAGGCGATATATGCCTGACATACAAAGCCATGTCAAACTCAGAATTAATGGACATGCTCCACCTCAAAAAATCCAAGTCCCTTAGAGCTACACGATCCAGGGACCTAAATATCAGCACAAAAATAAATAGGACATGCTGGAGGGACAGATTCATTTCCCAGAGGCTCACCTCACTCTGGAATAGAATCCTAATTCATATTAGACATAGCCCCTCGCTGACCCTCTTCAAGCGAAATCTAGACGCATGGATGGGAGATCGCAAATTCACCCCTGGGATCTCTTCTGTGTCCCTGCTAGACAGAGGCACAGTAAACTAATCTTAAAAGGGTAACTTCTGTGACCTACTTTAAAGAGGCACAGTAGGCTAATCTAATAGGGAGGTGGAAGCCAAATACACTCTGGCTAGGCTTATAAATGCCCTAGGCAGATAGCCTAGTATCTACCTATGAACCTATGAACCTATGAGAGGTGTTATCTTCTTGATCAACCTTAGCCTACACAGAGTATAGGTCTCTCTTCTATTCTTGATGCTGCCAGTACAGCCCTGTCCAATTAACCCATTCCTTTCTTTAATCAAACATATAGTAAGAGCCTACTATAAAGGACGGGCAGTTTCCCATCATCTCTATGGCCAGCGTGATACACATGGGAATCCTGAGGCAATGTAGCAATTGTCTCATGTATACTGATAACCACTTACTGCTGAAACAAATAATTTATGTGAAAGATGTAGTTTCACTATAAAATTAGAGGAAAGACTCTCACATAAGGGCAAATCAAATGCCAAAGAAGTTGTCAGACCAAAACCCGGCCTCCCAAACGAAAATCACTTACACACATAACAATGTAAAAAACAACCACAACACATAGCACACACATTCCAGTGTCTCAACAAATAAGTCCATAAGGCATAACACCACAAAATTAATGTACTGGTCATAGGTAACTCCACTGTGAGACACACATTTTTCCCCTCACCAGGCTGGATAAGAAGCTATTTACAGTTAGCTGCCTGTCATGTGCCAGAATCTGTCAAGTCACTCAAGCACTCAAGTCACTCAACCACAACTACTGGTATGACTGTGTCACACTCCATGTGGGGGTGAATAACTTCAGACTTACCTCACTGGACTATATAAAGAGAGATATGACAGTAAATCAAACAGAAACAAACCGGTACTTGTGCGCGAAGTGGGTGGTAGGTCCGTCACAGCTTCTTAAAGTATAAATCCAAGAATCCAGTTGAGGCCAAAGCAAAATTCGTATAAAACCAAGTCCATTTATTATAGTTCAACAAACAAAACAAAAATTCAGATGAGCGCTTTCACTAAAGTTTAGCTTCTTCAGATCTTATAGGTTCATAGGTTAGTACTAGGCTAACTGCCCTTGCAAGCCATTTTAAGCCTAGCCAATTATCCCTTGTGAGACTCAAACCCTGCACCTTGTGTTTGTAAGGCAAGCACCTTAACCATTAGCCCACCCTCCCTATCTTTACATATTATAGTGTAGTTCCACCCTTTATATAGTGTTACCAATTAAAATAATTACTGACAATTAAGCAATTGTTTAAAATGAAGAAAGTACAAATTGTTATAAAAGCTATTAAATAAATCACAAAAGAAATCGTCACAAAGTAATCACTGTCATCAGCCCCTGAGTATAAACTGTTCTCTTTTACTACACTGCATAAACCCAATAGAAAAATTTCTAAAGAGTCTTTTAAAACGTTTCCTTAGTTAAATGTTATATTTGTGCCTAAGGTAAATCTTAATGTAAAATGTTGAAGTGTTGTAAAAATTGTATAAGGAAAGAATCTGTATTACGCTAAATAAGTACTGTCGGTGCAAGCGTAAATACATTAAAATGATAAATGGTTAGCTTCAATCATTTGATATATTTTTAAAAAATTTCTTTATAACGTGCAACCAGGACATGTGGTTTATAAATTTGAACATTTGAATGGTATATTGTGAATATGCTTAAATGAATAGTGAACAGGAGTATTAGGATTGGTTGTGTTATATTGTATCATGTTATGTACGGAAAATAAATGCATTTGTGTAGTTTATATTAATGCCTATATTAAATAAAAAAGTCTCTAACATATATATATGTGTGTATGGCCAATGTATATATATATATATATACTATGTGTATAGGTGTATATATAGTGTGTTGTCTATTAATCCATGTGTATGAATTAAATAAATTTATTTGTATGTGTGCATGAATAATAAATAGATTAAAACCCATCGTCATATAGATGTGTATAAAAATGAATAAATATGTGAATACAAGTCAAATAACATATAGTATAATATATATAAATATCAAATGTATAAAATGTTAAAATACATATATAAATATAAATGTACAAATAAATATAAATAGATATATGTGTATATATATAATTGTACATTGTGTGAAAAATGTACGAACTAAATATGTATAAAAAAATATATAAATATGGATATATAAATATAAATGTATGAAAGAATGGTATAATGAGGCATATGGAACAGGAATGTGACATATATTGGTGTATTGAAAGGGAATGTAGGACATATATCTAAATAAATATATGAATATGTAGACCTGTATATGGGAAATATAAATGAAATGCAAATGAAAATATAAATGTAAATGTTGGGACTAGTATGGATGTGTACAACATTGAAACGGAAGTAGTGTACTAATATATGGTCTCTGATGTAACAGGTATATAAATGTATGAATATAATGAATGTGAGGTCGGAGTCACTGTATAATTATAGGTTAGCCTACACATAATTCCAATTATTTAATATGTCTTCGTTGTTGTAAATATGGTTTAATTGAAGCCCTTTCGTTTAAGCCATGCCCCTTGTCTGCCCTCAATATAATTATCCACCCACTTTCTTTATCTTCTGTGTGGCATCTTATATTTCCTCCTCTTGGATTTGGTGTTATAACCTCCAAAACCCTAAATGTAAATGTGTGTTGTGCTCCTGTTTCTAAGACATGTTTGGCCAAGGCATTGTTAATATTTTTCTTTCTAATGTTATAGCAGTGTTCCCTTATCCTGTCTCGTTGGCATCGATTAGTTTTGCCTATATAAAACGATGAACAGTTCGAACAAACTGCCAGATATACCACATGGCATGTCATACAATCGGCATTGGCATTAATAATAATTTCTTTGTTAGAGTCTGGATGTATGAAAATGGGATCTGTATTAATTAGTGAACAGAAGTTACAATGGCCACAAGGCTTGGTGAAATTAATAGTACCCATATCCTTTCTATGTGTATTATGACATAAAATCCTCTTGAGGTTCATCTTGTTCCTATACAGGAACAATGGTTTATCACCCACTATTTTCTTAATATCATCATCAATTGTTAAAATATCCCAATACTTAGCAATGATGGATCTAATCTCGTCATTGTCTCTAGTAAAGTAAGTCGAGAATTTAACCTTAGATGGATTACTATTGAAATTCATATTTCCCGTATTAACTGGTCCAAAGTAGGGTGCACCTTTTGTTTCTCTTACTTCAGATGTTATTTGTAAATGCTCTTCAATTTCATTCAAATGATAGCCCCTTGCTAATAACTGATTTTTCAGATTATTCAAATCTTTTTCAAGACCTGCTTCATTAGAATTCATTCTAGACATCCTTAGTGCCTGTCCTTTCATAATATTTTTGAAAACATAAGCTGGGTGCATGCTAGTTCTAAACAATAGCATGTTTCGATGACAGTTCTTTCTAAAAATTCCTGTGTTAATCAACCCACATGGCAGTTTTTCAATAAACAAATCTAAAAATTCAACCCTGTTCATACTATATTGTATTGTAAATTTAAGACATTCAGTTAGATGATTAATAGCCAAGATGAAGTCCTGTAGGTCATTTACATTTCCATTCCATAACATAAATAAATCATCCACAAAGCGTCTATAAAATATTACATTGGATTTAAACAGAGGATTCTGGAAGAGTATTAGTTCCTCCCAGTATGCTAAAAACATATTGGCGTAGCTATTGGCACACGGTGTGCCCATAGCTACGCCTTCACACTGTCTGTAAATATTGCCATTAAAAATGAAAGCATTATTTTCTAAAATCAACTCCAGAAAGTGTGTTATGAGATCAATAAGGACGTCAGAATATTCACTATGCTTCTTAAGATAACGTGCAACATAAGTTAACCCTAATTCATTCGGAATTATTGTAAATAATGATTGTACATCTAGTGTGACCAGTATTAATTTATCTATATCTGTACAATCCTTTAATCTGTCATATAAATCTATTAAAAAATGCTTTGAATCTCGTAGTACATATTGGTTATTATTTAAAATACACCTTAAATGTTTCTCAATAAAAACGGAAATGTGCTCAGTCACCCATCCTCTCCCTGAGACTATTGGTCTCATTGGTGGGTCAGTATAGCTCTTATGAATCTTCGGTAGACCCTGTATAATGGGGATGGTGGGTGTATGTATATATAAATAATCATATAGGTCTTTATTAATTAAACCACTTTTAAAAATATCTGTTAAAACATCATGCACATAAACACACATATTATTAATAGAAGTCAAATGTTCATTGATGTAAAATCTATCATGTAACATTGTATTCATTTTATGTATATAACATACTGTGTCTAAAACCACTATTCCTGATCCTTTATCAGCTGGTCTGATAGTAACATTATGATCATTTTTCAATTTATTCAGACTAGCTCTTTCATTATAAGTTAGATTGTTAAATCTTCTCTTGTTCTTCGAAATGATTCTCTTATTAGTGTAAAATTTATGAAGCTCTTCTTCTGTTAGTTTAAAATAAGTCTCAACTAAAGGGTGGTTATTCGGTATAAAGTCACTCAAATTCTTAAAATTAAAAGGTTTCTTATCATTAGTACATGAGTTAGACGCCTCAATTTCATCACCAGATTCAAACAAATATTTTAACATCAAATTGCGACAAAATACTTTAAGATCCCTCACTGTATCAATGATGCAACTATTAGTGTGCGGTATAAAATTTAATCCTTTGTTCAAGAGTTTAATATCATCATCTGTTAATTCAATGCTGGATAAATTAAAAATTAATCCTTGTGGCTGTTGTTCCAGATTTTCTTTATAGTTGTATGATGTAGGGATTCCCCCGATATTTTTCTCTTTTGCCTCCCTCTGCTCATTGACCTGGATCTCCTTTGGCCTTTGTCTTGGCGTATGGCTAAAGGGAAGGATAAATCAATACTCGATCCTGTGGTATTAACTTTATCCCTTATTTTTGGTTTTACAACAGGTGTAGTTATAATTTTATCTGTAGTATTAGTATTGGTATTAGTAATACTAACACTAGGATATAGGTTGTGGTTGTTAACAGCGCCCTCATGTGTCAAAATATATAACATCTGAGGAGTCATTGCAAGTGATATCATTCTGAAGTGTTATATTACTGTCCAGGGGAACTGATAGATGGCTACTGACTATCCTAGCATCTTTCTCATGCACTACAGCATTCCCTAATGTGTCAGAAGCTGTGAGACCACATGCTGATAATTCATTGGTGGTATGTGTTGTTTTCTTTATAGCCTTGTCAGTGTTTGTGAAAAAATTCTTACTAGATGGAGCCCTATTAATGTCACCATGGCGGTGCTGTCTGGTGTTAATATCATTATTCTCATTAATAGTTGTTCCTTCATTCATATGCACAATTGTTTGTACATTTATAACAGCGTTTACATCATAGGTAACATTTCTAGGCCAAGTGAAGACATTCCCTGTTTTAAAGTCCCTAAAGTCTCTAGAGACCTTTGTCTTCTTCTGCTGGAACAATTTATGTTCATACGCTGATACACAATCCAATATATTGTCAAACAAAGCACTAACAATACTTTCTGGGAAGTCATTAAAAAGTTCAGACTGTTTCGCATTTATATTATCTATCAGTATCTTTTCTTCAGGTAGAAAGAAATCAATCAAAAGCCTTAAATACTTACGGCTTGTTTCTATGTTTATACGTTGCCACAATGCTAACAGTTCAGGGTAATCTTTTCCTTGACTGGGCATAGAAAATACCCTGAGCCCTTGTTGTATAATGTTGTTTTGTAAACAAAATTCGAAATGAACCCTCTGAGTCTGTAGCCGTTTAAGTTTATAGAATTCCTTCTCAATGTCTCCGAGAAGTTTGTGGAGTTTTTCCATGTCCACTACTTGTGTTTCATTATCAATTGTTGCATCATTTTCCTCAAAGAACCATGTAGGCATAGATGTTCCATTTAGATATTTCACAAAGCGCGATGTAAGTGCGTCCCTGCCCCGATATTCACCTCTGGGCATCTGTGCAATTTCCACGTTGCCCTTGCCTCGGTGTTCACCTCTCGGCTTGTATGGTAATTCAATTTCTGCCATATAGTTCTTGTTGTTTACAGCTACTGTAAAGTCAGTGTCAGTAAGGTTAATGTAATTTCAGTGAATTTATAAGTTTATCTAATTAATCACGTACTGTAGTTCATACACCAAACTCGATTTGCAGCTCTCTTAAAAACGAATTACAGCTCTCTTAAAAAACGCATTGTCCCACTCTCCGTAATGGCTTGTTAAAAATTAGAAGTAAAACAGGTGCAGAGTTAACAGTCCATCGGATTAGCACACTTGTACCGTAATAAATGCAATAAATCAAACAGAAACAAACCGGTACTTGTGCGCGAAGTGGGTGGTAGGTCCGTCACAGCTTCTTAAAGTATAAATCCAAGAATCCAGTTGAGGCCAAAGCAAAATTCGTATAAAACCAAGTCCATTTATTATAGTTCAACAAACAAAACAAAAATTCAGATGAGCGCTTTCACTAAAGTTTAGCTTCTTCAGATCTTTACATATTATAGTGTAGTTCCACCCTTTATATAGTGTTACCAATTAAAATAATTACTGACAATTAAGCAATTGTTTAAAATGAAGAAAGTACAAATTGTTATAAAAGCTATTAAATAAATCACAAAAGAAATCGTCACAAAGTAATCACTGTCATCAGCCCCTGAGTATAAACTGTTCTCTTTTACTACACTGCATAAACCCAATAGAAAAATTTCTAAAGAGTCTTTTAAAACGTTTCCTTAGTTAAATGTTATATTTGTGCCTAAGGTAAATCTTAATGTAAAATGTTGAAGTGTTGTAAAAATTGTATAAGGAAAGAATCTGTATTACGCTAAATAAGTACTGTCGGTGCAAGCGTAAATACATTAAAATGATAAATGGTTAGCTTCAATCATTTGATATATTTTTAAAAAATTTCTTTATAACGTGCAACCAGGACATGTGGTTTATAAATTTGAACATTTGAATGGTATATTGTGAATATGCTTAAATGAATAGTGAACAGGAGTATTAGGATTGGTTGTGTTATATTGTATCATGTTATGTACGGAAAATAAATGCATTTGTGTAGTTTATATTAATGCCTATATTAAATAAAAAAGTCTCTAACAGATATATATGTGTGTATGGCCAATGTATATATATATATATATATATATATATAATATGTGTATAGGTGTATATATTGTGTGTTGTCTATTAATCCATGTGTATGAATTAAATAAATTTATTTGTATGTGTGCATGAATAATAAATAGATTAAAACCCATCGTCATATAGATGTGTATAAAAATGAATAAATATGTGAATACAAGTCAAATAACATATAGTATAATATATATAAATATCAAATGTATAAAATGTTAAAATACATATATAAATATAAATGTACAAATAAATATAAATAGATATATGTATATATATAATTGTACATTGTGTGAAAAATCTGAACTAAATATGTATAAAAAAATATATAAATATGGATATATAAATATAAATGTATGAAAGAATGGTATAATGAGGCATATGGAACAGGAATGTGACATATATTGGTGTATTGAAAGGGAATGTAGGACATATATCTAAATAAATATATGAATATGTAGACCTGTATATGGGAAATATAAATGAAATGCGAATGAAAATATAAATGTAAATGTTGGGACTAGTATGGATGTGTACAACATTGAAACGGAAGTAGTGTACTAATATATGGTCTCTGATGTAACAGGTATATAAATGTATGAATATAATGAATGTGAGGTCGGAGTCACTGTATAATTATAGGTTAGCCTACACATAATTCCAATTATTTAATATGTCTTCGTTGTCGTAAATATGGTTTAATCGAAGCCCTTTCGTTTAAGCCATGCCCCTTGTCTGCCCTCAATATAATTATCCACCCACTTTCTTTATCTTCTGTGTGGCATCTTATATTTCCTCCTCTTGGATTTGGTGTTATAACCTCCAAAACCCTAAATGTAAATGTGTGTTGTGCTCCTGTTTCTAAGACATGTTTGGCCAAGGCATTGTTAATATTTTTCTTTCTAATGTTATAGCAGTGTTCCCTTATCCTGTCTCGTAGGCATCGATTAGTTTTGCCTATATAAAACGATGAACAGTTCGAACAAACTGCCAGATATACCACATGGCATGTCATACAATCGGCATTTTTTATTTAATATAGGCATTAATATAAACTACAAAAATGCATTTATTTTCCGTACATAACATGATACAATATAACACAACCAATCCTAATACTCCTGTTCACTATTCATTTAAGCATATTCACAATATACCATTCAAATGTTCAAATTTATAAACCACATGTCCTGGTTGCACGTTATAAAGAAATTTTTTAAAAATATATCAAATGATTGAAGCTAACCATTTATCATTTTAATGTATTTACGCTTGCACCGACAGTACTTATTTAGCGTAATACAGATTCTTTCCTTATACAATTTTTACAACACTTCAACATTTTACATTAAGATTTACCTTAGGCACAAATATAACATTTAACTAAGGAAACGTTTTAAAAGACTCTTTAGAAATTTTTCTATTGGGTTTATGCAGTGTAGTAAAAGAGAACAGTTTATACTCAGGGGCTTATGACAGTGATTACTTTGTGACAATTTCTTTTGTGATTTATTTAATAGCTTTTATAACAATTTGTACTTTCTTCATTTTAAACAATTGCTTAATTGTCAGTAATTATTTTAATTGGTAACACTATATAAAGGGTGGAACTACACTATAATATGTAAAGATCTGAAGAAGCTAAACTTTAGTGAAAGCGCTCATCTGAATTTTTGTTTTGTTTGTTGAACTATAATAAATGGACTTGGTTTTATACGAATTTTGCTTTGGCCTCAACTGGATTCTTGGATTTATACTTTAAGAAGCTGTGACGGACCTACCACCCACTTCACGCACAAGTACCGGTTTGTTTCTGTTTGATTTATTGCATTTATTACGGTACAAGTGTGCTAATCCAATGGACTGTTAACTCTGCACCAGAGATATGACAGTGTTTTCAGATTATGTGTCACAGGCAGGTATAACCCTAGCCTTAAGCACCATTCTACCTTCTCCTTGTATGCTACTGCAATAAAAAAAAATGATTGACATTAACAATTGGCTTAGCTTCTAATACCAGTCCAAAGGGAACCAATATCTGTCAGCCTGGGAAGACATGGTCAACAGGCCTCACTTCATTGCCAGAGATGGTCTGCACCTGTCTCCTCTAGGCTTTGGGATACTGGCAAAGCCATTAGCCACTCCTATTGTGCCTTTTTTAGGTAGTGTCAAAATAACCAAACTCCCAACACAAATTCCTCTCTAGATAAACTCCAAGTACTGCTGCTTAATGCTAGATGTCTAAACAAGAAACTGCACTCTCTGGAAGCACTCCTCTGGAGGAGGCTCACATCTGTGCAGCATTCCTCTCAACCTCTCAGAGCAAGAAATCTGGACAAAGCCAAATTAATGGGGGGGAGGAAACAAAGGCCCAAAAATAGGGACAGATTGTAAATATTGCTCCTATAAACTTAGATAGTTGCTAGAATAACAGGATTTTTATTATTATGTACTTTCTGAAGGATATGAAGTCTGACATTCAAATGTCTGTCATTATTTATTATTATTTAGTGACTTTTATCCTCAATCATTTGCCAGAAAAATGAAAGTTTTATGAGGATCTGTCCAAAAATATAAGAAAAAAATCTGGACATTCTGCAAAAATCTGTACGCCTGAGAGCTATGCTGTGCAGTACTGAGATATGGTTCCAAGGCAGGGAAAGCATCCTGGCCATACAGGGATACAATGCCTTCCACACGTTCAGATCACAAACTGTGCATGAAAGAAACAAAGGAGAAGGTGTATCCATCTTCTGTAAGGATAAGTACACCTCGACACTAGTCAAACAGTATGACTCTCTCTTGAGCTATTCCATGTCCAATTATATATAGGCAAAGCCCCCTATCACATCGTAACTAGCTAAAGGTCCCCACCATGAAACAAGAAAATCATACAGCATACCTCAACTTACTGGAGTCACTTGCCATACACCCAATGCCTTACACATGGGTGATTATAATTATCCTACCATCGACTGGAAACATACACAACCACAAACATGTTGGTTCAGAGGTTCTTGGACTTTGAAAATACAAATGCTCTGGAACAGGTAATCAGCACACCCACAAGAGGCTGAAATGTCTTGGACATAGTACTCACTAACATGGGAAAACATTGCACCCCCCCCCCCGTGTGATGTCCTCCTTGGTATGATCCAGACCATAAATCAGTTTCATTTGATGTAATTATTAGACCAGATACCCCATCAAGCTCAAAAACTCTTAAGAATTTTTCAGAGACAAACTGCCTCCTACTAATTGTTGGTATAAGAAGTTTCAAAGCCCCCTTGAACACAAATAGCATGGACTGTTATGAAGAGGTATACACCAGTGCCTTGTATAACCACTTAAGCATTTGTATAGAATCACTGTACCTGGCCAGATTAAAACAGATCTTGCTGAAAAAAAAAAAACAAGCCATCCTGGTGGACCCCTACTATAAACAAGCTATACAACAAGAGAAAGAAACTAATGTCCGAGAACAAGAGGGAACTGGCTCAGCAGAGGAAGAAATCCCTCTCTAGCTTAAACAGACAAGTTAGAGATCTTGTCATGTCCTACAAAGCTAATTACTAAGCAAAAATAGCCTCCCTAGCTAAGGATATTCACAAGACATTCTTCAACTACATCCAAAATCTAAAAAGGAATACCCAGTTGTGCTGTGAACTGGTATTGACAACCTGCTAGCTGACAGAGTTGGAGCAAACTTCACCCCACTGTCCCCTCTGTCCCCTAGAGTCATCCCTCAAATTGCCACCATTCTTCAGCTTATTGTCTCAAGAGAGCAGGTCATCTCAGTGCTGTCCATGGCCAAAAACATGGCATCAATGAGACCAGACAACATCCCAAGTTACCTTTTAAATAACTTAAAACATGACCTAGCAGACCCACTTTGAACCCTGTTTAACCATAGACTGTGAACTGGCTATGTTCCAGTGGAATGGAGGACAGCAACAGTAATCCCTCTGCACAAAGGGGACCATCAACTGACCCTGGGAATTATAGGCCCATAAGTTTGATTAGCCTTATCTGCAGGACCATGGAAAGAATCATTTTGGACAAGGACATAGGTAATCTCCCTACTCTGGACCCAACCCAGTTAAGATTCATTAAAGGTAGATCGTGTCTGTTAAACATGGTTAACTTCTTCAAGAAAGTTGTCAAGGCCCTGGATGAAGGGAAAGACAGTGCATACCACCTATCTTGACTTAGCCAAGGCATTTGACACAATCCCCCACTCAGGTATTATAGAGAAATTCTCCCAACTGGGAATTAACAACTACCTTACTAGATTTGTAGCCAACTCACTCACTGACAGGACACATATTGTCAAAGTGGGTGACTTCACCTTTAGCAAAAGACCAGTCACCAGTGGCATACCACTGAGTTCTCTGCTGGGCCCCTTATGACTTGGAATTTATTTCTGAGATGTCTAGACAAGCTAGGATGGCCTGTGGCTTAACAAGTTCACTGGCAATTGCAAATTGAGTTCCCCAATGATGTTAATATAATGCAAACAGGGGTAACACAGACAAATGGTTGGTGCCAAAGCCACAGATTAAAGCTAAATGCAAAAAAATGCATTACTGTTTGCAAAATCTGACATCTCTGTTAATTACATTATAGACAGCATTCCCTTAAGTGTTGACCCAGTGGTACATGAACACATGTGTCTACAGTAAGGAAATACTTCTATCTGGCAATTCATATTTATTGTTTGGAAAACATAGATGCTGATGTAAAAACCCTTGTTCTATTTGCTCTTTAAATGAAATAGGGTTAATTAAAAATTGTCCCTGATGAAAGGTCATTACTCCCAAATAATTTTAGCTTTAACCAGAATTCTTGAGCAATGAAGTTGAGAGGTATACAGACTTTCTCTGTCTCCTTCTCTCTCTTTCTCACATAGAAACAAACGCATGCACACAGACACACACACATGCATATGCATGCACACACACACACACACACACACACACACACACACACACACACACACACACACACACACACACACACACACACACACGCATTACATTTTTCCTTTTTCCATGCTCGCTAAGCATGGCTTTTTAAACTGTTCTTAAAAATCAAGTTAAAAGTTTTTTTAGCCATTTATTTTTGTTATAATTATGCTCTCATCTTGTTGAAGGGCTTCCTTACTCTAAAATGTGTAGTTTTTACCTTAGTTACTTCAGTGGACCTATATGTATTAAGCTTAATAAACTGGTGTTTGTTTACTGTACGCTGAGCAACTTTTCACTTAATTCCTGATTCTATGTCATCCAGCCCTGCCTTCTGATGATGCAGTAGAAGGGAGAAACAGTCTGTAGTGGGTGGGCAAGCTTTCTTTAGTCTGCCGCACATTTTATTACAAAGTAACCAGAATGCAGCGCAATCAGTTACTCGGACAATAAATCGAAAAATAAACACAGCGACATTCAAGTGATGGGACAGGATAAGATCCTTAGTAAGCTGCATAGTTCTTTGCATACAGTGTAGTAAAGCTGAAGTAAAACTAAAATCATTCTCCACCTATGGATTTTTGAGAGAAAACTATTGATGTATGAATCACCTCAATGACAGGCATACTGTACAGTGAGTTTGTATGTTATACTGCAAGGAAGTTGTGCTGGAAAGAAAACTTTTGGAATGGTTTGTGCATCTGTGACAAAGAAGATGCAGTAATATGATCATTCCATAGGGGACAACTGTTTACTACAGTATGATATACAACTGTTTACTACAGTGTGATATACAACTGTTTTTTACTACAGTGTGATATACAGCTGTTTACTCCAGTGTGATATCTGTGTTATTACACTGTATGCCAAGTATTTACTTGTTTACAGCCAGATTCATGTGCTGTTCTGACATTTTGAATGATGTTTCCTAGCTCTGTTCTGTTACATATCCACTAAGCATGTTATTACTGCAGGTTTTCTTAGACAACTTTGATGTTAACACACCCTTCATTTTCACACAAAGTACATGATGTGTGTTCCTTTCAATCAGATCATGGTGTCTTCTGACCCATTTCTTAAATTGTATCACTGCACTACTTATGACATAGATGTCTTGCAAATGTGCTGTCCTTACCACTTTGACATAACAACCAAATGTGTAGTGTGTTATGGCTGGATATATTGCATAGTGTGACATTAATACTACAGATGCACTAATTCTTACCATACTGACATATCCCAATAACATTGATTCCATACTGTACAGTTTTTTGAAATGTTGCAATATTATCCATATTAATGTTATCTATTACCAGTATGGCTTGTTATTACAGTGTTAAAGAGTTTTGTTTGCTCTCACGATACAGAGTCTGGGACCCATGCTAGTCCACCCATCCGAAGGGGATAAAGTTGATTTGTTTGATCTCTGTCAGTGGATTTTGACTCAGAAGATTATGGAGGAGAGCAGGATAACAATGACAATGAGGGACCAGGAGCATCACGGACCATCATTCCATCTGACAGTGATGCAACCTCCACCACGCCAGCCAGATAACCTGAAGGACTAGATATAGGATGTGGTCATAGATGTCTTCAGGATCTAGATGCAAGATCTCATGGGCATATTCTTTCAGGATATGGCACAGGCCATGCATGACTCCTTCTGGGAGATTACTTGTGAGATCATTTGTGAAATTTGACCCACTCAAGGAGAGCCATCCAGATGGCAAGTATTATCTATGTATTCCACTCATGTCATGCTGCCGCCATGGTGTGTTCCTGTTTCAGTATTCTTTTAGTGACATGATTGTAATGTGTACCTTGTGATGCATGTTTCACAGTCTGAATCTTACTGGACTATATTATATAACTGAGTTATGATACATGGTCTGATATATCACTGCCATTATCACCATTGTGTCATGTGAGCTTAATATGCTGTCATTTATGCTGACAGTATTGCAGACATGCAGGCAGGGCAGGCCTTAGCTGAAACGGCGCCCTAGGCGAAGCACTGCTCTAGTGCCCCTTAAGCCCCACCCACACTGAACACAAGGAACACCCCTATTTGAGCCATGCTCACAGATGGGTCACTCCCACAAAACACTCCAGTTCTTTCCATTGTTAAATGCATGAAAATCCAAGTCATACTGTAAGACACCTTGTAGTTTAGTTGACTGCAATTGAAGGCTGAATTATCCTTAAACCTGGTTATCTGTTGCTTGTGTAGTGTTCATCTGCAGTCATGAGACAGTATTAACTTTTTTGCAATGTGCATTGATGTTTGTGTAGAAGTTCTCATTTGGTCTAGTGTAGCAGCAGCTCTACATTATTACTATATACCCTGATGTGCTTCATGCTCTTCACAGGTCAGCCATCAAGTCTACATATTTCAGACAGCTACACATTGTGATGTGGTGGTGCTGCAGCTGTATGCTGACCCAGAGGCCAAAAAGGAAAGCAGTGTTACTACAGTCAGTGACGTCTTGAACTTTGCATACAGCTTACCAACACTAAGCGCAGAATTGTATTGGCAGTGTTTCTTATCCATTATGGGTTGCAGATGGATGTGGTACCTTTAAATTCAGTTTTAAAGAACAGGAGTGTACTACTTTCAGCTATCAGGTCCACTCAAGTAATTTGAAGACATATTTAAGATGAGACATTGATATTGTCAAATGATTTATTCCATTACTTCTCAAGTACATTTTTATATGCAATCTTTGACAGTAAAATTTTGCATTTGTACAAACTGTCAGGTCTGGTTGACCAATTTGAAAATAGATTTCCGTTGGCACAATTAATGCTAGAGACATTGAAATAGTCAGATTTGATTTCATTGCTGGCTACTAGACATTTACTTTATACAGTTCATACTCAAGAAATTTTAATATTGTCAGATGACTTTACTCCATTCCTGTCCCATTACATGTACAGTTCTATATGCAATGTTTGACACTTGTATAAACTGCCAGGTGCACTGGAATTGTCACTTCATGTGAAAGACATTGGAAATTGTCATTGAATTATTCCTTTGCTGGCTACCAGGTGAACATTTCTAACTGCAGTCTTCAACAATAAAAAGTGTTTCACGTGTACAAACTGTCCAGTCTGCTTGATTTAAAATATTGGATTTCAGTTGGCACAATTAATGCTAGACATTCAAATAGACATTTCTATACGCAATGTTTGACAGTTAAATGTTTAACTTGCAAAGTGTCAGGTCCACATGAGTAACTTCAAAACATTCATTTAGCTGGTTCAGTTCATGCTTCAGACATTGTAGTCAGGTTTTATGCCACTGCTGCCATTAGATGTACATTTCTATATGCCATGTTTGACTATGAAATGTGTGAGGTCCACTTGAATTGACACCCTTCATGTCAACAATTGTCATTCAAGTATTCCTTTGCTGGCTATTAGATGTACATTTCTAAATGCAGTGTTCAACAGTAAAAAGTGTTGAACTTGTACAAACTGTCAGGTCCACTTAAGTTGACGACATTAGATTTCAGTTGGTGCACTTCATGTTAGACATCAAAATTTGTCACATTTTATCTGCTGCTATTCATGCATTTCTATATGCAATACTTTACACTAAATGTGTAATGTGAACAAAAAAAAGTGTCTGGTCTGCTTGAGTAATTTTGAAAAGGTTAGGCATAGTTCATGTTAAAGACATTGAAATAGTCAGATTTTATTTCATTGCTGGCTACTAGACACATTTCTATGTAATGTGTGACTGTTAAAATGTTTAACTTGCCAAACTGTCAGGTTCACTTGAGTAATTTCAAGACATTCATTTAGCTGGTTCATTTCATGCTTCAGACATTGTAATAGTTTGGTTTTATTCCCCTGCTGCCATTTGATGTACATTTCTATTTGCAATGTTTCACAGTGAAATGTTGCACTTGTACAAACTGTCATGTCTACTGCAGTCTTAGAAATTTCAGTTGGCACATTCCCTCTGAAAGATAGTGTATCATTGTCTAATTTATTAAAGACTGGCACTGACCCTATTGGGATACAACTACACCTTTAATTACACAATGAACCTAAAATCGGCCCTAGGGTCTATACAAGCCTAGGCATAACCAATTCCCTGAAACATTAGCAGATGCAGTCACAGTAATAGAGAATAGTGCACAACTGACAGTATTCAGCTTCCCTACCAACTTTGCTGTACTGCTTCCCTACAGGAACTCTGGCATACTGCACAATTGTTATGCCTTACACTGTAAAATCTTGACTACAGGGTAAATCAGATGTGAAATCATGCATAATTTGCACACTATTCATTACCTACCTAGCTACTTACTAAAGCTGCACTTATCGTGCCTTGCACTGAGCAAATCAATTATATCACCATAGTCTATCTGGCAACATACCTCATTCATCGAGATCATAGCCAAGCCCACAGGTCTATCTTGTCACATAGTACTTAAATACATTAGTTGCAGTTTGGAGAAGCTTCTCTCCCCAGATGAAAGTGTCATTAGCAGTGTCAACAAAATGTGCAGAGCTACCACTACCTGTGGGAATATCTTCACTAATGCGCGCTTTATTACATTGACATCCAGCACTGATAATCCCTTTGGAGTAATGCGATAAAGTGTTTAATTCCTCATACAGCTGTACTGCATCAATATCAGCAGATTCAAAGTGGGTTAACAGACAGAATTGAAATATGTTCAGTAACTACCAAGAGTTCTTGTATGTTGTAGAGGAAGCCAAAAGTAGCACTGGGCTGCACATTGAGTGAACCTGTCCTTCACAGATGACTGCAACATCAATACGAGTGTTGAAAGTTGACTTTATTCTGTTCAGGACTAGTCATTTGGTTGATAACTAAAAAAAAACTCCGCTTTCATGGGTCTCACCTCATCTGCACCAGGAAACTGGAATTCTACCTCCAGTGCTTCAGCTAGCTCAGTAGTAGTTACTTTTGCCATTTTGTACCTTGTGGCCCTGTATTATGTTAAAATACTTTTCAGGTTATCAAGCAGAATCACTGCTTGATCAATCTGCATGGAAGAGCTTTGCAAATGTTTACTGACTTGTCCAACCTTCACTAATGCATCATACCAGACCACCATTGCTATTAAAAACTTAGCACTTCTTGTACTGCTCAGTCATGCTGCTTCAGATATGCCTTAGGATCCTTATCTTTTGTAAGTTCTGCCACTGAAACCATAGCATTGCAAAGTGCACCCACTTCAGATCACACTGCTTTGACACTTTCTACCCTACACTTCCACCTGGTCTCACAAAGTGGCTTTACAGATAGACCTGACATGACAAAATATTTTGTACCTCTGAAAAGTGTACATTTGTTGCAGATTACCAAAGAATGAAACATCTACTAATGACTTTGCAGCATCACTAATTACAAGATTGAGATTGTGACAGCCTGAGGGTACAAAAAATGCATGTGGATTTAAAGACAAGATTCTTGCAACACCAGAATGTTTTCATTTCATATTCGAGCCAATATGTCATAACCCTGGCCTCTGCAGTTCTCTAGTGGAATTCCCAAACTTAAGTTCATTTAACATTGTCAGTGAGAAATCCACCAGTAGTCCCAGTAACATGGAAGGACAAAAAGTACCCCTTTCCTTCCAGTTTAATTGCATTCACAAAATGGACAATGACATGCAATGTTTCAGTGACATGTTACACTTGTATTGTCATGTCTGCATGAGGCACTTAAAAATAGTATTCAGTTGGCACACAGTTCACTGTATACTGTAACTGGCAGATAATTAGACTGGCAATGACCCTACTGCCATTATGCAACCACACCTTCCATTATGCATGCAGAAACATTAGCAGATGGAAGAATAGGGTTCAACTTTGTCCTAGCAATTCAAGTAAGCCAGTTACAGTGGTACAGAATAGTGCCTAGTTGACAGTACTTTGTGCTGCCCTACAGGAACTCTGGCATTGAAAAGTATTGTTATGCCTTCCGCTGTAGGATCAGACTACAGGGTACATCAGATGTGAAATCATACATACTTTGCACACTGTTCAGTCTCTACCTAGCTACTTACAAAAGCTGCACTTTTCATGGCTTGTAATGAGCAAAGCAGTTATATCAGCATATAACATCTGGCAAGATCACTTATTAATTCAGATCATAGCCAATCCCACAAGTTTATCTTGTAACATAGTACTTGTTTGGAGAAACTTCACTCCCCAGATGCAACTGTCACATGCAGTGCCAACAAAATGCTCAGCGCTACCTCTAGTAAGACATCGACAAATACACATTTATTACATTAAGGACATCCAGCACTGTGACATTACTCCAAAGGGATTATCAATGTTTAATTCCTCATACAGCTGTACTACATCAATATCAGCAACTGCAAAGTGGGTTAACAGACAATTGAAATATCTTCAGTAACTACCAAGAGTTCCTGTGTGTTGAGGAAGCCAAAAGTAGCACTGTGAGCTGTAAGCGGAGTGAACCTGTCCTTCACAGATGACAGTGCAACAACAAGAGTGTTGAAAGTTGACTTTAAAATTCTGTTCAGGACTAATTACAATCATTTAGTGCATAACCAAAAAGCCTCTTTCCTGGGTCTCACCTACTCTGCACCAGGAAACTTCAATCCTACCTCCAATGCTTCAGCTAGGCTAGCTCAGTAGCAGTTGCTTTTGCCATTTTGTACCTTGTGGCCCTGTATTCTGTTAAAAGCCTTTTCAGTTCATCAAGCAGAATCAGTGCTTGATCAATTTGCATGGAAGAGCTTTGCAAACATTTACTGACTTGTCCAACCTTCACTAATGCATCATACCAGACTACCAGTGCTACTAATGCATCATACCAGACTACCAGTGCTATTAAAACTTAACACTTCTTGTACTGCTCAGCAATGCTGCTTCAGATATGCTTTAGGATTCTTGCCTTTTGTAAGTTCTGCCACTAAAACCATGGCATTGCAAAGTGCACTCACTTCAGATCACACTGCTTTGACACTTTCTACCTTACACATCCACCTGGTCCAAGTGGCTTTACAGTTAGACCTGACACATGCCAAAATAGTTTGTACTAGAGTTAGAATGTAAACAGTGTACATTCATTGCAGATTACCAAAGAATGAAACAGCATCTACTGAAAACTTTTCATCAGCAATTACTAGATTGAGATTGTGTGACAGCCACAGGGTACAAGAAATGCATGTAGATGTAAACACAAAATTCTTGCCTGAACAGTTTCCTTTCATATTAACAGCCATTGTCATAACCCTGGCCACTGCAGTTTAGTGGAACTCCCCAACTTGAGTTCATTTAACACAATGTTTCTGAGAAAGTCAGCAGCAGTCTCAGTAGCCTGAAGGAAGGAGAAAAGTACACATTTCCTTCTACAGTTTCATTGCATTCAGCAATACGGACAGTCAGTGACATTTCTATATGCAATGTTTCAGTGAAATGCTACACTTGTTCAAACTGCCATTTCTACTTGAGTCACTTAAAAACAGTAGGCTTGTTGTCACAATTCATGTTAAATATACTGTACCACTGTCAGATAATTGATCAAAGACTGGCAATGACCCTATTGGCAGTAGGCAACTATACCTTCAGTACACATGCAAGAACATGGTTAGTCGGCTTCGTTATACCCATTCAGGTAAGTTACAATACAGAAGTGCATAGCTGACCATACTTTGTGCTTACCTGCCAACTCCACTGTAGTGCTTCCCTACAGGAACTCATACTACAGAACTGTTGTGCCTTCTGCTTACAACTGTTCTGAAGTCATGCAAAATTTGCACACTGTTAGATTCATACCTAGCCACTTTCTAAAACTGCACTTTTCTTGCCTTGCACTGAGCAAATCTATCAATTATATCAGCAGAGTCTATCTGGCAAGCTATTTCATTATTAATAGAAATCATAGCCAAGCCCACAGGTCTATCCTATAGCATAGTACTTCTTAAATATGTTTTGATTAGCTTGAGTTTGGAGAAGCTTCTCTCCCCAGATGCAACTGTCACTGGCAGAGTCAACAAAATGCGTAGAGCTACCACTACCTGTGGGAATATCTCCACTAACCCTCGCTTTTTCATTACATTAAGGACATCCAGTGCTGATAATCCCTTTGGAATAATGTGACAAAGGGTTTTCAATTCCTCATACAGCTCTACTGCATAGATATCAACAGAATCATTGTGGGTTAAAAGATTCTGCAAGTCTTTACAGAGCTGCAATAGCTTATCATCAGAAACAGTAGAGAGGTCTTGTATGTTGTAGAGGAAGCCAAAAGTAGCACTATGAGCTACAAGTTGAGTGAACCTGTCCTGCACAGATGACAGTGCAACATCAACAAGAGAGTTGAAAAAGTTGACTTTAAAATTCTGTTCAGGACTAATTAGACACTCATCATCAGCTTCATAACCAAAAAGCTTCCTCTTTTTCCTGGGTCTCACCTCATCTGTACCAGGAAACTTGAGTTCTACCTCCACTTCTTCAGCTAGCTCAGTAGCAGTCACTTTTGCCTTTTCGTACCCTGTGGCCCTGTATTCTGTTAAAAACCTTTTCAGTTCTTCAAGCAGAATCACTGCTTGATCAATTTGCATGGATAAGCTTTGTAAAAGTTTACTGACTTGTCCAACTTTTACTAACACATCATACCAGACTACCAGCGCTATTAAAAACTTAGCACTTTTCATTGTACTGCTCAGTGATGCTGCTTCTGAATATGCCTTAGGATCCTTCACTTTTGTAACTTCTGCCACTGAAACTAAGGCATCATAAACTGAATCCACTTGGTATCTCACTGCTTTCACACTTTCTACCCTACACTCACACCTGGTCTCACACAGTGGCTTTACAGTTAGACCTGACACATTATCACGAAATATTTTGTACCTCTGAGTAGAGGATGTAAACAGAGTGTACATTCGTTGCAGATTACCAAAGAATGAAACAGCATCTATTGAAGACTTTGCAGCATCACCAGTTACTAGACTGAGATTATGACAGCGACAGGGTACAAAAAATGCACGTGGATTTAAGGCCAAGATTCTTGCCTGAACACCAGAATGTTTCCCCTTCATATTAGAGCCATTGTCATAACTCTGGCCTCTGCAGTTTTCGAGGGGAACTCCCAAACTTTTGAGTTCATTTAATACAATGTCCGTTAGAAAATGACCAGTAGTCTCAGTAACCTGGAGGAAGGACAAGAAGTACTCCTTAACTTCCACACTTTCATTGCATTCAGCAATATGGACAGTCAGTGACATCTGTTCCTGATGACTGTAGTCAGGAGTGCAATCCAATATAATGGAATAGTACTTTGCATCTGTTATCTTTTGAAAATAGTGTCTCTGACAGACTTTGACATTAACATTATCAACTCATTCTGAATGGTTTTCCCCAAGTAATGATCATGGATCTCGGCATCACTGATACGACGAAGATGCTCTTGTATTACTGGATCAAACTTGCCCAACAGCTGCACTAACCCAAAGAAGTTGCTATTACCACTTGTAAAGAGTCGATCCTCACTACCCCTAAATACCAAGTTATGTTGGGACAAGTACTGACAGATTGCAAGCAGTCTTTCCAGAACATTTCTCCAGTATTTTCTCTCAGACTTAATCATGTTCTCACGGTGGTGATCAATGGTGGAGCTATTCTTAAGCCTCAAGTGCAAGTCACTGCACTTAGCAGCAGCTTCTTTATGTTTCACTGACCGCTCGTGTTCTATAAGCTTTTGTCCCAAATTTTTCCAGTCACATGTTCCTGTACTAGACAGGGCAACTAAATGAGTACTGCTGAAGAGTTTGCAGCAAAAACAAAATACTAAGTCACTACTTTTGGAATACACCAACCAAGACCTTCTGACTGTCTCACCATTTGTAAGTATTTTATTATAAAAGATGGGATTGAATCTTCTATGGTGATCATCATAGGGGAAACTGTGATTCATTATCTGAACAGGCCCTGCAGCACTTAACATACAGTGAACTTTATCATCCATGGGATCTGGCCATTTACCAGGGTCACTATCGACTTCCCTGTGCATTACTGGATCTACTTCCTTATTTTCCTCCTCACATATATCTACTACTTGGTCAGATACATGACTTGCTCCTAGCTCTGAACACATAAGAATAGAGTCAATGGATGCCCCCAGGCACTGACTGATCTCCACACTCTCTGTCACACTCGGCATTACCACCTGCAAGGTCAGAGCCATTATCACACACCTCTGACTCAGATTCATTATCTGTACATCCAGTACCAGTATTCTCAACATCTACCATACAGCAAGCATCGCTGGGACTTTGGCAGGAACTGTCACTTTCACCTGGTCTGGAAGGACTGCTTGGCACCTCAGGGAAATCTGCCTCTTGAAGCATTTCACTGTCCCTCTCTTGCCACTGACTGCTGTCTAATGTCTGACTAGACTGCATAAATCGCATCATTGAAGCACGTAAACTAGCCACTTGCAATTCTCTCTGAGCCTTTCTTTTTCTATTTGCTGCACCAGAAAGTTTCTTTGGACCTTTTCCAGGCTGTCTGTTAAAAATAAATTTTGGAAATTCAGATGTTAGGAATGGAAATTGCAGTGTTCATAAACTCCCTCAATTCTTAGAGCTGCCTACCCACCCAAGTCTTGCAATTCAACCAACTAGGCCTAGCGACTACAACTGGTTGCATAACTAAGTACATGTATTAGAGCTAACTTTATACTATACAAAATCATACTATACAAAATTAGAAAACAGCAGAACACTGTACCGGCTTCTCCATTTCTGGCACTAGACAGCAAATTCAAATCAAGAATCAGTCATCTGGAACTAGAGCTTACATACATTGAGCATATTTACCCCATCTCATCCTATCCATTTACTTGTAAACATTTTGAATGCTATTACTGTACTGGTTTGTAAAGTGATGATGTGGCTCATTTTTCATCTAATTTACTGTCCACACAGATCGTGCCTACAATGTAAGGCATCAGGAATGCTATTCAGTTGTCATGGAAGTGTTTACCGATTCACAGATGCAGAGGATGCGGTATTCATTGCAGGGGATACGGTATTCATTGCAGAGGATGCGGTATTCATTGGACCACTTGAAGCTTCCAAATATTTCAGTTGGTTCCAATGAAGTTCAAGGTAACCAGTTTCCGAAAGATCTATGAAGGACGAAACAGTAATGTAAACATACTGTATGTTACGTTACAAAAAAAAAAATGCCAACACCATTTATGCTCCTCACAAACGATCCTAAGTCACTTATACAAGTCCACTGGAGAACCTCCCTATAATATGATTGTTACTGCCAGTACAACATCTCCTTGAGATATTATAGCACAACAGTCTGTTCTTTAGATATGACCTATTAACACAGCCACAATTGTCTCTTTCACTTGTACTACAAAATATTTATATATAAACCAGCACAAGAATTGCTTGATGTTAAATCATATTACCATTCAATTTACATTTTTGCTGCGAGATCAGTGTACTGCAAACAGAAAACAAATTCACATTTTTGATGTATTGTTAGAAAGTCACACTGAAGCAGTAGAAATAAACTCACACCATGTTTACAAAGGTCACTGCTATTGTACATAGAGTCTGCATCACTTACACTGCTATTCCTCCACTATGGCAAGAATGCCAAGTAAATTCAATTATTTCTTCCTACATGTTTTAATCAATAGGTATTTTGAACTTCAGCAGCATGTGATACAAAACCTACCACCACCAAATACCTTTGCAGGTAACTGCATTGATGAACTGTCCTAGACATTTTCAAAAGGAAAATTACAACTAAATAGCCAGGCACTGTGGTATATAAATATTGCACACTTACTCTACGTTTACAATTAGTAACGTCATTCTCACAGCAGCCAACAACTTAACACATTTCTGAGTGTTAGCAACTCAAACTAAAAATGCAGCAGTGCAAGACTCAAACCATAAATACTAAAAATCTGCACTTCAACTATGGTACTAGAAGTACACATTTGCATTCAAATGCAGTTCAGAGAGAGTTAAGAAACTAACACAAACTTCCAGTGCACGCATGCTCACTCACTCAGCTTTGTTTCCCGAGCACCCACATATTGTGACATTTAATTTGCCATTGCTCATTAAATAACTGACAGTAAACTGATACACCAAAATTTCACACAAAAGAAACTCAAATGTGTAAAACTGCATTGCCCAACAGCAAAAAGGTGAGCAAGAGTTATATAGTATTTGACAAAATCAGAAGGTAAAATCACCACAAATATGCCTTCAAAAAGCTGCACTAGCAATGCTTATGCTGCTATCAAATATGCTTTCACATACTACTGATCTGCAGTAAAAAAAATCAAGTACATCACAAAAATCAAAGCAGAAATCTGTTCAGTCAAATAGGCTACTATGGTTAAACAATGGGTGAAATGAAATAAAGCAAAAAGCTAATTTCATAAAACATTCTAATAGTTCTATTTTCCTCACAGTCCTTGTACCATGCAAAAAAAAAAAAAAAGAGCTTGATCACCATCCGATATGAAGTAAATGTTGTAGTAGCTTGTGTTACAACACTAGAAGAATCCCAACCAATATTTACAGTCACAGCACAACAGGAATTCAGAAACAAGAATATAGTATTCCCCAAAGTAAAACTGTGCCACTTGTAAAAAACAAACTGAAGCACATACATGCAATATCCGTAAAGTGGGTAACTACATACAAATTCATGTTGGTACTCTGCTCCACTTTGTTGATTATAGTCACTTAATGCCATAACTGCTGGAATGAGTTGTAAATCTCTATGACACAAATTAATAAGCTGTCATTATGAAAACTTGTCAATTCTCATACTATTAATATCTTGGATTTCCCATCGTCTCAAAGCAGACTACAAAATAAAGGCTGGGCGCTCCTGATTTGGTTTTGCATCTTGCACAGCATTGTCCATGCTTATTAGTTTTAAGTGTACACTGGACAGCAGAATCATCCCAACCAACACACAGCAAACCAGCACCTTAGCCGTAAAGAAAACTGATATATACACTCTGAATTAATAATAAAGACTGAAATCTGGATAAATCATGTGACATGTCCACTGAAAAATAAAGTAACTTTTATATCTTACTTCTGAAAACTGAGCAAAGAAAATGGCCACACACTGAATGAAACACCTTGGTTACTTAAGCAGCTAAAATGTACCAGCAACAAGTCATGAATGGTCATAAACCAAAACACCTGCAAACATAACCCGGAGAGACACCAATTAATAAACCACAACAAACTAAGCAAAAACACCAGAGCCACATTACAAAACACAAGTGGCAGACTGAGCAGGAGTGGACCTAAAACACACAGACTAGCCAACAAGCGTGTAGTTATCTGGCAAGCATAAGGGGTACTGAGGCTGAGGATGGTCTTCTCTTGTGTACATTGGAATTACACCAAAACGAGTGTGTGGTGTGATTTGTAAAATGATGTGCATGCTTATTTTCATCCAAGGCAATTACTTTTCAACATTTTATCAATCAAGAGTAAGATGACCAGAAACCTACATGTGAATCGGGGCTATCAACAGTATGAATACTGTCAACAGCATACCCTCATAGCCATCGCAGACAACTACTGCATTGTAGCTGGCTAATTTATTCATCTTTCACTCTCTGAGCACTCACTGACATTAGTTTCAAGTGACGCCTGCATTATATTTCACTTAATAAGCAAAGAAAGAAAAAAGAAACAAACAAAATCGCTATCAGGTAATACACAAGCTAAAAATAATAAAACTGCCTGAAGCCAGCTTGTTATGTACTTATTACTGTAGAACCTAACACATTATTAACAGACATTAACTTTCACAAAATTCTGTCTGTACAATTAATCAAGTTTATACACAAACAGCCGATATTTAAATAGCACTATAGAGTGGTCATTAACAGCAGCCCCTTCCCTGGTCCTGCTTCTCCTCAATTCGGAGTCTTGATAGCCACAAATGGACTAACCGAACATGAGTATTGTGTAAATTCCATATTTCACACATAAGTTGGGTGCAGGAGAAATATATTGGATTTAAAAAGTAATATACCCCGATAGAATACACAACAATCCCCTCTAGATAACAAAACAAGTCCACAGGTCCCATTAAGGTGCACACACCAAACAAACACAACAGGACCACTCGGGAATATTGGCAATGCAAACCAGAAAGTGGACATCACTAATAGATGTTAAAAAATTGAGTATTAAGAAAATATGCGCTGTGTATCAATACTAATGAAGTGAACTAAACAAGGGCACCCAGAGCGAACCAATCAAAATCTTCCTGAAAGCAGGGGGAAAAAATCCATGAGTAGAAATTAAGCATACTTAACCTTAAACTGGACACTCACATACTAATATTACAGTTACTCTTTAACCCTTATGTTACTATGGCTAAACATACCTTAACCTTAAATTGGATGCTGACCAAAGTAATCAATGACTCTTCTTTCAATCACACACAATTACATGCTTCCCTGGCCCCTGCTTTTTTCACAAACAAACATATTAAAAAAAAAAAAAAGCTTGCCTGCTTCCTTCACAAATATAATAAATCCCCAGACCCCATCCTTCACTTACCTCCTAGCCGCTGAAGTTCAAATAATAAACCAAATAAGGATGGTCTTCTAAATTGTAAATTAATTAAAATGCCAAAACACGCTCGGTTCCTTCCTTTCCTAGTAGTAGTAGCCCACGTGGAGCAACTCAGAACCCGGCAAACAAAACGACACTGACTCACATCCACTGATTGCAAAAAAAGCTTTTGCTGATAGCCAATAGGTGCACCCGCCTCTCTAGCTCATCAGAGAAGGAAGGAACGAGAGGCGGGAGTTAGCCCTTTATATACGCTAATTGGATCAGTGGCAGTGGTGCGAAATCACCACTGATAGGTTAGTTTAAATAATGCTCCATAAGAGCGGCCACTCACATCACCTCCAGCATGTACATCATGCAGGGGGAGGGAATGAGTGAGAAGAAGGACATGGCTTAGGGTGGGGGCTTAAATGGGGGAGGGCACAATTGTTGCTAGCCTCTCGGCTGTGAAATTAAAAAAAAAAGTGTTGTTGTTGTTTTTCAGCTTTTCACGGTTAGGGGTCATCACAGCAGAACTCCGGTCTGTAAATTGCGCCATTTTGAGGCCGGGGAGGGTGCAATTGCTAGCCTCTATGGGCAGTGGTGAAATTTTAAAAAAAGAAGTGCTGTAGTTGTCTTTTCGGCTTTTCCCGGTTAGGGGTCGTCACAACAAAACTCCGGTCCGTAAATTGCACTCTTTTGAGGCCGGCCTGTATGGCACCCTAGGCGGTCACCTAGTTTGCCTATGCCTAAGGCTGGCCGTGGCTGTATGGATTTTTTGCATCATGCATAATGTCCACATTTATGCTTCTTGTTTTTGTCTTGTGTTTTTCTGGGCTATCACTGATGATCGATGTAACTAACGAATAGCAGTCATTTGAGTTTCAGACTTGAGAAAATGCATGTAATGCAAACATTTAAATATGTTAACGTTCCAAGTTTATAAGAGCACTATAGTCCTATTTTTGGGGCCTTTGTATCTCTATTATTTTTGGCTTTGTCAAGATTTCTTGTGCTTACAAGTTGAGAGGTATGCTCTCAACAAATCGTGGACACTTTTAAAATATTAGCACTTTTATCTTGAGACATTGTCCGACCATTTAACGACATAAGTTTCTTAAGACTCAAATTTTTATCCTTATTTATTAGATGTAACTCACCACTTTTTCTCCAAAGTCATAGCCCTCAATCTCTTTGTGCACTAAATTTGGACAAAAGACAATTTTTACATTGGGCCTGAGGCTGTTGTGTTAGCGTGCATTTTCTGAAGCATATAAAGTCTGAAACTGAATTGGACATCATTATTTATTAACTTTTTCCTAAATGATCTGCCAGAAAACCACAATTTTTATGAGAAACAGACCAAAAATATCCTTCTTCTTTCGGCTGTTTCTGTTAGGGGACGTCACAATTGATTATCTGTTTCCATTTCTTCCTGTCCACTGGCATTGCATCTTGGTCTGTCACATCAACCAGATGTATGCCCTCTCTCACCACATCCATAAACCTTATTTTAGGCCTTCCTCTTTTCCTCTTACCTGGCAGCTCCATCCTTAGCATCCTTCTCCCAATATACACAGCATCCCTCCTCAGCACATGTCCAAACCAATGCAATCTCTCCTCTCTGGCTTTGTCTCCAAACCGTGCAACCTGAGCTGACCTTCTAATATACTGATTCCTAATTGTGTCCATTCTCGTCACACCCAATGCAAATCTTAACATCTTGAACTCTGTCACCTCCAGCTCTGACTCCTGCCTTTTCGTCAATGCCACTGTCTCCAACCCATATAACATAGCTGGTCTCACTACCCTCTTGTAGACCTTCCCTTTCACTCTTACTGGTACTCGTCTGTCACAAATCACTCCTGACACCCTTCTACATCCACTCCAACCTGCCTGTACTCTTTTCTTAATCTCTCTTCCACACTCACCATTACTCTGAACTGTTGATGCCAAGTATTTAAACTCATCCACATTCACAAACTACTCCCTGCATCCTCACCATTCCTCTATCCTCCCTCTCATTCACATGCATATATTCTGTCTTAGTCCTGCTGGCCTTCATTCTTCTCCTCTCTGGAGCATATCTCCATCTCTCCAGGGTCTCCTCAACCTGTTCCCTACTCTCACTACAGATCACAATGTCATCCGCAAACACCATAGTCCACAGGGACTCCTATCTGATCTTGTCTGTCAACCTCTCTATCACCATTACAAATAAGAAAGGGCTCAGAACTGATCCTTGATGTAATCCCACCTCCACCTTGAATGCATTGCCACTCCTACCGCAGACCTCAAATCTGTCACACTGCCCTCGTACATACCCTGTACCACTTTTATATACTTCTCTGCCACTCCTGACATCCTCATACAATAGCACATCTCCTCTCTAGGCACCTTGTCATATGCTTTCTCTAAGTCCACAAAGACACAAAGCAGCACCTTCTGACCTTATCTATACTTCTCCATCAACACCCTCAGAGCAAACATCGCATGTGTAGTGCTCTTTCCCGGCATGAAACCAGACTGCTGCCCACTCATCATCACCTCCCTTCTTAACTTAGCTTCCACTACTCTTTCCCATAACATCATTCTGTGACTGATCAGTTTTATCCCTCTATAGTTACTACAGCTCTGCACATCACCCTTATTCTTAAAAATCAGTACCAAAACACTTCTCCACTCCTCAGGCATCCTCTCACTTTCCAAGATTTCATTAAGCAATCTGGTTAAAAACTCCATCGCCATCTCTTCTAAACACCTCCATGCTTCCACAGGTATGTCATCTCGACCAACAGCCTTTCCATTCTTCATCCTCTTCATAGCTGTCCTTATTTCTTTCTTGCTAATCCACTGCACTTCCTGATTCACTATCCCCACTTCATCCAGCCTTCTGTCTCTCTTCATTCATCAGTGCCTCAAAGTACTCTTTCCATCTGCTCAGCACACTCTCCTCGCTTGTGAGTATGTTTCCCTCATTATCATTTATCACCCTTACATGCTACACATCTTTCCCAGCTTGGTCCCTCTGTCTAGCCAATCGGTATAGGTCCTTTTCTCCCTCCTTAGTATCCAATCTTTCATACATACGCCGTATCCTTAGCCTTCACCACCTCTCTCTTCACCATATGCCTCATCTCCTTATACTCCTGTCTACTTTCTTCATCTCTCTGACAATCCCACTTCTTCGTAAATCTCTTCCTCTGTATACTTTCCTGTACTTCCTCATTCCACCACCAGGTCTCCTTGTCCTTCTTCCTCTATTCAGATGTCACACCAAGCACCTTTCTAGCTGTCTCCCTTATCAGCTCTGCTGTAGTTACCCAGCTATTTGGTAGCTCTTCGCTGCCATCCAGTGCCCGTCTTAACTCATCCATGAACTACACCTCACAATCATCCTTTTTCAGCTTCCACCATTTGATCATTGGCACTGCCCTCACTCTCCTCCTCACACCAAAAATATGAGGTACAAAATATCTGGACATTTTGCAAAAATCTAAACAGTTGAGAGGAATGCCAAAAGCCACCAATTTTAGGTGGGATTAGGAGGTACAGAGATAAACTTGCATCTAAATCAGGGCTTAAATCTAGGAAGATCACACTGGCATGTGCAGTAGAGAGCAACAACCAAGTCCAACAAAATCATCCATGCGTTGATGCCCCAAGAACTATGCAAGCAATAATGCCCAACATGGTGTGTGTTATTGTGGAAATAACGCCTGCCCAGGGGGGTTCAGAGACCCGATATACCCCTGGAAGAGTGGTATTTCCACAATAACACACACCCTGGAGGCCATTATTGCACTTACAGAATTGGTTGTCTGTAAAATTGTTGTGTTTTACTTACTTATTTTTTTTATTACTATATTCTTTTTTATTTATTTTTGATGCAAAATAGTTCCTCTGCCTAATGTTTCAAACTTGCCATAGTATATGTTAATGGTGTTGAAGGAAACATTTTACATCCAAAATATAACAGTTAAAAATATCCAGGTATTTACTTTATTATTTGGTCCATTACACTTAAAACATTTGGTTTGTTGCCAGTCATTAGATATAGAAATTGCTAAATAACGACATACATTTGAGTTTCAGACATTTTTCCTTCAGAAAATTCAGGCTACCATAAATCCTTTTATTTAACCAAGTTTGTAATGTTATAAAAGCAATAATTAAAATCTGTCCTATTTTTGAGCCTTTGTTCCCTCTTTATTTTAGGCTTTATCCAGATTTCTTCAGGTAAGCTGCCCAGCCTTGACAGTAGGCTCTTTATTTTTTGACTCAGTACTCTTAATAGATTTGTTATGCTGCCAGTCATTAGACATTGAAGTTACTAAATAATGACATACATTTGAGTTTCAGACTTTTTCCTTCAGAAAATGAATTCTAACACAAATCCTTTTTTTTAACCAAGTTTGTAATTTTATAGGAAAAATAATTAAAATCTGTTCCTACTTTTAAGCCATGGTCATTTACAGCTGCTGCTGCAAGTGGTGGATCTCTCTCTCTCTCTCTCTCTATCTCTCTTTGTCACACACACCCCTCTGCTTCAGAAAATGCACTCTAATACAAATCCTAATATTCAAGTAACTTTGTGATTTTTTAACAGCTATTTTTAAAACATGTTCCTGTTTTGTGCCTTTGTTCCACATTTATTTTAGACTTATCCAGATATTTTCAGCTAAGAGGTCAATAGGTATGCAAACTTCTTTGCTGCTGCTGCCAGGGATTGCTTGATCAGTTCCACTTTTCACTCCCCCCCCCTCTGTCTGTCTGACAAACACACACACACACACACACACACACACACACACACACACACACACACACACACACACACACACACACACACACACACACACATGGGAATTCAGTAAAGCTACACAGAGCAATTTTCCATGTAGGCATAGTGGCACGGACCCAATATGGAAACCAGCAGCCGAGCGATCTGGTAAACAGAGCAGAGGGGCGTGCACGAGTGTGTAGATATGTAATAGTCCATGCAATGCAAATAAGCTCATAAACAGGTGAAATCCATGCAAATGAGGGTGATTTGCAATCCAATAAGCAGAAAGGTACCCGTGTAAGAGCAGTGTTGGTGTCAGAAATGTACAGGGAAAATAACTGTGTACAGAATTGTAAAAAGTAAACAGGGGCTGTAAAATCCCAAAAAGAAGGTTGCATATTGCAATGTATGCATGGAAATACCTAAAACTATGCCCCGTGAATCCAAAAATCAATGCAAATCACTATAAAATAATTTTGTAATACACATATTACATTTGCATGGTGCAGTGACATACAAACATGCCATTATGCAAAAATATATATATATTAAAATGTTGAAATACTGAAAATAGGACATTTGCAAAAATACTGCATTACAGTGCCCTGCATGCAGAGAGTACAATGGCAGGTGTCAGTGGTTGCTAAGGAGGCACTCCTTCGAGTAGTAAAGCATCCAGGGTATAAGTAAGGATCTGCATGCAAATGAGCTGGGGTTACTGAATAGGAAAACTGGGCCACCACGTCTGAAGATAAAACCTGTGTAGGGCCAGAACAGTGTTGGTGTTAGTAGAAGAAGTAGCTGACATCAAAAGGGGGTTTGTCATGCTATGTTTAAGTGGATAGCAGCTCATAAGCACCTGTTTGTGCTCAGCTAAGCACAGCTAAGCAGCGGGTGTGTCCTGCGCTGCTAAGCCGACTACAAATCCAGCTCCAGACAAGTGACAAGTGGAGTACCTCAGGGTTCAGTCCTGGAACCACTCTTGTTTGGCATCTACTTCTCTGAAGTACAGGCCAACACTAAGGGACTCTGGCTAACACAGTTCGCAGATGACTGCAAACTGGGAGCCATTATTGAATCCCCAAATGATGTAGATACTCTACAAAAGGGCCTTACAGAAACAGATGCTTGGTGCCAGAGCCATGGGCTCAAGCTCAATGCCAAGAAATGTATAGTTATCCCCTATGGGAAAAAACATGTACCCGTGAATTACCATATAGGTGGCAGTACACTAAACACTGAAAGTGTGATAAGAGACTTAGGGACACAGGTGGACAGTGGTCTCACCTTCGATAATCACATTGCCGCAACAGTCAGAAAATCTTTCTATGTGGCACACCTCATCACCAAGGGTTTTTCATCCAGAAAAAAGGAGGTCATTGTCCCACTGTACTCATCCCTCATTAGACCCATTATAGAATACAACGCTCCATTTGGTATGTACGTCTCAAGACATCTGCAACAACTGGAAAGTCCGCAGAAATACCTCACTAAAAGAATCACAGGCCTAAAGCAGATGCCCTACGCTGACCACCTTAAAAAACTCCAGCTATACTCTGTCGCATATCGTCTACTCAGAGGCGATCTCTGCTTAACATACAAGGCCATGTCAAACCCAGAACAGTTGGACATGCTACACTTAAAGAAATCCCAATCCCTCAGAGCCACATGCTGCAGGGATCTAAACCATGTCATCACAATAAACAAAACATGCTGGAGGGATAGATTCCTGACCCAGAGACTCCCCAGACTCTGGAATAGATTGCCTATACATGTCAAGCAGAATGCCTCTTTGGTCCTCTTCAAAAGGAACCTTGACAATTAGATGGGAGAAAGGAAATTCACCCCGGGGATCACATGAGTCTCCCTGCTAGACAGGGGTCCAGGGAACTTAATAGTGTGGGAAGAAATGGCCAGGGAATTGTTATGGCTAGGCTTGTATAGGCCCTAGGGCTGATAGCTTAGTACCAACCTATGAACCTATAAGCTGTGTTCAGTCCCGCGGCACATGTTTTACCTGATTTAAGCTATGCTGAGTGTGCCTGTGCATGGGGGTGTGTCTTGACTGCTGAGCACTGTTTATACTAGTGCAGCAGGTTTGTGCAGCACATTGCAGTGCTTATCAGTGAAAGAATTAAAAAAAAAAAGGAAATAGCCAGGGGAAGCCAATCAAGTAGAAATGACTGATAACCCCTGTTCAACAGACACTAGCCCACCATTCAAACCCCCAATGATATACCTGTCAGGCAGAATGCATCATAGTGAGCCAATCACATAGGCTGTATCTGCAGCACATCACTATAAAGTATGCATACACCGTGCAATCTGATTTTTCCCACATACTCTGCACCATTGTAGTACCTACTTGGGAATTTTAACTGACAAAATGATAGGGGCTGCTGCTCTGCTACATCTATATGCACTACAGGCTGAGGTCAATGATGATGACAATAGGCCAGGACTAAGAAGGAGAAGAATGTTCAGGCCCAGGGTAATCTTCCAGGGTCTACATGAGCTGCAGATTATAGAGAGCTACAGAGTGGACAGGGACATATTACAAGAACTCACAGAGCTCTGCTGCACACACACCTACCGAAGAATTTCATAATAAGGCACATTCACAAACTAGAAACATCATATAGCATGTGTTTTGGCTGCTCAAGTCACGGTTCTGCTGCCTCAATATATCTGGTGGAGCCCTGCAGTACTCTCCAGCCACATGTGCACACATGTTCACAGTATGTTCCATGCAACACAATATGATCCTGCAGAAACAGCTGCGGCAGGATCATTACAGGGAAGGGACACACAGACCCCCACCAGTGCCAAGGTCCCCACAGCCACAGGGGGACTTGGAGGAGGAATCCCCTGAGCCTGTCCCTGTAGGCAGATGTAAGCATGCCCAGTATGCCCTGGCCTTGGCAAAGAGACAATGCATAGCACATGCACTGACATCCTAGGGACCTAGGGACTGACACCTCACTCCAACTCACATACATACTAAAAAGGATGCCAGCCACATTACACAACCTATACCTTACCATGTATTGGCTGTGTACTGCATGCATCCAACAGACTCAGACCTGAAGCACTATCTCAACTTCTGCAGGCACAAGGTAAGTCACTCTTCTTTACAACAAATGTATGGGGTACTAGACTATGGTAGCATAAGTATGGACCAGTATGTATGCCAGGGAATAGAATGGGCTACTGGGATACCTGCAAAACACTGACAGCTATGTGGGACAACAGGAACACTCTAACCAGTACTGGATGCCCCATAATACGCACTAAGCCCCAAGGCAGCAAAACGCACTGCACTATGTGAGGGAAATGACAAACAGCAGGTTCATAGAATGGATGCATGACTGTCAATACTAGAGTCCCCACCTCCAACACACCCATGTTCCCATACAACTGCAGATTATGTTTGCAATGTAATAGCAGCAGACCACACAATCCCTGGGCTGACCCAATCAACCTGGTGACATGTTCCATTTCCACATTATGCAAGGATCAATGTGCTATGTATGTCTGTGGTTGATAGTGTCAGGCATTAAACTGCACTGCCTGGTGGCTGTTATGGTTTAGTGGGCTAAGTGCATTAGCATGGTTGATGGGGTACATGGTTCGAGACTGGCTGCATCTACTGTTTTACATGTGAGCTATACCTATGGTAGGAGTTCTACAGGCTGTTTATATGTCACTGTTTGGTACTGCAAGAAAGCTGGACAAAGTCAGAGACAATGGAGGGACAGTGGGCCCCAGATATGGACAGTAGACAGCTCTGAGTAACCTAGATGGTGGCTAGTAGAACAGCAGGTTGTAACAAGTCAGATAAGCAGCAGGATGTACAGGCCATCACATAACTGTGTCAGTATGTACAACAAGTCAGTGAGCACCATCATACCTCTCAAATGTACAGAGTGTCACAGAATGTCCACATTTTTGCCTCATATTTCTGGTCCATATTTCATAACATTGCAGTTTTCTAGTAAACTAGTGGTAACTCAATAAAGGTTAACATTAGAAAATAATGACAGACATTTGAGATGCAGACATCATACCCTTCAGAAAATTCATGTTCATACCAAACCTGTTATTCTACCAACTGTCTAGGTTTGTAAGAGCAATATTAACAAAATTGTCCCTATTTTTGGGCCTGTGTCCCACTTTTATATATATGGCTTTGCCAGATGTCTTGCTCTAAGAGGTTGAGAGGTATGGGCACCATGTTGCAGTATTATACCAATACAACACAAACTGTCTGAGGACCAGAGCAGACATATGGGGAGCAATGCTGGACATCCTGCAAAACAGTTACAGTCAGAAATGTGAAGTCAGTAACCCTGTGTGTTGTGTTATATCTTGTATCCCAGTCACAGCATACCTACAACTACATAGAGCAGCAACTGTGGGCAAAGTCAGGAACAGGAGTGGGACAAAGACCCACCTATAAGGAGAAGGATGAACTACTAGCCAGACAAATGTGGAAAGTACAAAGTAGAACAGGTCATGCAGTAGCATGGGTTCCCTGCTGTGTATGGAGTCAGTGACTCAAATGTCTGTCAGCAGTTTCTCACACCAGTCTATAATGATCTGCTACTGATGTACCAGGAAATCACATTGCTGTGTACAATATATCAGACATATGATGCAAAACCTTGTTCAGTCTAATACAGTCTGTACACACCCTAGGTATGAATCAAATATTATGGCCCGCACAGAGCTGGGGAATCCCTTGAGCATAATATCAGGGAGGTGCTGGACTGTTTAATCAGGTGCAGCAGAAAAATTGGCTGTAGCACACAAAATCTCGGACTGGAGTAGAGGTAGGTCTGGCCTGGAGTCCCCTTGTAAGTACGTATGGTCACGCTGGGCATGGTTCTTCACTTAGCTAATTTAAACAATGTCTGAAGCATCATCTGCCTATAGAACTGAGATGTCGATATATCTCTGTGCATACAGATAGCTGTGTATACCTAACTGTCTCTCCCTATCCCCATCAGACATGATTACCCTTTTCTATAAGTATATGGCACATATAAGATATATGGGTCTATATTAAATCAGGGAACGCTTAAAAAAGCGAATGCTAATTGGTCGACCTTAGTTCACCGAATGTTGAAAATCCTGAAAACTCGAAACAGCGATTTTTTTCCCAGGGAAAAAAAATCACTGTTCCACAAAAAAAAAAAATTAAAACAGTATTTAATGTGGGGGCTGTGCCCCCACCCCCTACTTAAATATATCAATTCTGAGATCGCACCACAGTGGAGGAAACGGCAAACACCTGAAACCGGCCCAGTGATTTTTTTTCCCTGAGAAAAAAATCGCTGTTCCGGGTGTTTGGAGAATTTCAGCGTTCACTCAAATAAGGTCAATGAATCAGCATTTGCTTTTTTAAGCATTCGCTGATTCAATATATGTATGTATCTGTAGAGTTTGCTATAGGTACATATATACAGATAATATATACTATATATGCATATATGTGTGTGTGTGTGTGTGTGTGTGTGTGTGTGTGTGTGTGTGTGTGTGTGTGTGTGTGTGTGTATATATATATATATGTGGTTTCCTAGTGAAATTATGAAATTTAAAATTAATTTCGTACTAAATGTCGACAATTAATGTCGAAACTGCTGGTTCTACTCTTAATTAGGGCAGTTCATGACTGTGTGTGTGTGTGTGTGTGTGTGTGTGTGTGTGTGTGTGTGTGTGTGTGTGTGTGTGTGTGTGTGTGTGTTGCTGCACATACATCCCCTTGTAGCAGTGTGACTGTGTTAGGGTTACCACCTGTCCCACTGTGCAAGTTGCAGTCCATGTTTGGCTAGATGTGTCCTGTGAAAACAACTAAGACAATACAAATGTCCTGAGAGTGTAAGACAACAAACATTTCCTACATTTTTCCAATAGTTGCATAAAACAGTCAGTTTACATCACCCACACCTAAATGTTATGAGACATAGCATAATCTAGGCAAATGCTACATAAATAAGCTGTTACATTGGCAAAAACAGTGACGTTCTGTCCTTGCACTCAATTTGGGTATGGTTTGTCCTGCCAACTCTGACGTTACTACAAAAACTGTCCCACATTGGGCATTTGATAAGGTAGCAACCCTAGTCTGTCTTGCCTATGTGTGTGCCATATGTATACATTTTGAGGCCCTGTGAATAGTTGCTGACCCTAAATAACTCACATGTATCTAGGTATAAATGCTACCCACCACCACCTAAATTTGTAGGTACTGACCAAGTTTGTAGACAACTGTAAGTTGGGTGCTGTCTGTCATTGACTCCCCAACTGATGTTAACATACTGCAAGAGAGTCTTACATCAACAACAGAGTGGTGCTAAGGACCTGGCCTCAAGCTAAATGCAAAAAACTGTATCATCATACCATTTGGCAAAGACATGGCCTCACTGTTTACCACATCAACAGCAAACCCCTAAACACACAACCTGTGTTGAGAGACCTGGGTACTCAGGTTGATAATTTCTCATTCAACCAGCATATAGCAGCAGTGGTCAGAAAAGCCTTGTATGTTGTTCATCTCATAGATAAAGGGATTGCATCCAGAAAAAAAGGTGGTCATTACCTCTCTGTAGTCCTTACTCAGTAGACCAATATTTTGCTACAATATCCCTTTTGGTATGTACCTGTCCAGACACTGCACCAACTGGAAAGGCCATGGAAATACCTCACAAAGGTAATCCATGGCCTCCAGCACCTGTCCCATGCATACAGGCTCAAATCAGTAGTGCTTCACTTGGTATTGGGCAAGTTGCTCAGAGATGGGCTGTGTCATGCCTACAAGACAATGTTAGACCCTGCCTTACTACAGCTGCCCCATATCTGTAACCATAACACCTCACGCATTACCTGCAAGACAGGCCTGAATCTGATATGTGACATTAACACAACTAGTTGGAGAAACAGGTTTTTCTCCCAGAGACTGCCCTGTCTCAGGAATACACTCTCCATACACATCAAACAGAGTACTATGCTAACCCTCTTTAAGCAAAACCAAGATGAGTGGATGGGAAACCACAAATCTGCCCCAGGGGTCCCACCTGTGTCCCTCACTGACAGGGGCAACAGGTGCTGACTGTTGTTTCTTGTTGGGGGTAAACCAATGTCTTGGCTTGTAAGGGCCCAGTGCCATTACTGTAGTAACCTCCTATGATCCTATGAACCTATGATCCTACTGAACTCCCAGGTGACATGCATCATGAGTAGCATGCTGTGTCATGGGATATGCATACAAGATTACACTGTCTGCCCCCTATTGTCCCTCACACACTGTTCTACACATACACACCTAGGTAACAATGCACATATACAACTGTACCTTGGTGATCACATTTCTGCATTGCCACCATGCTATCCTGAGGTGCTGTATTGACACCGGCTTTACATGGCATAGACACACATATCCCTGGAACAGAACCAGAACAAGGTCTGGGAGAACAACAATCAGTCAGCAATACTACCACCAATGCACCATCATAGAACAAAGGTACATATACTTTGGTGTGTACTCATGACACATGCCAGCAGACAACACATTACAGGGTATAACACTACTGCACTACAAACTGTAATTAAATGTACTATAGTCACCCTGTGCATCAGACACATATTTGCATGTCCCTCCATTGATGGTATGGATGACAGGGATGTGGCACAGGTATTATCATATACCCAGGGTGTGGTGTGGGGTCACCAAAGGCCTAGCCTGTGCCACATAGTTGACATCATGTGTGTGTGTCTGGAAGACTGCTTGTCAGCTGGGCCATGGAGAGGATCTTTGTGTGTCTGTTGGTGACCTGCATGTGACAGTGATGTGTGAATGTATGCGTGTACACAGTCAAGCCATGTGCTAGCCCTACACAAGGGTATGTTGGACAGCTGTAGACCATACATGGCAGAATGTACAGTTCACCATCTCTGGTCACAAACATGAGAACTGGCACCACCAGGAGTGGCACTGGCACCACCATGCCCAGGGTCAGATGCGGTGTTTCTTGCTGATGGTGACTGGTGTCTGCTGGATCCATGCCTCTCATGGGACCACCCAGGACCATGTGCCCATGGCCTGCCACATTGTGGCATGGATAGCACCCTCCCTTCTGTAGTGCTGATTGTACTGCCGCTATGGGAGCATGATTGTGCATGGCCATGTGGACTCTCAGTTGATGGTGGTGCTGAATTACATTCACGTGTCGATGCCCTACTCCCACCACATGTTCCAAAACAGACAATGTGCGGTCAAGGAGTGACAATGTCTTACCCAACTGTCTGTCCACTACATCGACGTAATGATGCATGGCATCATCGATGTTGTGGATGGAGTCATGGATGCCAGACAGTGATTCATCCATGATCCTGAGCATTCATTTGGTGTCACGTTCAGAATGTGCCTGTGCCTCCATGACAGACTGAAACATGTGACGAGTGACTCTAGATGTGACACCTGTGACAGGTGGTGGATGGGCAGCAGTCTTCCTTTGAGCACCCCTGTCAATCTGTCTGTGTGGGGCTTCGCCAGCTCTCTGGCTATGGCTAGTGTCTACAGTCATGGATTCCATAGTTGCCACACTCTTATGTTTGATGCCACCACCCTGTGACAGTCCAATATCTCTGTCTGCAGGGGACTGAGTATGTGTGGGCATACTGACTGTGTGCAGGGACATTGGGGGCAGAAATGGGATGTCAACAAATGGGACAGATTCAGCCCCCAACAACCCCACCTGTGCCTCTCTATGGCCACCATCATCATCAGAGTCTGATGAGACACTGACATTAGGTTGTGAGGGGAACACACTCCAAACCCCAAAGTCACCTGTGAGGAGGAAGACAACATGACTACATTAATGCTTTCACTATTATGTCTACTGATCCACACACACACACACACACACACACACACACACACACACACACACACACACACACACACACACACACATACAGGTGAAGTGCCACAACTGCATTGTGCATACCACACCTTATTACTGATTCCATGCACAACCCACAAGCACACCACAACAGACACAGACAAGACAGGCCCTTAACATCATACAGTGCAGCTACGTCCAGTTAATGTTGTCAGTACTATACACCTGTGAAGTAAGCAACATGTCAGTGTATGTGATGGATCTTCACCTAAAACACTGTGCACCCATCTCCACCATACTATTGTCCCCTGTATAGCAGACTGCATAGACTTTCACAAAAATATGTGCAAAAATGTTACAGCTGCTGCAAGTATACTACTGTGATTAATTCAACGCACTACAGTGAACCCGTCCACAAATGAGCAAACAAGTATTGTACTATGGCGAAGCTTAACAGTTGTGCCCATGGCAAACTGGCAGTCCTTAACATTCCTAGGGTATAGATGAGCCATAACAAAACAGTTTCACACTCACCATCTACAGGATGTTGGACTCCGGCCACACCAGATGTACCTATGGAATTGTTGGGGAGAGGTATTGTCAGCAAACACAAATGTGGCATTGGTATAGGAAAATATGTGCATATATCAACATGTACACTATGAACTGTGATACTGCCCACATTTTTGACATTCTGAGTATGTGTGTACATGTATGTGTTACAACCCCCCAAATGTAGATTGATGTGACATCCATGTACAGGTATGCAGAGGCTGCCACTATGACTACTACAGTATTAAAGTGATGACCAGAGGAGGCTTACCTGGATGCTCCTCTGCTGTGGAAGCTGTGCCACCCTCCTCCATGACGTACGGGGTGATGGATGCTTGCAAGCTGGGTCGGAAGCCAAGTTTGCCTGGAGCTCTTCTGTGGCTGAGAGTGGTTATTGTGTTGCAGGCCTTCCACCAGTGCCAGCACAGTCTCTGGCCACAACTGCGGCCCTTTGGCGTGCAGTATTTATCATGTCTGAGAACCTGTGTTGGACCTGCTCATAGCTTCTTTCCTGTAGCATGACATGATTTACTGATGCAATGAGATCTGCCCACAGTGTAATGTGTTGTTCCCGATTCAGGTGACTACTCAATAGCAGGATCTCATGATGCAGTCTGAGGCCATCAACTATAACGTCATTCTCGGCTGCAGGAAAAAGGTGGGTTTCCCCATCTGTACATCACTCCTGAAAGACAAGAAGAGGGGAACACATCACAGGACCACATATATTGTTCTCTATTATGTACACACCCTGCACATCCACATTAGCCAGCACTATCCTCTGCTAACTCCCACATCATACCTCACCATCTGTCACCACAGTATGTATGTGACTATCAGCAACATAGTGGCAGTCATGCATGCACTTCCCTCCTCACCCTGCTGTTTCCTGCTACTTGCTGCATTTTCTCTAAGGTGTTCAACTGCATCTTTTCTGTTGCACCTATTACTGCTGGTTTATAGCCTGTGTACATTGTATGCAGTAGTGTAAGCCTCTTACTTTTGTGTTAAGCACGTGGGCTGTAGGCCCACCTCTTTGGTCTTCCTGACCTTTCTCCCTCAGATTTTGACAAATATGGCTGGACAATGTCCTACAGTTTCCACTGCCAGTCTGATTGATATGGACATCCTGACATCATGTAGCAACTGCCTCATGTACATGGACAACCATCTACAAACACCACCAAGGAACACAATGTGTGAGAGATGCAATGACATTAGGGACCTACAGTCCATGATCCCTCCCACTCAAGCCCACATATCTGGCACCGAAAATGTTGTCAACACAATCAGTACACCTCACACACCACCCACACCTACACAATACACACCAACATATGCGGAGGTCCTCTACATAAGCATCCCCAAACAAAGGAGACCTCAGAGGCAAAAACATAAGCAAAATCTATAGCCCTCCATACCACATAGCCACATACCAGTGTCCCACAACCAGTCACAATTACTTGTCTGTCAGGTGCCAGAATCTGCTATATCACGTACACACTGCTGTCTCTCAACAACAGGAACTGTTATGAGTCTATCATAGACAATGTTGGCGTGCCTGAACTGAAATGTACCTCCCTGGACTATATGAAGTGAGACATGATTGAGCCAGCCGATTATGTGTCCCAGGCAAGTATGCCCCTAGCCTTAAGCAGCATTCTGCCTTCACCCAGAATGATGCCACAATACCATCAGGAAATAGTTGACCTTAACATTTGGCTTGGTTTCTGGTCCCATTCCAGGGGGATCCAGTACCTGACAGCCTGGGATGATATGATCAACTAACCATGATGCTTTGTCAGAGATGGCCTCCATCTGTCTCACCTGGCCTTCAGGCTTCTGGAAATGTTTTTTGCCACCCCCATAGTGGTTTTATTAATTAAAGTGGTGGTGCTAACACTATCAACATAAAAGTGTCAACAAATCACAAATTGAAGGTCATGCTGCTGAGCACTAGCAGTCTAAACATGAATCTGCACTCATTGCAAGCAGTCTTCACCCTGGAAAATGCTGACATCTGTGCAGTCACAGACACATGGTAAAAAGCTGCAGAGAGCACCCCAGCCTTACATGCTAACCTATACTATTATACATTCAGACCCCAAGGTGTGGCCAGTAAAGCCAAGGGATGTGGAGTTTCACTATATATGAAATACATACACAACTCCAGGCTGGTCAAACAGTAAGAAGCACAGGAGACACTTCAGGTGCAGTTAACTGTTGCCAAGACCCCTATTCAAATCATAGCTAACTACTGGCCCCCATATGTGACCAGGAAGCCCATTCTGCCTATAAGGACCTGTGCAACTCTATCAGGATCTGACTCTGTACTCTGATCCTGGGTGACTGCAACTACCGAAACATAGTTTGGGAGAACTACTTATGCCAATGCACAAATGCCCAGAGATTCATTGAATTTGTCAATGAAAACACCTCTCTTAGAGATGATATTAAACAACATGGGTAACTGCTGCAACATTCCTACAGTATCATCCTCTGTGGTAAAACCAAACATAAAGCAGTCATGTTTGCAGTCACCATCTCCTACAATACCCATCTTGCTAGGGTCAGGCATACAAACATCTCCAAAGTTGATTACAGCCTCCTGAGGGATGGTATAAACAGCTTTACAGCCCCTTCTCCCTCTTTAGGAACTGGCACCAATTTCCAAAAATACACCAAAACACTATATGTTCATTTGTATAGATGCATGGAGCCAGGTATACCCGACAGGACTGCATCATCCTCTGCAAAGATAAGTAAACCTGTCTGGTGGACATCTGCAATACATAGACTCTATAACAGGAGTGAAATAGTGCTGTCTAGGACCAAGAAGGAATTTGAAGCAATGACTCCTTAGCCTGAACAAGCAAATCAGAGCACTGCTGAAATCTTGCAAAGCAAACTCTGAGCCCACATTGGCAACATCCACTACACACAATCATATCTCCTTCTTCACGTATGTCTGCAACCTTAAAGGAAACACCTAGATCTGCTCAGAAGTGGTGGTCAAGGACACCAGATATACAAGTGCTATAGATATAGCAAACTTACTGCTTGACAGAGTTAGTGAAAGCTTCACCCCTTGTCCTCCCCATCACTACATCAGGACATCCCCAGTACCTACCCTCTTCCTCTTATATCTAGGGCACAGGTCATCACTGCCTTCTCAAAGTCATGGAATACAGCCTCTGTGGAACCCAGTCACATGGCAGGATGCATCCTACATGACCTCAAGTATGAACTTGCAGCAACATTAGGTGCTGTATTCTACCAAAGCCTGAATACCACCTTTGTCCCAGCCAAGTGGAGGACACCGACTGTCGTCCCTTTACACTAAGGCAAATTGTTCACCAATCTAGCATGTTATAGACCCATCAGCCTAACTAGCCTGATCTGCAAGGCCATGGAACAGATTATCATGAAGCTCATTAACAAGGACATTGGTGGCCTCCACACACTTGATCACACACAGTGTGGCTTTGTCAAGGGGGGGATCATGTTTGTTACATTTGGTTGACTTCTTTGACACAGTCACCAATGTTATGGATGAGGGGGAGACAGTACACACTGCCTACCTTGGCCTGGCCAAAGACTTTGCCAGTATTCCCCAATTGGCCATAATAGATATACACTCTCAGCTAGGCATCAATCCATATGTTACCAGATGGGTTGCACATTGGTGCACTGACAGAACCCATCTAGTCAATATAGGGGAAGCTACCTCAAGTGGTAGATCCATAACTAGTGGCTTAACCCAGTGTTCTGTGTTTAGGCCTCTGTTATGTGCGAGTTGCACTTCTGAGGTGTAGGGCACAACCAGTGGGCTATGACCGATGACGTTTGCAGAAGACTGAATGCTGGGTGCTATCACCAAATCCCTTAGTTATGTGGACATCTGCCAGAGGGTCTCACGCAGACACATGACTGGTGCCAGACACATGCCCTCAGGCTGCATATCACAAAATGCAGCATTATCCCCTTTGGAGAGAGTGACATCCCCACAAATTATCACATTACTAACAATGCCCTAAGCACGCAATCAGTCGTGAGGGTTACTGGGCACACAGGTTGATGGCAGCATGACATTTGACCACCACCACGTTGCTTCCCTTGTAAGGAAAGCCTTCTACATGGCCCATCTCATAGGTAAGGATATCTCATCCAGGGATGTGGGGTTCATAATATCCCTGTATGCCTCCCTAATAAGGCCCACTATTGAGTATAATTCCCCTTTCATCATGTACCATGCAAAGCACATGCAGCAGCTAGGGAGACCACAGAGGTTCCTCACCATGGAATACCAGGGCCTCATACATCTACCATACACAGATAGGCTACAAGCCCTATCCCTCCACCCAGTTTCATATAGACTCTTCAAAGGTGACCTCTGTCTGGCATACAAGGTGATCAGGACTGCACCTTGATGGGACTGCTGCACATCTGCAAGTCATGCACCACTTGATTAACCCGTACATGCGCCCTCAACCTGGTCTGTGATATCAACAGGACGTGGTGAGTCAGCTGTGTGTCCCAGACACTCACCCAGCTGTGGAATGGACACCCTGTCCACATCAGGCAGCAGAGTACCGCTTTACCCCTTTTTAAGTGAAACCTGGATAACTGGATGGTAAACAGGACATACACCCTTGGGATACCACCTGTGTCCCTGTTGGACTGGGGCAGCAGGTGCTGACATGCATAAACATGGGCTAACTCTGGGATATGCTTATGAAACCCTCAGGCCCAATAGCCTAGTAACCTCCTATGAGCCTAGGTATTCTGGTTATGGCCCTGTGCACTGTGACAGACTGCGTTGTTATATCTCCACACCCATCACTGCCATCTACTGTTATGTGTCTCCAATGGGTAACATCCCAGTACCATGTCGTACAGCAACCATACGACAAATAGGTGAGTGGTACTACAAGTGTATGGGGATAGTCTGGCAACATCTGTGTGACCCAGTGACAGACAGCACTGCAAACATGCTGTAGGGTATCTTCCCTGTAGGTTTCTAACATCCATAATACACAAATGTTTGCAGAATGTGTGCATGTGTCTAATATATGTGACCTCTCTGCCAGACAAATGTGGATGTCTGGCAAACAGTTGGGCAATACGTAATGGTTGCTCCTAGACTGTGGGGAATCTGGCTGTCACACACCAGACCCCTCAGAAAACAGTTATGGTACATTAATATCTGGTACTGTATTCATTCCCTTACGTTGTATGCTTGATATGCACAGTCTGATGCTGAGGCTGGGCCTGTGTCCCCCATTACTACTGGCTTTAACCTGCTGTCCTGCCATTGGGGGTCAACAGGTATGCTAGCCATATCTCTCAAATGTTGAGATATGGCTGAGCAGTTCACAGTGACCTAGCCAGACTACATCAGGAACAGTCAGGGACACCTGGAGAATGTTTGAACTATGCCTGTGTGACATTCACAGACTGTGAGGAGCTGACTGACAGTACCTCATGCTGTGATCTATGTCACAGCAGACAGAGCCGAAAGGGAAGCCTGTAGGTGTTGGACAGCTGACTAACAGCAACATGTCATTCCAAGATATGTACTACAGACCTAGTATTGAAATCCCTATTTCCCATAACTGCATCCTCCCATATGTGTCCCATTACATGGGTAGTTCTATTACATACCTGATATAGTGCTGTACTCCTTTATGTGCAGAAATCCTTTAGTATAATGCTTATGCTATCACAGTCTGTCTTTGTAAAGAAAGTCACAGACCTGTTTACCATAGGCAGCAGCTTGCCTTTTCTAGGTATTGCTAATGAACAGGTGATTACCTATGCACCAATCTTTGGCTCACACCTGCTAATTGCATCCAGAACAGCTGGGTTACATTTTCATTAGCCAATGGCATGTCACCACAGTGCTATAGTTAAGGCCTACATGTAGGCCTTGACCCTTTTCCTGGCCTGTGAGATGGACATTATCAAGGTGTGGGGACTGCAACATCACAGAAGGTAGGTAAAAAGGGTCTTTATCATATAATAAACATCTCAAAATGTCGAAGCACCTTTACTCAACATAAAAATGTTGAACGCTGGCTTTGTTGAACGGCCAAAACACTGATTTCTTTCTAAGGGAAAGAAATCAGTTGATTGTTCTGTCACACCAGCCCTTTCCCGACTATAATGTGGTCTCGTAGTTAGAATATTTAGTTAGGGGTGTGGGGCAAAGCCCCCCACTTAAATATGCTAGTTTTTATGCCATGTTGTCTGTTGGCCTTCCAATTTCTTTCCCTTGAAATGTCGATTATATGATATAGACCAAGCAAAAATATTGCCTGCTGTCTGGATTTATGTGGTATGTCCACAGTTTTGCATGCTATGTTTGGCCATTGTGAACAGACTTTCTGATTATGTGGCAGTTTACTGTTTAACAATGTGGGTTGAGGTCAGTAAGGAGACGGACAGATATGAGTGTCATACTTCATTTACATTAGAATATGCATGCTGTTGCAATAGCTGCTGGTCTGTCAGCTGTGTATGTTTGTAGGAGAAGACTGTGACGAATGTCCCTGTGAGTTGACCATTCCCCCCACCCCACCCCTTTCTGTATGGGTGTTGTGTGGATCTCCTGTTCTATGTAACAAATTTAGTTCTTTTCTTACAGTTTGTTGGAAACAGGTTAGAGTTGACACCTCAGAAATTTGGCGATAACAGTAACCAAACAATTACCAAAAACAAACTGTTGCTGGCAGAATAAAAACAGCGAATTTAATGTTGCAGTGGTTAAAGTATCTCACTTTCTGGTAATGATGAACCGTGGATTAATTAATAAAAGATTTATAAATGCTCTGCTTGTTAAAGACACAGCAAGTTTTTGAATGTTCCAGGTCGGTTTTCACCTCGCCAAAAAATATACACATCCCACAGTTAAAGGATCACAGCAGGTTACGTAGACAAAAATTAATTGAATTTCAAGGTCGGTCTTCACCTCATCTCAAATAAATCCACTTTCCACAGTCTACTAATAAAAGGTCACAATGATGTAATCCAATGGGTTAAAACACTTTAATGGTACAAAAGCTGGCAAGCGCTTTCACCTTATAGGCTTCCTCAGGTCAAACTCAATGTAACGGTTTTAACTTGTATATATACATTCTTTCTATCTGACATCACTTCCCTTTGTGTTTAGTTAGCATTCAAACTTTTAAAGACCAACACAGTAACAACTTAAAGAATGTATAAAATACAAATTTCATCTACAGTTGTTAACTAAACTGTACTGTTTAAAATCACTCGCATAAAAGTAAAATCATAAAATCATGAAAAAGTGCGTATGTGTATATATATTTCTCTAAGAATTGGTAACACACTTTCAAAACTAAATTAAACATTTAAACTTAATAACAAAAGAAAATCTTATGAAACAAATAGTAACTGATAGTTGTCCTCGTAACAACTGAGCCTTGCCATATTGAACGAACCTTCTGACAGACTTCGATTCACTTGAAGTTTGCAAGTAAAATTGTAAGATGATTCGACAAATGCAACATAACAGTACGGAGTCTGCATTAAGTTGCGCATCTTGTAATTATAATAGCCTGCCTATAGTATAAATTACAAGTGTTTAGGCTGAGCTAATAACAAGACACGATCATAAGTTAAGTACATGAAAACAGATAAAGTATATAATTGTGAACGATAGAACATTCTATATAATACTCAAAAGCAGATGTAAACAACACTTCACTCTTAAACTTATGTTATAGGAGTGTAAAACCTTTCAATCAGTTTAACATGACTTTACGGCCCTACGTTAAAGTTATAGCATAGGAAATAAAAAAAGTGATTCAAATGACATTTAAATCGATAATAAAAAACACACTTCAATTTCATGGCAATACATGTAAATTGAAGTTACTCATGGTAAAGCCATCAGTTTCATTAAAAAAAATATTGATAAAGTATACATAATTAGTTATAGATGTAAAGTGTGTAACTATATGTCTTAAAGTATTAGTAGCAAGGTAGGATTTTTATATAGGGGTTAACAACTGAGGCGTCCCATTTACCATTTCCTATTTTCTAAGATCTTTTCAATTGGCAAGGCTCAATTGTTATGAGGACAACTATCAGTTACTATTTGTTTGTTAAAACCGTTACACTGAGTTTGGCCTGAGGAAGCCTATAAGGTGAAAGCGCTTGCCAGCTTTTGTACTATTAAAGTGTTTTAACCCATTGGATTATATCGTTGTGATCTTTTATTAGTAGACTGTGGAAAGTGGATTTATTTGAGATGAGGTGAAGACCGACCTTGAAATTCAATTAATTTTTGTGTACGTAACCTGCTGTGATCCTTTAACTGTGGGATGCGTATATTTTTTGGCGAGGTGAAAACTGACCTGGAACATTGAAAAACTTGCTGTGTCTTTAACAGGCAGAGCATTTATAAATCTTTTATTAATTAATCCACGGTTCATCGTTACCAGAAAGTGAGATACTTTAACCGCTGCAACATTAAACTCGCTGTTTTTGTTCAGCCAGCAACAGTTTGTTTTTGGTAATTGTTTGGTTACTGTTACCGCCAACTTTCTGAGGTGTCAACTCTAACCTGTTTCCAACAAACTGTAAGTAAAGAACTAAATTTGTTACAGAGACTGTTGCTCTGCCACGGCGCTCTCCGACTTTTTTGTTGTTATTCATTTTTCTATTATTATTGGAGATGCCAGTATAGCAGCTATTTTTTACTTGATTCTAGTTTTATTAATCTGCTGCTTTGTTATGGCTGAGCTAACTAATACACCCATCAAACTACCTTACAAGCCAGAGATGAGTGGCTCTAAAAGTAAAAGATTTGAAAATTGCGTATCCAGCCAGGACAATCCACTACTAGCATATGATGCAACCTGTGACAACATGGACTCCGAAGTATCTGAGGCCAGCCGTAACGGATTATCTACTTTGCTTAATCAAATGGAAATTGACTTTATAAAGTTAAAACGCATGTAGTTACAAAGACAGCATTTTGAGGTATGCATAGCACGCAGAATCATACCCAGAGGGTTATGTGTCTTGAAGATGGCCACTACAGGCACGATGTACCCTGATCTTTTGTATAAGTGGCAAATGATAAACATTGACACCAGTATACGATTCATGGAATTAATGAATGAATATTTTTTACCAGAAGAGGCCACTTTACGAGAAAAGTTAAGAGAACAGCAAAACTACATTTACGAGACATATCTGAAATTTATACTGGATAAAGTTTTTGAAAAATTGTTAGACAATGTATACTTGTTTGAAAAGAAGGTTTACCATTGAATATTACCAAGGAATCACATATATGGTCTTTTGATGGTTTTAACATTTTCAACTATACCAACATTCATTTAAATACAGCATGGTTTCATTTGTTTTCCAAAGGGTTCACTTTTATTCCTAACAAAGGAACTGACATTTTTAAACTTTTAGTTGACATTAAACTTTTTATCAGGAAAAAGAATTTGCAGCTGATTTTTAAACAAACAGCCACAGGTTTTAATACAGAAAGTTTAAAAAGAAAGAGTCTGTACAATCCACCCATTCACCCACAATTAAAAAATTTTGAAGACAAAGTGGAAAATGAAATCAGAATGGGGTTACTTTATCAAAAAACGCACTCTAATTTAACGCATGCTGAGAACCTTGTCTTAAAAGAAATCTGCAACAATAAGAATCTAAGGGTCATGAAACCAGACAAGGGTGGGGGTATGGTGCTAATGGACACAATAGTTTATGAAGGGAAAATGATGGACATATTAAATGATACTGACAAGTACACTAGAGCCTCTATTAATGAAATCAACATAGCCAATCAAAGGATTTATAACATTTTACACGATATGTTGCTAGAAGGCTCTATAGATAAAGATACTTTTGACTACTTGTCAGTAGAAAAGCCCAAAGTCCCATGTATATTTGGGATTCCCAAAGTACACAAGAATAACTTGGATCCCCCTTTAAGACCCATTGTCTCCGCAGATGGTTCAGTCACAGCACCCCTAGCAAAATATGTTGATTTCAAAACTAAAGGTATACTTGATTTCAACACAGCTGTGTTGAAAGACTCTTGGGATTTTTTAAGAAGGATAAAAAAAGAATTATATTCAGACAATGTCACTTTTGCTACAATGGACGTCATTGATTTATTTACAAGCATTCCACACGACATAGGTATGTTATGGTTTGAGGAGATTTTAGTGCATAGTAAAAAGTTGACCCAAAATGAGTTTAGAAATGTTTTAATGTTTATGGAGATTATATTAAAAAATAACTTTATTTATTTTCAAGGAGAATACTTCAGGCAAGTTAGGGGTGTGGCGATGGGTGCCCATTGTGCCACCATATATGCTAACACCGTTATGACATACTGGGAAATGAAATTTCTTTATACATCTCCTTACTTTGACAACTGTGTTTTATATACCAGGTTTCTGGATGACTTATGTTTCATCTGGAATGGTAATGCAGAAACTTTTAACAATTTTAAACAACACTTGGATATTACATCTAGTTTTTTAAAATTTACCTCTGATTACAACGAGAATGAAGTTCATTTTTTAGATGTAAAAATCAAAAAAAGTAATGGCAATTTCACTTCCAGTATATATAGGAAAGAAACATTCTCAAACTCCTACTTGCACTTTTCCAGTTGTCACCCCTTTCATCAAAAGAAGGGGGTTGTCAAAGGACAACTAGTACGTGCAAGTCGTATGACCTCAGACGATTCAACATTTCTTGAAGAAGTAGAATTCCTAAGGGAATTGTTCCACAAAAGGGCATACCCACCTGATCTTTTTAATTCAGTTCTAGCAGAAGTGTTAGAAAATAGAAACGACAGATTTGCACCAATTCTGGGTAAACCAGAAATTGAAAAAAATCCAAATAAGAAAAATATGTCTACTGGTGAATATGATCCAGGTTTAATATCAACATTTGATGGAAATTCAAATCTTATTAGAAGGATTTTTCAGAGGGAATGGAAAAACTTTTCAAAAATTTCTGATCTAGAAGGCATCTTTGATAATGAATTTACTTGCACATACAGAAAGGGTAAAACCATTAAAAACATTGTGGAGAACAGGTTTCTAGGAAACAACCAGAACTTGTTAACAAAGAAAAAAGGCTTATTTAAATGTGGGAGGTGCAGGTATTGTGTCCATTTAAAATGTAGTGAACATATATTCTTGAAAGCCAGAAAAAAGAAACTGTACTTGAACACGTTTGCAAATTGTGATACGAAGGGCATCATTTATATTGCCACATGCACAAAATGTGAGTCATTTTACATAGGCAAAAGCGAGAGAAAGCTTAAGCAAAGGATATATGAGCACTTATATGATATGAAAGTAAAAAAAGACACTAATGCACTTTATAAACACTCGCTGAAATGTTGCACTTCAAGTTTTGAATTTTTTGTATTAGATGTGATACCTGTTAATCCCAGAGGTGGTATGTGGGAAACACAGATTGAATATAGAGAATTGTATTGGCAAGTGATTTTAGATGCTGGAAAAAGTCCAGGACTTAATGAAATGCTTTCTCTCAAACCAGTATTAAAGTTAAGAGCTGCAAAATTATAGTTTATCTAACATGTTCATTATACTGTCAACAATTGTTTAACATTTAATATTAAAATATTTATTCACTATATTTATTTATAATATTTATTAAGTACTATTTATTAACAAGACAAATTTTATTATTATGAAATTTTCTACACAAATTTTATTATTCATTTTATTAACATTTAAGTATTTTTAATTATTGAAATAAATGAACTCTACGGATCTGTTATTTGTGGCCTCACCACTAGATGGAGCCATTACTTTCAGAATGACTGTTCTTTTTTCTTATGATGTTCTCATTTTACCCCATTTAACATTTACTTAGAATGTATACACACTACTATATTCACTATTTAAAGAAAATAGTACTGAATCACGTTTATTCAGGTAGCTTTTCAAAATAAGTTTTATAATAAGTTAGAAAAAGTTAAGAAGTTTATTATTTGTACACTAATTCATGTTACACAGGACTTTATGCAACTTATGCTGTTTTTTTAAATGAATTGCACTTATTGAATAATTGATTGATTAGTTTTTGGAGGGAAACTGTGCCATATATAAGTAGTTCTAGATTTTAAATGTTTGTATATTGATAAAGTGGATGACGAAAACGTTGTGAGAGCGTTCTATTGTTTTTTGTTGCATCTTGCATCTTGTGGACTACCCAATAAATCGTTATTTTACATCTAAGGGACTGGATTTATTTGCGCCTGTGGACAGTGACGCTCTTTCTTGGTTTTTGTTTGAAAAGAAACTGATGGAACAGAAGCAGAGTAAAATGTGAAAGGGCACAGAAGATTTTAATCATGGACAGGTCTTCACTTGGCCGAGGGACAAAAAACCCAACCTTATACAAGGAAGGGCAGATACGAACATAAGTAAGAATAATAAGAGGACTACTGCTAATAAGAACTTGAGTTGTACTAATGATGGTAGCGAAGGTAAAACATTTGAATGTAGTAGCAATAGTAGTAGCAATAATGCATCTGTACAAATACTAGGACCATGTTCAGTAGCTGAGAGTTCTGATAATGAAATTATCACAGTAGTAGAGATACATAGAGAGGAAGAAACAAGTATTAAATCTCCTACATCAATATCTAAATTAGTAGTTTCTAAACCCAACATTGATAGTCTCTCAATTACTGATGAAGTAGTTAGAAAGAGAACATCCTTGTTTAAAACTAATGCCACCGGCAATGATCAAGCAGCCCCTTTCCCCATCTCCGATTTTCGGAGAGGAGGAAGGGACAGATCAATGAGCAGAGGGAGGCAAAAAAGGAGGTTACCCAAAGAAGAACGCATAGGCCCGACCCTAAAGAAAATGTGGGAGAAGACAGGCAATCATTGATTTGGAATATATCAAATAGAATACTTACTAAGGAAGAAACTCTTGTATTAGAAAAAGGTCTGTCATTTATACCATCAGTTAAAAGTGATATCACAGATTCAGTTATAGACCTCAAATTGCATGTCTGGAATATCCAATTACAGATCGACTATGGGAATACCAAGTCTATCGACGGGGCATGTGTTCTTAGAAAACCGAGTACATATACACCAAATTTGCATCCATTAATAAATGCATATCCTAAGTTAGTTGAACATGAGCTGCATGAAATAGATAAAAGGAACAGGATTAGAAGATGGTATGGTAATTTACATCCTAAATTAAGAACAGCTTTGAGAACATTGAAAAATGACAACAATATTGTGATCAGGCCAGCTGATAAAGGAGGTCCCATTGATATAATGGACTCCGAGAGATACATCTCTAGTATGACCGACATGCTGAGTGATACACACTTTTACAGACAGATTAATATCAAACAAATTGATCAGATTATCACTAGAGTTTCTATATTCTTGTTAGATAATCTTAGTACTGGCAGAATTAATAATGATTTATATAAACATTGTTGTGTTAATGAACTCACCATTCCTTGCATACAAGGTATCCCAAAAATACATAAGCATCCAGAAAGACCTCCCATGAGACCAATAGTTGCAGGGAGAGGCTGGATAACTGAACCCATATCTAATACTTGGAATCTAAATTAAGACCCCGTTGTGAATAATTATACGCACATATTAAAGGATACCAAGCAATTTCTAGTAATGTTATAAGATGTAATGAAAGATGTAACAGCTGAAGATAAATTTTGGCTGGTCTCTTTAGATGTGCAGTCACTTTTCACAACCATTCCAAATCAAGAAGGCACAGATAGTGTTCGAAGATGCTTGATAACAGATCAGACCATAACTAAATATCATGTTGATACCTTATGTGAGTTAATGAGGGTTGTACTAACCAACAACATTTTTACTTTCAATAATCAGGTTTACATTCAGAAGGATGGTGTAGCCATGGGCACTTCTTGTGCCAATAGCTATGCCAACCTGGTGATGGCTGACTGGGAAAGTGTGCATTTGTTCAAGCTTGACAGTTACAAACAAAAAGTCAGATTTTATGTACGTTTTGTTGATGATCTTTTCTTAATTTGGAAGTCTGGTAAAGGTGAACTAACTGAATTTTTAGAACAAATGAATTCAACTACCAGTTACCTTAAATTTACCATGACAGCCTCTGAACAACTTGTTTCCTACTTAGATGTGTATGTAGAGAGAATGCCTAGTGGCCTCCTAAACACAGGTGTATTTATAAAAGCTTGTTATAGAAACTCATTGCTGCACAGGTCAAGTATGCATCCTAATTTTGTTTTTAAGAATATTATTAAGGGACAACCAATGAGAGTGTCCCGTTTGAATTCAACAGATACAGGATATAATATTGGGTTACATAACCTTAAACAACAACTACTTAATAGGTCATATAGACCATTAGAAATTGATAAAAGACTCGTAGAAGTAGATATTTTAAGAAAAGAGAATGCATCACCTTATTTTGCACATAGTCATCATGAAATGCATGCAGTACATAATAGGAAAATCCCACAAGATGAAAGGATGAGAATTTGCATTCATTATACACAAGATGTACATGAAATAAGAAAAGCCTATTTAAAGTATTGGGAAATACTGAAGGTAGATCCTAGTATCAGTGAATTAGTAGGGAAAACCCCGAGTTTTATTTATAAGAATAAACTTAATTTGCACAGGATGCTGTGCAATTCATCCAGAATTGGACATAATACGAAACCAAATATCATAGAAGGTAGTACACAACCTTGTATGAAATGTAATTATTGTGATCTGATAGACAGTAATGCAATGTTTATACACCCACTTACATCACAGTGCTTCAGATTTTACTCACTAGCTAATTGTAACACCCAGCACGTTGTCTACCTTGCCACCTGCGGTTCTTGCCCAGCCTTTTATGTGGGCAAGACCAACAGGCGGCTAAGGGACAGAATAAGAGAACATCTGTATAACATAAGGATAAAGTCTGACAAAAATGTACTATCCAGACATGTTATTGATACATCACCAGATCATAAATTTAAATTTCTAGTAGTCCACGTAACTTATCCTACAATTAAAAGGGGAGACATTCGTAATAAAACAGAACAAAATGAAACCAAATGGATCATTAGACTAAGAGCTGATCGAGAACCTGGTTTAAATGATAGGATCCCAATTAAACATATACTGAAAGGAAAAGATCTTAGAAAATAGGAAATGGTAAATGGGACGCCTCAGTTGTTAACCCCTATATAAAAAATCCTACCTTGCTACTAATACTTTAAGACATATAGTTACACACTTTACATCTATAACTAATTATATATACTTTATCAATATGTTTTTTTAATGAAATTGATGGCTTTACCACGAGTAACTTCAATTTACATATATTGCCATGAAATTGAAGTGTGTTTTTTATTATCGATTTAAATGTCATTTGAATCACTTTTTTATTTCCTATGCTATAACTTTAACGTAGGGCCGTAAAGTCATGTTAAACTGATTGAAAGGTTTTACACTCCTATAACATAAGTTTAAGAGTGAAGTGTTGTTTACATCTGCTTTTGAGTATTATATAGAATGTTCTATCGTTCACAATTATATACTTTATCTGTTTTCATGTACTTAACTTATGATCGTGTCTTGTTATTAGCTCAGCCTAAACACTTGTAATTTATACTATAGGCAGGCTATTATAATTACAGGATGCGCAACTTAATGTCAGACTCTGTACTGTTATGTTGCATTTGTCGAATCATCTTACAATTTTACTTGCAAACTTCAAGTGAATCGAAGTCTGCCAGAAGGTTCGTTCAATATGTCAAGGCTCAATTGTTACGAGGACAACTATCAGTTACTATTTGTTTCATAAGATTTGCTTTTGTTATTAAGTTTAAATGATTAATTTAGTTTTGAAAGTGTGTTACCAATTCTTAGAGAAATATATATACACATACACACTTTTTCATGATTTTATGATTTTACTTTTATGCGAGTGATTTTAAACAGTACAGTTTAGTTAACTACTGTAGATGAAATTTGTATTTTATACATTCTTTAAGTTGTTACTGTGTTGGTCTTTAAAAGTTTGAATGCTAACTAAACACAAAGGGAAGTGATGTCAGATAGAAAGAAAGTATATATACAAGTTAAAACCATTACATTAAGTTTGGCCTGAGGAAGCCTATAAGGTGAAAGCGCTTGTCAGCTTTTGTACCATTAAAGTGTTTTAACCCATTGGATTATAGCATTGTGATATTTTATTAGTAGACTGTGGAAAGTGGATTTATTTGAGATGAGGTGAAGACCGACCTTGAAATTCAATGAATTTTTGTGTACGTAACCTGCTATGATCCTTTAACTGTGGGATGCGTACATTTTTTGACGAGGTGATAACCGACCTGGAACATTGAAAAACTTGCTGTGTCTTTAACAGGCAGAGCATTTATAAATCTTTTATTAATTAATCCACGGTTCATTGTTACCAGAAAGTGAGATACTTTAACCGCTGCAACATTAAACTTGCTGTTTTTGTTCAGCCAGCAACAGTTTGTTTTTGGTAATTGTTTGGTTACTGTTACTGCCAACTTTCTGAGGTGTCAACTCTAACCTGTTTCCAACAAACTGTAAGTAAAGAACTAAATTTGTTACAGAGAGTGTTGCTCTGCCAGGGTGTATCATTAAAGTGTTTTAACCCATTGGATTATAGCATTGTGATATTTTATTAGTAGACTGTGGAAAGTGGATTTATTTGAGATGAGGTGAAGACCGACCTTGAAATTCAATGAATTTTTGTGTACGTAACCTGCTATGATCCTTTAACTGTGGAATGCGTACATTTTTTGACGAGGTGATAACCGACCTGGAACATTGAAAAACTTGCTGTGTCTTTAACAGGCAGAGCATTTATAAATCTTTTATTAATTAATCCACGGTTCATCGTTACCAGAAAGTGAGATACTTTAACCGCTGCAACATTAAACTTGCTGTTTTTGTTCAGCCAGCAACAGTTTGTTTTTGGTAATTGTTTGGTTACTGTTACTGCCAACTTTCTGAGGTGTCAACTCTAACCTGTTTCCAACAAACTGTAAGTAAAGAACTAAATTTGTTACAGAGACTGTTGCTCTGCCAGGGTGCTCTCCGACTTTTTTGTTGTTATTCATTTTTCTATTATTATTGGAGACACCGATATAGCAGCTATTTTTTACTTGATCCTGTTCGATGTGGTTGGGAGGTATAGTAGGTCTGTAGCAGTTAGCTGATCATACTGCCACATATGTTTCAGACTGCAGCTGCTGCATTCTGCCCAGTAGTCATACTGGAATTGTGAACACATTGGGGACAGCAAGCGGTATATGTCAGTGAGGGTGCAGTGTTGGCTCTCTTGTCACAGCATAGGCAGGGTAAGGTACCCATGACAGTCCAGGTAAGGCATGTGCCTCAGGTACATATGTTATGTAATATTGCCATCCAGAGAGTAGTAGGCAACATTTAATATGCCTATATATATATGTGAAGTGTGTCCCAACCTGCAGGTCTCTGACATGCTATTGGTGGCAATGACTGCAGTAGTAGCAACCGGTTCTGCCTAAGATTGCAGGGCTCAGTCAGTTATTTGTTGTATTGACAAGCATGTATTTGACATGCAACAGACTGGAATGGAAGCCAGGACTGTGGGTGGCAAAATGTAAAGCATGCTAGGAATGTAACAGAATGAGCTACTGAGTCAGTACTATAGCAAGTGTATTTGCAAGACATATGTGTATGCATACAGTTTGTTACACAGGATTTGCATGTGAGTGTTCGGATGCGTATGACACTGTACTATCTGTCATGATTTTCTGCTCTCAATCTGTACTGACTTGCCAGTACTTCAGCACACAGAATAGGTATTGTGACAACTGTAAACTTAGAAACAAAACAACTCCAGAAAATCCACAATGAGACGGCACCTCCGTCTCCGCTATGTTTAACCAGGCAGCAAGTGAAACCGGACTCAAACACGGATGAATAACAATTTACTCAGTTAAAAAACAAACATCAAATGGGGTTAAGTGTTTTCATCTGCCTTATGTAGACTTCCTCAGAACACTAAACCAATGAAACTGATGTTCTTTTGGAGAACAATTACATACATTTTGAAGGGGAACACTACAAACAGACTAAGGGGGTGGCTATGGGGGCTTCATGTGCCCCCATATTCGCCAACTTGGTCATGCTGGAATGGGAAAAATCAACATTTATTTAGTAGTGATTTTTACCAATATGAGGTGTATTACACAAGATTTTTGGATGACATGTTCTTGTTATGGGATGGTCCTGAAGAGCTGATTAAGGACTTCATAGATTATTTAAATCTATCTAGTGGTTTCTTGAAATTTACACATAAAATTAGCACAGAAAGTGTGGTCTATTTGGACACTTATATAAAACATACAAGTACTGGATTCCAATCTGAAATACATAGAAAGGAAACGTTCTCCAGTGGATACTTGGAATACACCAGTAACCACCCTAGACATATATTAAAAAACATCTTCAAAGGACAATGTATAAGAGCAGCAAGAATGTCCTCCAATTATGAAATAATGGTAAAAGAAATACAAAATATAACAGTTATGTTTGCCAATAGGGGGCTATCCTATATTATTACTTGATGACATTTCGTTTTATGTTATTAATGAAAGGGGAAAAAAATACCCACCTATATTGGGTACTGAAATGAATAATATTGCAACTCAAACAAAAAACACTGTAGAACCAAGTTTTAACAGAGTGTGTGTACTGACATATTCCCCTCATGTGTATGAGATTAAGAACATTTTAATAAGACATTGGAACACCCTGATAGTTGATGATGAAGTTAAAAGTGTAGTAGGAGAAAGACCGTGTTTTGTATACAAAATGGGAATGACTATTAAAAAGTTGATAGAGAGAATGACAAAGGTAAATGTAGGTAACAGTATACAAATACTAGAAAATGTGGATCTTGTAAACAGTGTTTTGCTATCAATGAGGTTATAGGATGTAAACTGGATGATATTAGTAAAACGTATATGAAGTTCAAAAAAGGAAATTGTAACAGCAAAAATATTGTGTATCTAGCTAAGTGTACATCATGTACAGCCTTTTACATAGGAAAAACTGAAAGGCAGTTTAGGAAATGTATATATGACCATTTGTACAAGATCAGGGTTAAAGACACGAAAAACGCACTTTACAGACATATAAGTAAAAATGGAGAAACTCACAGTTTTAAATTTGCCACAATAGATCATGTCAATATGTCCCCACACGGGGGCAATTATAAAGCACTTTTAGGTAAAAGGGAAAGTGTATGGCAAATTTTAACAGATGCAACTAGATATCCAGGCATTAATGATTTCATATCTATTAAACCAATCCTGCAGTTATTATAGGGTATATACTTGTTATTATAGGGTGTGTATGGATTTTTTACAGTTTTATTATTGTAAAAATAGATGAAGTTATTTATTTCATAATGTTTTTATAAACGTTTTTATAAATGTTTTAAATATTACAACACATTATATTGTCCATCTAATCAATTCATAGAATGTATAGCTTGAATAGAGCTTTTTTCGTAAAGTAAGGTTTTTATATGTATGCACAAAGTTTCAGTGCACATTTTTATAGTATTATAGATGGTAGGGTAAGTTATGAGAAATGAGATGATATTAGGTATACCATGGACTGTGTTCAAATTATATGCATTTGCACCTTAAATGAATATATTTTAAATATGAGCTGAGCGTTGAAATTATGGCACCAAAAAGTTTTTAAAAGAACATCAGTTTCATTTGTTTAGTGTTCTGAGGAAGTCTGCATAAGGCAGATGAAAGCGCTTAACCCCGTTTGATGTTTGTTTGTTTTTTAACTGAATAAATTGTTATTCATCTGTGTTCGAGTCCGGTTTCACTTGCTGCCTGGTAAAACATAGCGGAGATGGAGGTGCCGTCTCATTGTGGATTTTCTGGAATTGTGACAACTGTGCCAAAAGTATGCGGCATAACTTGGACATTCTGCAACAGTCTGTGCAGTTGTCAGCTGTACTTGATATCTTAAGCCTCACGTACATCTATCAACATTTATTTGGCTGTGTACTGGCTTGGTGTCTGCATCACAGTCCCAAGTACGCTATCATTTTTCCCATTATATGTACAAGCAGTGTGTCACTGGCAGTAAGGATATGTTTATGGAAACACCTGTGCTACTTCAGTGCTGAGTGACCTAGTGTGCTACTGCACTTGGGTTTGAGACTTGGTAGCGCTGATAATTTTGCTGATGTGTATAACAATGTCAGAAAGACAAAAGGTGTTTAAGCAGTTTTAAGCAGTTTTAGGTGGGGTTTAAGTGGGTTTGCCCTGTGCAGTGCATGGGTGATAGGAAAGTGGTGAAATGGGGGCAAGCAGGGGAAAAAACAGTGTAAAATGCAGGTAGGAATGTACAGGACGGGTGTAAGAATATGCCATAGCTTTCCATTTCTTGTACAGCAACAGCTGTGCAAGTTGTAGAGAACTTGGAATTTGAAGCCTCACATCCCAGAGAGAGGGGTGAGGGTGACATAACTTTGTTGATTAATTGCTGTTGTGATTGATTGTGAGCAGTGTAGGTGTGGGTGAAATGAAGAGCTATGCATGGGGCGATATTTTTTTTGTGGGACAGATGCCCTCCCCCTTTTTTTAAGGTGAGAGTGGAATGTTGAGGAAGGATTATCAGTACATTTGTGGAGCTAAATTGGATAGGAGAGATTGCATTTACAAACAGACAAGACAGCAGATGGGGTGGTGTATGACATATGAGGGGGGTAAACACCTTGGACATGTAGGGTGTTGTGGAATTGGAGAGCCATGTGCCCCAAGACAGTAGCAGTGGGACTGAGCTCCCCACCCATGAGCAGTCACCACTGCTCCTTCACTGCCTCAAAGGTGGCTGTGCTGGGGGCTGGGTGCTGGGGCCAGCCTGCTCCTCCAGGTTGGCCAATCTCACCTCAGTCTGGCACAGCCAATTGTTGTACCCTTGGTGGACGATCCTGCACATCATCCCTGATAGCTGTCACTAGTGACAACTCCCTCCTGCTCCCACTCACAGGAGGGGAACAACCCCCATCCCCAGAGGTAGTTCCACCTGTAGGTGGTGCAAGACTGGCAGAGAGGGCAGCACCAAGTTGGGTCCCAGACATGCTGGGACCCAGTGCCATGGCCAGTTGTGGTGGGTTAGGTGATCTGCGGGAACCTGCCTACCCAGACATACTATGGTGTTGAGGTTTTTTTGAAGTGTATAGGTTAGCAATGAACATAACATTTAAATGTTAGTTATAACAGCATGCACAGTTGTTGAAAATAACCCAATAGATAACACTGCATAGCATATGGAACACAACAATAAATGGGATAACAGCATTGTAACGGCATGCCAGTGACAGTTACAGCAAAAGGCCAACAACATAAGCAATTCAACAAGGTATGTTAGTATGCAACTACTGTAATATATAACAATAATAAAACACAAGGCCCAACATAAGGTTTTGAGAACAACGTATATTAAAAGTAAACCATACCTGAAGTAATATAATAATAATAAATTGTGATGCAGATAAGGGGTGGGGGGTGAGAGAAAGATATTCCATTGCCACCAGTATAGGCTATATTGTTTGCAACAGTACTCTTCTATACTCTACAAGTCTGCCCTTGCTTTATGTACACAAGTGCCCTATGTCTTCTGTAGAACATACATACCTCTCAAGTTATCCGCATGAGACAGTATGGACCAAGCTGTAACACCTACAGGTACACAACTTCAGGGGATTATTACATGTCAGGGGAACATATATGACTACCAAGGTGTACTGTGGACTGATGTAGTGTGAGTGTGCTATTGACATAAATCAACTGGATGTTAAATCTGTGTTCAAAAGATTTGTCAACAGTAATCACAGTCCGTAACAGTGTGACACTTGAGAGACATGTATCATGCACAGTACAGAGAATTTACGCTTATCATGCCATCCTTGGCAGGCATGGGGTTAGACTATCATCGGACATTCACAGACACACCAGGCATATAGCCATACCAAGATTACACAGTTTTATTTGTTTTATTAACTTGTATTAGTAGTGTACTAGTCAACATTTTATTTACTGAAGTCTTATCACCTTGCTGAGCAATGCTGTTTACACTCTAGTACATCTGGACACACAAATTAAAAACCCATTCGAACAGCTACTGCAGCCATTTATTTACCTGTAATTCCTGTGGGGAGAACATCTCTTAGCGAATACATAACTGTTTCTATAAATATTTAGTAATATATGTCCCTGGATTCGAATCCCAGTCTGTGTGTGACAAAATGTAAAACATACCTAACATTTATCAAAAAGAGCAACTGAGCCACTGCTGCATATTAATTTACTGATATGTACCTAGAGCTCACCTAGTAACAAACTGTGACCTGGTAATAGAGGTAGAGAGTTATACAAGACTGCAGTGACACTTGAACACACATGCATGAGATTCATGCATGACAGAGATAGTAGGTGAACTGTGCATTAATACATGGAATGCAGGTGTAGACAATGAACCCCTAGTGGGTGGATATATGTGTAAAGAGTACAGACCATATCGAATTGCTGGGTTGGCTACCTGACCCATATACAGTTGCAGATGATATAGTTGCATTCTACAGCTATTACAGTTTCATACTTGTAGCAACACAACTAAGATCAGGAATGCATATAGCTGAAATGCAATGGTTAACACAAGACAATCCTGAGATACACAATATTATACCTTGGTCGTTTAGATGTTAGTGCAGAACAAATATCATAATGCATTATATTTTGTTCTACAGCTCCACATCTACAGTTTAGCAAAACATTCTTTATTAGCTAACCTTCAGTCATTTAGTGGTATTATTCCCTTTTTTCATTCATAGCACTTGTAATACTTGAGTTCATGACCAAAATCCCAGATACACAGATATTGAAGAACAAGCTTTATTAGAGGTGACATCATGCATTGGTTGCTATACATCTAACAGTCTGTATTGATGGACAGTTTATATAATGCAGGTGTTGCAAGAAAGCTGTAATTCCTCAATTAATGCAGTAGATATTTTATTTCCTTAACATTATGAATGCAGTTGAACTTTATTTCTGTAACATTATTAATGCAATTGAACAGTATTTCCTTAACATTATGAATGTAGTTGAACTTTATTTCCTTAACATTATTAATGCAGTTGAACAGTATTTCCTTAACATTATTAATGCAGTTGAACTTTATTTCCTTAACATTATTAATGCAGTTGATCTTTATTTCCTTAACATTATTAATGGAGTAGAAACGTTTATTTCATTAACACTATTAATGCAGTAGTAACTTTATTTTCTTGACATTATCAGGTTTCATGCTTTCATCTGTACTGAACTGTACCTGGCATTGTACTCAAAACAGAATATACCTACTGTCAGTTACTATTGTACCCTTTCTTGTTTATATGACTATAGATTGCAAGATACATCTGTACTCACCACACTCACTGTGCAACCTGCCAGGCACCCTGTATGAGCCTCCAGGTTGCAAGCTCTCTCCTCTGCAGCTCTGGTGAGAGAAACACACCATTATGCATACCCGTCTATCAGATATTCATACTAGAATTTCGTTAAACAATATTTGCAATACTTACAAACATGTGGGGCATTGTCCTCCCAAGCATCTTGGATCCATAAGGCCAAGAGATCCACCTTCTTATGCGTCAGGTCATCATAATAGTGATGCACCTGCTCACCTGTGCGGGGGATACCAGTAGCACTGGTGAGATGCATGCCAGCCAGTCGCAGGCCTCTGATTTATACTCCAACCCCTGGTACTGGCCCTGCAGTGGCCAGTTGTCATGGTCTTTTATGAGGAGTCCAATCATGACCCTGAACTCTAAAGTGCACAACCACTGCACCCAGAAGCAGATACCCTGTCCAACTCTTGCCATAGACTGCCAAGATCAAACTCCAACAGATTCTGGCTGTATTCCCACCTGCTGCACTTAAATAACGCTGTTTTCCCACCCTTCACCGCCATTAAACCATTTTTAAGAATGCAGCACTTTGTATAGCACCCCAGAAACCCACTGAGCTCAGCTGAGCAGTGCTTAAACTGTTAATGCTTAGCAGTGTGCAAACCAGCTTAGCTGAGCTGAGGACTGCTTAAACTGGGCTTGCTTAGCAGTGCCCACAGCAGCTAAGTGGAGCTGTGCATTGCTAAGCACTGTTAAAATGGGTCCTATTAAAGCACTGCCTGGCTTGGGTTAGCAGTGCTTAGCAGAGTTTACCTAAGGGCAAACCAGAATTTAAAACACACACAAAAAATAAAGTTATTTATTCATTAGTACTAGTTTATTATTATGTGTATGTATTTTACTTCTATATTTTCTGACCTTATGTATTTTAATTTCTTTATCCTGGAGTGTGAATTTTCTATATTGTAAACTTGTGTGTAACTGGAACATTTCTCCTCGGGTCTCCACTGAAAATGGGCTTCTGGCCCAGCTGGACTAACCTAGTTAACAAATGTCAATAAATACATGCATAAAAATAAATAATTTATATAATATTGCTATCAAATATAAAAGCTGAATGCCCTGTCTGTGTATTCGAACCGTGCACTTACTGCACATAGGGCCATGACTCTAACCATTCAGCTACATGGATACTGTTATACATTTCTATATAGCTCTCAGCTACGTTTAAGCACTGCTAAGCACCATGCTGCACCACGCAAACCCACTCAGCATGCTTAAAATTGACATTTCCATTCATAAATAAATGTATCCCATTTCTATTTATAGATGGCTGGCATGTGTCCATTGCTAAGTGCCACTCCATGCAAACACACACACAAAAAAAACAATTTTAACATAATTAGCTGTTTTATTTCAGTGCCGTGCACTGAACACCCAGCACTTTTACAGTGCAGGGGGTGTGTTACTCATCTCCAGACACAGTAACACACCCTCTTCACCGATTCAGTAACTGTGTTACAAGGCTCTCCGTCAGTAGCGCGCCTTCATTAATATGCAAGGTGCACTGTCAAGGGGGATCCTTATACACAGCCATGGTACCTTCCGTGTAGGTCTTCCACTATTCCTAGATGGATTTTCTTAAATCCCCAGGATAGTCTCTTCTGCTTTTATGCACACATTCACTCATACAAGCAGATAGAAACATAAACACACACACACACACAAACACACACACACACACACACACACACACACACACACACACACACACACACACACACACACACACACACACACACACACACAAAAATACACTTTTTTGTTTGTTCACACTGGCTAAACAGCAAAAGTGCTGCTTAGCAAGTGTAAATAATGGCTTTATCAAGTTCTCTCTTACTCTCATACATGCATACACTCCTACACACAGACACAAACACATAAACACGCATGCTTGTTTATTTTAATGTTTTCTTTTTTATTTTACACTAACTAAACAACAAAAGTGTTGCTTAGTGAGCATAAAATAATGGCGACTATTAGTTCTTTTCAGTTCAAGCTCCACAGCAGTTACTTGTTTTTCAGCAGGCGTTATCTGTAGACTAACACCCTGAGGAGTATGTTAAGTCTCCCATCAGTGAGCGTTCTACAGGTCACCCATTCTCTAATGTAAGCATAAAAAAAAATCTTGATCGAAGGGAGCAACAGAGGGGCTTGTAAAACTTCATAACTAACTAAAAAATATTAATCTTTACAAAAATAAAGTAGAATTTCTACAAATGACTGTTTTGGCCTGCAGGTAAACTTATTCATAAGAGTGAATCCATCCATCCAACCACAACCCTTTTTCCCATTTTTGCACATGGGCTCTGGGTGTCACTTCAATAGAAACAATAATCTAGGGCCCAGGTTCACACTGCCAGGTGGTTAGCCCTGCAGCAGATTCATAAGAAAGAATGAATACTTTTAATAAAAATAATACAGCAGATGGAAAAATAATTTTTATGAATTAGTGTCAGTTTTGGCCAGCAGGTTCACCTGTTCCCAAGAATGAGTATAGTTTTATAATATGTACATGTATAGAAACCAAGAATACCATGAGCATTTGCATTTATATCACGTTATCGAAAGATGAAAATAGCGAATACTATTTCATCGGCCCCAAAACATCTAAACATGAAAATATCGAACATTCAGAACAGCAAATTTTTTCCCATGGAAAAAAGTCACTGCTCCGAAACACATTCACACAGCACATCAAACAGCAACCACACACACTTAAATTCCTACATCTAACGCTACACTAAACTAAACATACACTACTATCTACCCACTTACCTTAACCCAAACCTTAACCCTAAGGTCTGTCACTATCACACGCCCACCTAAACGCGCCCTAACCCTAACTCACTTAAACTGCCCCTAACCCTAAAGTCTGTCACTATCGCACACATGCCTAACCTGTGCCTTAACCCTAACTCACTTAACCTGCCCCTAACCCTAATGTACAAACAATCACACACTTACCTGAACCCAACCTGCAACTTTCTACCACAGCGCTAAGAATAGCAAAGCCACAGAAACGGCCAACCAAATTCTTTCCCAAGGAAAGAATTCGCTGTTCTGCAGCTTCAGTATTCTTAGCGTTCACTGAATAGTGTTCAATATAAGAACATTCAAAGTTTTAATACTTCGATGTTCTGATATAGACCCGAGCATTTGCACTAAAAACCTCAGTCTTCTCTGCAACGTAAACAATCTGTTGGTGAGATAGATATCTCACTGAAATAATTCCACTTCTGTAGAATAGACCACCTTTACATATGAAAGAAAGTAACGCTCATAGCCTTTTCAAGTGAAGCAACTGAGTTGCGCACTGAGAGGCTTTAGCCTACACAAAGTATAGGTCTCTCTGGTATTCTTGGTGCTACCAGCACAGCCCTGTCCAATAAACCCATTCATTTTCTTAATAAAACATACAGTAAGAGCTTACTATAAAGGATTTGCAGTTTCCTTTCATTTATCTGGCCAGCCTGATAAACATGAGTATCCTGAGGCACTGTAGCAATTGTCTCATGTACACTGATAACCACTTACTCCTGAAACAAGCATGTAATGCATATTACGTAGGTAAAACCGAAAGAAAGTTTAAAACTAGGATTTACGAACATACGTATAAGATGAAAAAAGGTGACGAGAAAAATGCATTAAGTAAACACATTATAGCAAATGGCAAGGACCATTGTTTTAAATTTGCTATACTAGACCAGGTAGTTAGTACTGTGGGGAGTGGCAATTGGAAAGCCAAATTGGGAGCTATGGAAAGTAGATGGCAAATACTGTTGGATGCTACTACGCATCCAGGAATTAATGAATATATTAGCATCAAACCCTTTTTAATTCTGGGATGTCCTTGACTCTATGATAGTTTAGAGTAATCATTAATGATTATTGCAAGACATCAATCACTCATAAATAGATTGACTTTTTGTTTTTCCATAGTTTTACCATAGTTTGTTGTTAGTGAATTTAAATGTTTCTCATATTTCTTATACATTTACATTTATATTTATTATTTTATAAAATTGCAAAGTTTCATTCCTTATATATATTTTTACACTTAGTTTTAGTAGTTTCATATTTCACGGTGCAATATATCTACCTGTATTAATTCCAACAGGTAATCTTACTTGTTAGAGCCATCTATTGGCATGGGTATGGTGACTTCGATAGTAAGTACTTATGTATTTATTGTAGTCTCATATAGTGTAGGCTTAGTAGGACACAGTATTAATTTACAAGGAAGGGTAGCATATTAGGAATGTATACACACCATTCAACGTGTGTTTTTTAGTATGTTTTTTAGTATGTCTGATGGTTTATACACAATCAAATTTATTTATTTATGTAATTGCTATTTAAGATATGCAAATTTTATTGTGAGATACATACATTTTAAGTTATTGCATTCTTTTAGGTAACAATGAACAATTAATTATTAATTAATGTTTGGCGCCAAAATGTTGGGTATTTAAACTGGTGATGGAGAAAACACCATGGTTCTGATGAAATCTGTTATTGTCAGATGAAAGCGCTCAACCGTTTCACTGTTTAATCAGACTCATAGTGCTTTGCTTAGTTGCACATCTAGCATCGTTTTTTATCTTGCCTATTGTCTTGGAATCGTTATTTTATGTGTGTTATGGAATAAACAGTTAGCATCAACCTGGTGGAAGACTTCTTTCAACTGATACGCTCTTTTCAGCTCTACCCGAGTTCCTGGTCCTGGATCGGAAGTGATTTTTGGTCGTTGTGCTACGTTCTTTTTGTTCTCAGTTGTATTATGACCGACCCAGCACCCTCGGATACTTCACTGAGTGGAGCGGAGTTCACTGCGCTAAGAGCGGAAGTCACCACGCTGAAAGCGGATGTATCCAGACTTCTGGATTTAGTAGGGAAACTAGCAGCCTCTGTCCAGGCTGGCAACAACACCAGTTCACCACAACGAGGGGCAAATGTTTCGATTACCCCTCCCTTCATAGCGGAACGTATCGAGCTTAACAGCATGGGTGATATCCCTAATGGACAACCGCAGGACTCTCTCGTTATTCAAAAAACAGCTAAACCGGCTACAGGAATTGATATTAAGGACTTGGGCGATAACATATTATCTGAAGCCAAATTCACATTCGACTTCAGTTTATTCCATCATAAAGAAGAGTCAGAGAGACTGGGGGCCAAACCAAAAATACGGGAGAGAAACAAAACCTACTCTAATGTGACTAAGAAAAATGCAAACAAGATACACACAGGTACTGTGTTTAAAGACTTTATAACCAGCCCAAACAACTGTAAAAAAGTACAAGGGAAATATGACAAGAATGTACCTATTATTGATAGAGAAAATAATGACAAGTTCATGCAAGATTTTTTAAATGATGAATATTTGTTTGAAATTGATGGTGAATGTAACTTTAGACATGAATCTGCTGCATTTAATGGATTAACTAATAACATGAAAAACAAAATTTATCTCATGGGTAAAAAATTAATACCGTTTAAAAGTGTTAAATTAGACAATGTATATTTAGAGAAATGTATAAATTCTAACATTGTGCCTAAAGGGTTGCGGTTTTTTAAGTTACCTTTAGGGATTGAATATAATAACACAGTTAAACAAGATTTTAACAAATTATTTGATTTGTTTGGTAGTATGTACATGAAAATGTTAATGAAGCATAATGATGAAAAGGTAGCAAAGCTATATAATGAGTTAGAAGAACTAAATGATGAAATTACAGGTGACAAGGAATTTGATAAATGGCAGGAACTATATTTTAAACAGTTTCAGACAGTCAGTTATAAAATGAAGACTATATATAATAGAAAATTGCACAAAATGGAGAGAGATACAGAACTTTATAGGGTAGGCCGAGTATATATTTGGCCACAATTAAGGAGAGAAATGGACAATACTAACCATTTGGAGCATAGTGAAAGGAAACGAGTATATGTTAGACAGGATGGTGATGCAAATTTTCAAGGGGGCAGGTTTTATCCAGCCCCAAAGAAATTTCAAAAGAGATACTAAAAGAGAACAACATAGACAATGGTATCACATCTTTGGATAGTCTAGCTAACACTAAGACAGATGGGATAGTTGATAGTAACTACATGGTGACTAATATATCCAATAGTTATCCTAAGACGTAAAATTTTAAAGGATTTATGGTATACAATTACACCAACTTGGAAATAAAAGAAGAACTGTTTACACTGTTTAGCAAAGGAATGAAGTATATTCCAACGGGACAGTTCAACCTATTTGATACCATAAAAGAGGTTAAACTGTACTGTCGGAGAATAAATTTGGCATTTCAATTTAAAGACACTGCTGGACCCCCTTTAGGTTATGAAAACAAACTGGTGAAGAAAAGTACATACATTCCCCCTAACAACACACAGGTGGCACTCTATGAACAAGCTGTGTGTAGAGATATTTATGCGGCATATAACAATATTAGGAAGGGAGCCGAACCATATTGTCTATTCAAGGACAATCTTACTAAAAAAGAAAGAAAAATGTTAGATGATTTAATATCAAATAAAGATGTCAGAATTATGAAACCTGATAAGGGTGGGGGGATTATAGTGACATACACAAATGAATATCAACAACAAATTCATGATATATTGTTTGATTCAGGTAATTATGAAGTCATCTCACGGAACCAGATCAACATAGGTCATAGACGGATTGATCTAGTTATAGAAGAGTTCCTATTGGATAATAGAATTACTGAAGAATTATACAACTTTTTAAGAAATGAATATCCCATTTTGGCGCATATTATTGGTATCCCCAAGATCCACAAAAACCTACAGAACCCCCCATTAAGACCTATTATATCTGGGTCAAAGTCGAAAACATTCAATTTAGGTGTTACAGTGGATCACTGGACAAAACATATTTATAGCAAAGTTCCACATCTAATTAAGGACTCTTGGAACCTATTAAACAAACTGAACCAAGATGTATGGGATGCGGATTTAACATTCATAACGGTGGATGTCAAGGATTTATTTTCCTGCATACCTAAAGATACAGGACTTGAATATTTTAACAACAGTTTGGTGAAATATTCTGGATTTACTTGGGACAAAATACAGCTTATTATGAGTATGATGGAACTTATTCTTGACCATAACTATATTCAATTTTTAGGCGAAACGTTTAGACAAACGAGGGGAGTTGTTATGGGCGCATCATGTGCGCCCATATTTGCAAATTTAGTGATGCTAGAATGGGAGAACCAGTTCATATTCACTAGTGAACACTACAAACAAATGTTGTTATATACACGGTTCTTAGATGACATATTAATTGTGTGTAAGGGTGAAATGGAAAGTATTTAGACTTTTATCAACTATATTAACAACACAACTGAATTCTTAAAATTCACCCACACTATAGAGAAAAAGGGAACAGCTTACTTGGACATTTATATTAGCTCTGATGATTATGGGTATACATCCAAATTGTATAGAAAACCCACATTTTCGAACGATTATATTCATTATGGGAGTTGTCATCCACCCCACATGTTTAAGAATATAGTAAAAGGACAATGTGTGAGAGCCGCACGGATGTCATCTACCAGAGAAATTATGTCTAAAGAACTTGACACTATACAACTGTTATTTCTAGATAGAGGATACCCTAGTGGTATGTTGACTGATGTGATCAATTATGTAAAATCCCAATGGGGAAAGAAATACAAACCATTATTAGGCCAAGTAGAAATGGACAAAGAACCAAAGAACATATTCAATAGACGTGTATGTGTTATTATGTATAACCCCTTTACTAACATCATTAAGGAAATATTAAATAGACATTGGTATGTGTTCAACCTTGGGGTAGAAGGTACGAATATAATTGGAGATACCCCCAGTATTACATATAAATCTGGCTGTAATCTAAAAAGAATGGTTGAAAGAAACAACATAAGTATCAAGGGGAAACAAAGCAAAATTACGGGTACGAAAAAATGTGGTACATGCAAGCAGTGTCAATATATTAATGAAGAGTACAGTATAAAGTTGGTGAACACTACCCACAGTATATGTAAATTTAAAACTGGAAATTGCAATAGCCATGGGATAGTATATTTAGCGACTTGCACAGCATGCAATGCATATTACGTAGGTAAAACCGAAAGAAAGTTTAAAACTAGGATTTACGAACATACGTATAAGATGAAAAAAGGTGACGAGAAAAATGCATTAAGTAAACACATTATAGCAAATGGCAAGGACCATTGTTTTAAATTTGCTATACTAGACCAGGTAGTTAGTACTGTGGGGAGTGGCAATTGGAAAGCCAAATTGGGAGCTATGGAAAGTAGATGGCAAATACTGTTGGATGCTACTACGCATCCAGGAATTAATGAATATATTAGCATCAAACCCTTTTTAATTCTGGGATGTCCTTGACTCTATGATAGTTTAGAGTAATCATTAATGATTATTGCAAGACATCAATCACTCATAAATAGATTGACTTTTTGTTTTTCCATAGTTTTACCATAGTTTGTTGTTAGTGAATTTAAATGTTTCTCATATTTCTTATACATTTACATTTATATTTATTATTTTATAAAATTGCAAAGTTTCATTCTTTATATATATTTTTACACTTAGTTTTAGTAGTTTCATATTTCACGGTGCAATATATCTACCTGTATTAATTCCAACAGGTAATCTTACTTGTTAGAGCCATCTATTGGCATGGGTATGGTGACTTCGATAGTAAGTACTTATGTATTTATTGTAGTCTCATATAGTGTAGGCTTAGTAGGACACAGTATTAATTTACAAGGAAGGGTAGCATATTAGGAATGTATACACACCATTCAACGTGTGTTTTTTAGTATGTTTTTTAGTATGTCTGATGGTTTATACACAATCAAATTTATTTATTTATGTAATTGCTATTTAAGATATGCAAATTTTATTGTGAGATGCATACATTTTAAGTTATTGCATTCTTTTAGGTAACAATGAACAATTAATTATTAATTAATGTTTGGCGCCAAAATGTTGGGTATTTAAACTGGTGATGGAGAAAACACCATGGTTCTGATGAAATCTGTTATTGTCAGATGAAAGCGCTCAACCGTTTCACTGTTTAATCAGACTCATAGTGCTTTGCTTAGTTGCACATCTAGCATCGTTTTTTATCTTGCCTATTGTCTTGGAATCGTTATTTTATGTGTGTTATGGAATAAACAGTTAGCATCAACCTGGTGGAAGACTTCTTTCAACTGATACGCTCTTTTCAGCTCTACCCGAGTTCCAGGTCCTGGATCGGAAGTGATTTTTGGTCGTTGTGCTACGTTCTTTTTGTATACAGTAAGAGCTTACTATAAAGGATTTGCAGTTTCCTTTCATTTATCTGGCCAGCCTGATAAACATGAGTATCCTGAGGCACTGTAGCAATTGTCTCATGTACACTGATAACCACTTACTCCTGAAACAAGCAAATACTTTTGTGAAAGATGTAGTTACACTATGAAATTAGAGACAAGACTCTCACATAACAGTAAATCAAATGACAAACAGGTTGTTAGAGCATGACCCTTCTCACATTAAATAAGGACAAGACACATAAACCCACATATGCAGAGGCACTCACTAGTAACTTATTAAAAGATCAGAGGCCTCCCAAATGAAAATCACTTAAACACACAGCAATGCAAAAACCAACCACAGCTCATAACACACACACACACATACCAGTGTCTCAACAAATAAGCACATAAGGCATAACACCACAAAACCTAATGTATTGGTCATAGGTAACTTCACTGTGAGACACACATTTTTCCCCACACCAGGCTAGATAAGAAGCCAGTTACGGTTAGGTGCTTGTCATGTGCCAGAATCTGTCAAGTCACTCAAGCATTCAAGTCACTCAACCACAAGTACTGGTATGACTGTGTCACACTCTTTGTGGGGTGAATAACTTCAGACTTACCTCACTGGACTATATGAAGAGAGAAATGACTATGCTTTCAGATTATGTGTAACAGGCAGGTAAGAATCATTATGGACAAGGGCATAGGTAATCTCCCTACTCTGGACCCAACCCAGTACAGATTCATTAAAGGCAGATCTTGTCTATTAAACATGGTTGACGTCTTCAAGAAAGTCATCAAGGCCCTGGATGAAGGGAAAGACAGTGCATACCACCTATTTTGACCTAGTCAAGGCATTTGACACAATACTGCACTCAGGTGTTATTGGGAAACTCCCAGCGGGAATTAACTCCTATCTTACCAGATTTGTAGCCAGCTCACTCACTGACAGGACACATATTGTCAAAGTGGGTGACTTCACCTTTAGCAAAAGATCAGTCGCCAGTGGCGTACTACAGAGATCTCTTCCAGGCCCCTTACTGCTTGGAATATATTTCTCAGATGTCCAGACAAACCAGGATGGCCTGTGGCTTACGATTGCAAATTTGGAGCAATCATTGAGTCCCCCAATGATGTTAATATAGTGCAGACAGGAGTAACACAGACAAATGGTTGGTGCCAAAGCCACAGATTAAAGCTGAATGCAAAAAAAAATGCATTACTGTTCCCTTGGGAAAATCTGACATCTTTGCTAATTACATTATAGACAGCACTCCCCTAAGTGTTGACACAGTGGTACATGAACATGCATCTAAAGCAGTAAGGAAATGCTTTTATTTGGCAATTTGTATAAGTAAAGGCATTGTATCTAGATCTAGGGATGTTATAATTATATTATAATTGTCTCTCATCAGATCAATAATTGAGCAGAATGCCCCTTTTACATGTACCTCACCAGACTCCTGCAACAACTGGAGAGACCACAGAGGTTTCTCATCAAGAAATTATATGGTACACAAAACAAATCTTACATGGAAAGACTGATGGTGTACAAAACAAGTCTTACATGAAAAGACTGAAAGCCCTGTCACTGTATTCTTTCTCTTACAGGCTGCTAAGGAGTGACCTGTGCCTGGCTTACAGGGCAGTCTCTGACTTGGCCATGATGGAAAGGTACACATTAGTAAATCAAACTGCACAAGGGTCACTTGCTCCAGGGATCTTAACCTAACCTCTGACATGAACAGGTCATGCTGGAGAGATAGATACATCTCCCAGGGACTGCCACCTCTCTGTAACAAGCTTCCAATTCACGTGAAACAGAGCCCTTTCCTAACTATCTTCAAGCACAACTTAGATCAATAGATGGATGACTGCAGATTCACTCCTAGGGTAATGCCCATGTCCCTTCTTGACAGAGGAAGTTGTTATTAATTTCCATAGACCCTTACCTCTGTAAACTTCACTCCCCTAACCACTGACAACTGGGGAAACTCAGGATAAATATAGCTAGGCTTGTTAGGGCTCTAGGGCCATTAGCCTAGTAACCTCCTATGAACCTAGATGAAAAGATAGGTAAGCTGTAAATATATCCTTGGACTCTCGCCCATTCTATTTTACTGCCTCAAATGGTATTAACTGCATGCTAACACTAATTATGTTATTATAATAATTTTTAATGATATAACTGCAATATTTAAAATCTTTTCCCATTTTGGGGCCTTTGTCTCCCCTTTATTTTAGGCTTTGTCCATATTTCTTGAGCTAAGAGGCTGAGGGATATGTCTTTAGGTTGGAAATCGCAGTGAGATATGTCCACCCAGCTTTAACTGTTACAAAACCTTGCCAGGTATAACTGTGGATGATTCAAATAAAAATTACTTCTCCTTACTCTTTTATGTAATGCCCCATGAAAATTTCTGTATATTTTTCAGACTTACTGGAACCACTGAGCGTTTTTTTTTCTGTTTCACTGAAGGCACTTATGTTATTTGTGATGTCATTGCCATATTACTATAACAGGCTTTCCTGTGTCAATCAAAGCAGGAATGCCTTTACCAATGCAGTCCTGTGTCTGGGGTGTTTTTTCTGAATTTAAGCCAGAAAAAGACAAATCAGTTAAACAACCTGTTTCATCCACTGATGGCCTGAAAACAAATATATATCCTGATTAAAAATATAATACATTACTGGCATACAAGGTATCCTCCAACCTGTAAATGAAGGATTTTCACTCATTCATCAGTTTTCCACACAGTACAGAGCCTCTAGTCACTATATTCAGTCAGATACTGTTGATGTTCTGCCACAAGGGCCAACTCCCAAACTTTTTCACTGAGAATTTTGTCTTAGTACAATAGCTTCTAGTCACTATATTTGACCCAATTACTGCTGAAACTCTATAACATGTATGGTTGCCACCTTTTCAAATGCCGAAAGGGGGGGACATTTTTTGTAGAACTGTCAGATTTAGCAGGACAAAAGATACCCATGACCAGAACAAAGAAGAGAACATCACTTTTTTGCCAAAATAGAAGCTTATTCTTGTAGCATTTGAGTTGCTTATGCTATTTCATATAACATTTAGGTGTTTCAGATGAAAAACAACTGTTCTATGCAACTATTAAAGAAAACTTAGGAAATATTTTTGTCCTAAAATCTCAGGACATTTGCTATTTTTTTAAATTTTTTCACAGGACACAACTGCCCAATGTCCCTTGCAAAGTGGGACAGGTGGTAACCCTAGTAACATGGCCAACTCCCCAACTTTTTCACTGAGAATTTTTCTCTTTGTACAATAGCTTGTGGTCACTATATTCAACCCAGATACTGCTGAAGTTCTACCACAAGAGCCAACTCACCAACTTTTTTACTGAGAATTTTCTCTTTGTACAGTGTAACAAAATTAACTTGAAGAACCTTGCTGTATATTAACATCATCTAGTCAAACAGCTGCCTGCCAGTGCTGGAAATTAGTTTTGAACATCCCTCCTCCAACAGAGTCATCCTTGCACTTTAAGGACCACTTACTAATTTGGCTACTGTCATTTCTCTTGACCAATAGATTGCACTGTATATACCAGTTACTTAGTCTTCCTTGTTCGCAGGTCTCTGCATGCAGGAAAGAAAACCTGTTCTACTTGGTAC
>NC_056733.1:1522705987-1522771800 GCF_019279795.1 Protopterus annectens
GATTTTGACTCTGGAGATCAGACAGGACAGCAGGATAACAATAATGATGAGTGACCAGGACAATCACAGGCCATCATTCCGTCTGACAGTGATGAGAACCTCCACCACCCCAGCCAGATAACCTGAAGGACCAGACATGGGATGTGGTCACAAATTCTTCAGGACCTATATGCAAGCTCTCATGGGACCATTCTTCCAGGACATAGCACAGGTCATGCGCAACTCCTTCTGGGAGATTGCGCATGAGATCATTTGTGAAATTTGATCCACTCAAGGAGGTCCATCCAGATGTGCTCCACTCATGTCATGCTACCACCATGGTGTGTTCCCATTTCGGCATTCTTTTAGTATCATGATTGTAATCTGTACCTTGTGATGAACTGTTTCACAATCTGCGTATTCCCATTTCATATTCTTTTAGTGACATGCTTCTAATGTGTATCTTGTGATGCACGTTTTGCAATCTGCGTATTCCCATTTTGGTATTTTTTTTAGTGACATGCTTCTAATGTGTACCTTGTGATGCACGTTTCACAATCTGTGTATTCCCATTTTGGTATTTTTTTAGTGACATGCTTGTAATGTGTAACTTGTGATGCACATTTCACAGTCTGGATCTTATTGAACTATATTGTATAGCTGAGTTATGATACATGTTCCAATATGTCACTGCCATTATCACAATCGTGTCATGTGAGCTTAATATGCTGTCATTTATGCTGACAGTGTTACAGACATGCAGGTAATTTATTTCTACACTCTGCCTGTCGCCTGCCTCAGCTGCATACAGTGCCCCATGAAAATGTCCTTTATGATCTTGTATGATGTTGTACATGACATATATGTCTGATGCAGATTGTAGGCTGCCACTGCCAAATTCTTGTCCTGTTGGCAGTGTTCATGTGACTACATGAAAAGTTGATGACATATGACATGTGTAGTACATTATTCCTGCTAATATTAATGATATTCCTCATAGGTCCCACTGTGATGTCATTCTTCTGTGATGTTATGTGCATATTTTGCACATATTTTTGTTGAGATGCTAGCATTTTGTATGTTCTTTGTTTATTTTATTTTGTAGTTTTTTCCCTAAAAGGGATTAATCAATCAATTTGTAGACAATGATGTATTTTAATTTTACATCTGTTTTATTACACTTTATGCCAACCAAGGGTGCCCGCAGGCAGGTGCAAGGGGGTGGACTTGCATTTCCCCTGGATTTTTACTTCACTTACCGAGGGACTGTCACATTTACTTTTTAATGTAAACAAATTAAAATAAATACTGTTTGTATTTTTAAAGGTGTACTCCTTTAAGAATGGTCCAGTCACACACACCTGTCACATCATATCTGTGTGTGCATTGTCGCACAGGCGTCCTAGTCTTCCTTTCCTCCCACTCGTGAAATTTTAAATACGAGAAGACTTTCTGTTCTTGTGTTGCTGCTTCCACGTAGCCAGCTATCATTGTAGCCCTCCCCTGGTAACTGGTGTAGACGGTAAGATGTAGATGGGAAGGACTGAAATTGACTGCCTTAAATTATTTGGAACTGCAGAGATTTGAGTGCTCTCTTTTTCTTGGGTGTCTTGTAGTTTTCTTATGTAGTTCTTGTAGTCTTTCGTCAGTCTGTTTTAAGGTGCAGAGCTGATCTTTTAATTTGCAGTTGAAAGGTGATGAAGAAACCTTTATCTTAGGGATCTGAAAATGAAACTCTGGACTGCTCTCTTCATACTGCTAAGTAGAGAGTAGATGTTCACAAGTTTAAGTTTTATGGAGAATTTTCTCTGTGCAACTCTGTTGTAGTTGTTGATTTTTTGCACACCCGAGGTGTTGACTTATAAGTAAAACTTGTGGCAGTGTATAGTTACAGTATAGCAAGATGTACATTATAGCTGCCAACTCTTTTGCTCATGATTTGAAGACAAGGGCACAGAATCAGGGACAATATTACTTAAATAAATGTGCATATTTTAAAGCAAGCTTGTCATAATTGACAGACTGTTGTTCTCAATGATTACCAGAAAATCAAAAGAAAAACTGTAAGAGACATGGTAGATATGTTAGAAATTGCAAGTGAAAATATGTGGGGCAAGGAAGAAGTATGTGTCAAAATCAGGGACATTTTGTTAAGTGTGACGTCTACATTTCTTGTTTCATCTAATCCTTCTGCACTTCTCAGCTGCCATGCTTTAGGCATAGTTTTTGCTGTCATATTTAAGCTTTGCTATTTCTAGATTTCCAGACTTTATAAACTAGAATATTTTACGGGCATATACATTACTAAACTGGTAAAGTAGAACTGTGTAAAAATTCCTTTACTGTATGGCATATACCATCTGAAGATTATCCATTCTGAAAAAGAAAGCATTCCTCTTTTGGACTCTCTGCTGTGATTTTTTTTTTTTTTTTTTATGGTCAGTGGATTACAGTTATGAGTCATGGTGATAACTGAAAATATCTGTTTACCTCTATATTATTTGTATGGAGTAAGCCAACATTGGCAGACTGGCATTGTGTGTGTGTGTGTGTGTGTGTGTGTGTGTGTGTGTGTGTGTGTGTGTGTGTGTGTGTCTGTGTGTGCACGTGCATGCAAAGATATTAACTTTACTTATTTTGTGTGGCTTGATTTACTCATTTGCATAACATACTTATTTTTATAAACATATTCCTATTTTTGGGTTTGATTTATTCCTTCATATTATTTTTTAAACATATTCAAATGACTACATAACCTGCATACTGGTGGCACTAATAATTTAAAGAAAAATGGTCAACATAATACAGATTCCTTTATCAGAAACTAAGCAAGTGACTTTATATTGTTCATTAAAATTAAAGGTTTATGTCTTCAGTATGTGTTTATTCTTTGCATCTTTCTGTTACAGTAGTGTTTCTGAGTGGTATCTCACAATCCTCTGGAAATGGGAAGAGTTATGAGCTATTCATTATTCAAAGTTCATGTTAATTTTGTGGCCAGAATTTCATCCGGACACATGCCGTGAAACTGGCCCTGATCGTACCTTTCAACTATACAGATATTTGCAGATTTTTCAGATTTTTGCCTCATATTTTTGTTTTTTTTTCTCACAAAATTGTGGTTTTCTGGCAAATCATTGAGGGTTGAATTCATAAAATAATAACAGATATTTGAGTTTCAGTCTTCATACCCTTCAGAAAAATTCATGCTACTGCAAAACCTGTTATTCTTCAACTTTCTAAGTTTATAAGAGCAACATTTAAAAAATGGGCCTGTTTTTGCTTCCCCCCCCATTATTTATAGCTTTCTTCAGCTTTCTTGATCTAAGATGTTGAGAGTTATGTCCCCGATTTTTGGGATGTCTCTAATTTTGACTCAACATATTGCTCTGTCCAGACTCCAACAGGTTCTAGAAAATGAAAATCATAGTGTAATCCCACTGTACTTGAAGTACTGATCGGTATTGTAAATGAGATAAAAGAACAGGAGAAGGGATCTTTAAACGAGAGAAGGACCAGAGTATGTAGAAATAAATAGAATTTGTGGGGACAGTACTTGCAAGGTACTGTCCAAGGAGGATGAGTGAAATTTAAGGGAAGGTAGGAATTAAACACATTAGGTAATGCTGAAGTGATTGTTCAGACAAAAGTATTAAAATGTTGCTGTAGCCCTTCTAAAATTGTAATTTTGAAAGAAGAAGGTGTAGTGGCTTACCTGTTATAAGTGTAACAATTGTCATTTTTTTACTTATTTTTGCTACAGAATATTCATGTTAATTCGCATTTTCTTATTCTGTCCACTTCAGGTTAATAGTACTAATGTGTCTGTGATTATTTCTGAATCCTTGATTGTGGAGTTAAGAGGTCGATAACTATGGCTGGATGTAAGAGATGTTTACATGCTAAGTCTGTTTACAATGTGTAATAGTTTTGTTTAGCAAATGGTATCACTGTTATGTTAAGGAATTGAAAAGCATTGTTAGTAGCACAGCAAGTAGTATACTTGTTTTTGATGCAGAAAGCTGTGGGTTCTACTCCCATAGCATGTAGATAGATCACTGATACTGTGTTGTACTTTAGGTGCTGCAGTCCTGAGTGTGTCCTACTTAGGATGAGATGCCTAGAAACTATGAACCTGTTGTCAGTTTGTCATTCATTCCTTTTGCAATATTACCAGCTTACAATTTTTTTATGTAAAGTAGGCAATTTATTCTTCAAGGACAACAGGCACTTATTTGTAGATGAAATACTAAAATATAAAGTTGTTTACTAGTAGCCACCTCTTCATCAGTTACAGATCTTTTTAATGTGGAATTATTTAGCTGACTTTTACATACGCAGACATTGTGCATGTTTACTGATATTAGTAGATTGTAATGACAGCTCTAACAAGTGGTGCTGTATTATATAAGTAGTATAATTTAATACAATTGGGAAGGTAAATCAAAGAACACATGCATGTATGTATGGCTCTAAATATGTGTGCAAGGGGCCTATGATTTGAAAACAGCTCAAAGGTAAGCTTTATCTGCCACTGGCCAGATGCATTTTCTTTGAATGTGGTTTTCAATGCTGTTTCAATGAATGAGAGTTTCAATGGCAGAGAATTTTTAATGCTAATTTTGATTTCATTGTGAGATTATATTGCTTTGTTTAGAAAATGTCTATCAGTGTTTGTGCTATAAAATTTGAAAAAGAAAGTTTTAAATTAAGTCCAAATAATCATTGTAGAAGTAAAGCAGAAAACAGTATGCATATTACAGTGTTTATGGCAACTGGGGAGAAATAGACAAGTAATGGGAACTGTAATGGCTGCAGGGCGAAGGCTGTGTATGGGGGCTTGATCCACTACCTTGCCTATTTTCAACCACTATACACCTTATTAAGAATCTTATCCTGTTCAGACTTACCTTTGTTACCTTTCACTTGAATATGTCTGTTTGTTTATGAGTGAGTAACTAACTGTACTGCATTCTGGTGAGTTTGTAATAAAATCTGCTGCAGAGTACAGGAATCATGTAAACCCACTACAGAGCTGTTTCTTCCCTCTAATACATAATCGGAAGGTGGGGCTGGATGACATAGAATCAGGAAGTAACTGGACACTTGCCCTGCATATAGTAAACAGAAACACAAGTTTATTAAGTTTAATAAACACAGGTCCACTGAAATAACTAAAGTTAAATAAAACTACTCATTTAGAATAGGAAACTAGATAACAGCAAAAATAAAACAAAAATAAATGGTAAAAAAGCCCTTTGCACTTCATCTTTAATGAGTGTAATGTAAAATGACAAGTCCATGTAACTGCTGCTGTAGTTACTTTTGCTACTTGAGTTTTTATATTCTTTTTTTCTTTATTTCTTTATTTTTTATTTTATGCTTGCTAAACAGCAAAGCTTTGCTTCACTATATATTAATATGTTACCGTGAACAGCAGACTTGTTTTTTGCTAGGTGTTACCTGCATAATGCTTTGCTCCTGGAGAACATTTGTTCTCCAACAGGGTATTATTGTGCATTTTGTCCATTATCTAATGGCAATTAACAGAGACACAACTACCTGTCAAAACTTTCCCAAGGAAAACTTTCATTGATAAAGCACACTGTGTATTTCTATTACTGTTTGTGTGGGTATGTGAGTGCATGTGTGCGAGCATGTGTGTACATGTGCTTCTGGAGTGTGTGAGTGCAGAAGGTGTGTCTGTGTACTGATTTTCATGGGCAGTAGCCTGATAGGCAGGGTACATGGGAGTTAAGTTCTCAAAATGTTAGAATTGCAGACACGGGTTATCCCATTAATAATCACACCATGTATAAAGATGTACAAAAATTTAAATATGTGTCAGTCAATGCATCATGCTTATCTATCTATCTATCTATCTATCTATCTATCTATCTATCTATCTATCTATCTATCTATCTATCTATCTATCCTTCACTTTTTTAACCTTTAACATTACTCCTGTCTTTGACGTTACTCATGTTTAGGATACTTAAGGATTAAGAAACAAAAGACATTTTCACTGCTTAATAGGCATGTAATGACATGCAAATGAATGAGCATGGCCTAAACAGTGCACAATATGATGCAAATAAGAATGGCTCAAAGCTGATTGAGATTCATAGTTGTCAGGTATAAAATCTTACAGCTAGTTGTATCTGAGTATAAGAAAATAAATACACCAAAACCTTTCAGAGTTGCATGTGGAGGTAACATTAATTAAAGCAGCAACAGCAATTGGTATAAATTAATGCTGCTACCAGCCAATAGAGAGTGCTTTGGGGTATTAGACAGCATGACTGAAAAACAACATATACACAGAATTATATCCCATCCTAGGATGGTCAGCAGCTCTGGGACAATCTGCAAGTGGACTGAGGCATTATATGGGCACTCACTGACCTATATGACAAACTGATTCTGGAAGAATGAATGGTCTTTCCATAACAATAAATACTAAGGTATATGCATTTCTTACTATTCTACCTAGAGGAAGCTTCCAGAGGCAAACAGTGAGCATACTGTATATTTTGCAGGCATCAGGATGTAGATTACTCAGTATGTTCTTTAATAAATTGCTGTTACTTGTGGAGAAGCAGAGCTGTTTTTCCCAACATGGCAGGGGAGAGTGCCACTGCCATGCTTGGCTGTTATGTCATTGCCTGCCTTCCTGAAGTGTTGGGAGCCATACACTGCATACATGTGGCAAAATATATCCCACCCTGTGTCAACAAAGAGTATTATATTAACAGGGAGGGCTAACATTCCATTAACTGCCAGGAAGGGTGCAAAGCACTGGAGATAATGCCAATGCATCTGAACCAAAACTTTTATTTAAAGAAAAAAATGCCCACATTCTATATCCAATATGTTAAAACATTTTCTTCTGAGCACAAACTTTTGGGTTCATAACAATGGGTTCTATGCCCTTGACAACCCATCAGAATTTCTATTTACTAAACAGGGCCTGTGGGTAACAGTACACTAAAACCACTGCAGGGATATTCCCCAAAGGGACAACTTTACACTGCCACCATTTTTGCCTACTCAGCCATTGTAATGGAACATGATCAGTTACCACTTTGAATTGCCTGTATAACAAATAATAATTCATGGCATAGATAGCCTACTTTATAGCTAGACACACTGTCTTTGAATGGCTAAGTATCTTCTATATCAGCTTCCTATTGATGTTGCACACAAGGTGTCCCTCGCCTTGAATACCTTGGGATCATACCTTTCAACTGTCCAGATTTGTGCCTTATATTTTTGGACTGTCCCTCATAATATTTGTGGTTTTCTTGTATATCACTGAGGATTGAAGTCACTAAATAATGACATACATTTGAGTTTCAGACTTTGTATCCTTCAGAAAATGCATGTCAACACAAATCCTGTTAATCTAGCAACTTTCTATTTTTCTAAGAGCAATATTTAAAATCTGTCCCTATTGTTAAGCCTTTGTTCCCCCCCTTTATTTTAGGCTTTCTCCAGATTTCTTTTACTAAGACATTGAGAGGTGTGCTTGGGATAGCATTGTCCCCAAACATACCAGTGCTGCAGCAATATAAAAGGCAAATTCTTTAGAAAAATCAGGAGTCACAAAAAGAGAATCCATTTTAGTTCATTAAATGCTCTGTCTAAACAGACTATTGAAACATAGCAGGAGTTTTCCCTCCTGTGAGATCTGTTAGAGGACATTTAGGCATAAACCTTCTGGAATACCCATCTAGTCTAAAAAAACTTTCTTGAAAAATCAAAAATATACCTGTTCCAACAAAATTGTCAAAAAACCCCCCACAAAATCAAACCGAAGAAACTCTGGACAAACCAGGGACAAGATCAGTTCAATAATTTATTTAGTACTTTAATTTTTAAAGAAATAAGACTTATTCAGAATAAACACACAGACTCTGACAATAAGGAAATACAATCTATCTACTTTTTATATTGTAACTATTCCTAAAACTGAAACAAGGTCAAGAACCGGGGGAATTCAGTAAAGCCTACACAATGTTTTGTGTATGCATCATGGCGTGATGCGTACACAAGCACAAACATTTTTAGATTCAGTAAGCACTACTTAGTGGTGCACACGTGTGCACAAACAGGGAAAATACCAAGGAATGCAAATTACCTGATTAGTAAGTGAATCTTATGCAAATGAGGCAAGTTGAGCGATCCAACAAGTAGAAAGGCCTCCATGTAGACTCCATTGTCATTGTCCATTGTGTATGTGAAATTTTTCCACATACAAGAGTCTACACAAACAAAAGGAGATGTAAAACAGCAGAAATATGGACATACCTCCCCTGAAAATGTTTTACATCATACAGAAATGTGCAAAACTAATGTTGTGGATGTCATAAATAGGAAGGAGATAAGTTAAAATAATATTATTTATTTTAATAATTTTGGCTTGTTTGCACTACACACCTCAGTGAGCAAACATGCTTAATAGAAGAAGAAAAAAAGAGGTAAACAAATGCATTTTATAATATATGTCAGAAATGTGTTATAGATCTCTGCAGTCTGTACCATGTTGCATTGGTTCTTTTACCTAGTTCATACAGTCCTGAACTGTATAGTTTTCAGGCTGTCAGCATGGATATGTATGCAAATGAGGTGGATGTCTTGAATAGCAAAAAGGAGTATGATGTAGGCAGCAAGCAATTAAAACCTGGTATATTCAATTATTGATTTTGACTTTTGTCTAAGCTGTGCTGCACAACATACCGCATAGCTCAACATTGACACATGGCACACTACCCACCTGACATTGATGACATAGGCAACAATGAATGGAAAGCAGATATATCCAATGAATATTTATTATGGTGTATAAGCTATGCTGTATGGTGCAGTGCATAGCGGAGCTGCACTCACTAAAGTAGGGCCATTAAATTATGTTAATTTCATTCTAGGCAGGTGAAATGCATAATAATTAGCTAATCACACATGCTGAACCTGCAACAGACCTGTCTAAAGTATGCATACACCCTACATTCTGATTTTCCCCCAATACCCTGGACCACTGGAGTTCAGACTTTGGAATTTTAACTGAGATAATGCTAAGGGCTGCTGCAGGTCTGCTACATTTGTGTGTGCTAGATGCTGAAGTCAGTGCTGCTGGTGCTGCTGACACTAGGCCTAGGATGAAAAGGAGAAAATGTTCAGGCCCAGGGAAACTTCCAAGAGCTACATAAGCTGGAGATTGTAGAGCACTACAGGACTGACAGGGACATATTACAAGAATTCACTAAGTTCTGCCACCCTCAATTTAAAGCCAGAGCCAACAGAGGGGAACCCATCCCAGTGGAAACAAAGGTATTTGTAGCCCTTAGGATACTAGCTACAAGTACTTTTCAAAGACCAGTTGGATACTCCACCAATCCCTGGATGCTACCACAGGCCAGTCAGCACAAATCTTTTCCCCTCTCCCCTGAGGTGAGGGCCAGTAATATGCATCAGTGCTACCATGTAGCATACTACCCTGAGGTAGTGGGTGCCATAGATTGTACCCATGTATACATCAAAGCACCACATGGTGAGCAGGGTAGAATCTACGTTAACTGCAAGGGGTACCACTCCAACTACTGCCAGGTCATGTACAATGCCCAGGGGATTATCCTGAATGTGTGTGCTGGCAGCCCTGGCAGTTATCATGACTCCCATATCTGGCACACATCATAGCTGTACTAGATGTTTGCTAGGGGACATCCCACATGGCCATTTACTGGGGGATGCTGGCTATGCTCTGGAACCTTGGATGATGACACCCATCAGAAATGCAAACACACCCACAGAAGAACCCCATAATGAGGCACATGCACAAACTAGGAACATCATAGAGTGTGTGTTGGGCTGCTGAGGTTACAGTTCCAGTGCCTAGATATATCTGATGGAGCCATGCAGAATTCTCCAACTGCATGTGCACATATGTTCACACTATGTGCTATGCTACACAATATAATCCTGCAGAAACAGCCACAACAAGACCAGCAAAGGGACAGGATACACAGCCCCCAACCAGTAGCTAGGTCACCACAGCCACAGTCACAGGAGGACTAGGAGGAGGAACCCCCTGCTGATGTCCCTGTAGGCAGACATAGGCATACTCAGTACACCCTGGCTTTGGCTAAGAGACAAAGCATAGCACATTCACTGACAATCTAGGGACCTAGGGACTGACACCTTACTTCTACTCACATATAGAAATTAAAAATGATGGCAGGCAATGCACATATCCTGTATCTACTCATGTATTTGCTGTGGACTGCTTACATCTGACAGAGTCAGCCCTGAACTATGGTTGTGTTAGCCACTGCATTTGCAAGGTAAATCCATAACCTACACAGTACTCATAAGGATTATTATGATATGGCATTGTACGTATGAATCTGGTACATTATGCAAGTAATTATAGTGGGCTAGTTAGACAGAAATGACATCCACATGGGATTACAGCTACCCATTCCACCATCATGTTTCCATTACTATTCACTAGGTCTCATGCATGGAATATTCATGCAGTCTTACTGCAACAGATTACTGGTACATCAGTCATGGGAGATGTTAGACAGGGGTGACATGATAGTCAGACTATTGTGTAACCCAGCAGAACATGTGGTGGTGTTCCACCACCCCCAAAACAACAGTGTTCCATTGTAACTCCTGTAACAGACACACATCAATGGTATATCAGCATTCCAGGCAGTCTCAGGACAGTAACATAGAAATTGATCATACATTGTATATCTTACTTAATGCAGGAATAACAATATACGTGTTTATGCATTTGAGTGTGTGATGCGTGATCCTTGTCTGTCAAGCAGCTTGTGTGGCTCAAAGGACAAGGGCAATTAGTGTGTGTTGTTGGCATTCATGGTGCTAATCTACAAGTGCCCACTTATTTTGGATGTGAGGTATTACTTTGTGTTTTACAGACTGTCAGTTTGTGTGTGGTATAATATTATTAACCTTTGTCACATAATAATTACATCACACAACTGAAGAAAATCATAGCCAAGTTCAGTGATGTGCAGCAGTACAGAAACAGGAACAGATGCCATTTTGTGTAACACATAAATCCTGCACTAGAGTACAGGTAGGTGTGGGCTGGAGTCAGTTTATAACTAGCAAAAATCCCACTGGGCATGCTCATACACTTAGTTAAGCAGAGCACAATTTTGTTGCTCCCAGCTCAGAATGACTTCTTATATACATATATGTCTACAAATACATACATACATGTATACATATCCGTCACTATCTCATTCTCCATAAATATACATATATATATATATATATATATATATATATATATATATATATATATATATATATATATATATATATATATATATATATATATATATATATATATATATATATATATATATATATATATATATATATATATATATATATACACACACACACACACACACACACACACATATATATATATATATACATGTATGTATACACATACACACACACACACATAATATATATATATATATATATATATATATATATATATATATATATATATATATATATATATATATATATATATATATATATATATATATATATATACACACACACACACACACACACACACACACACACACACACACACACACACACACACACACACACACACACACACACATATATATGTCTGATAAAAACAAGACCACCAACATGGGCAGGTTTTGCTCTTTCCAATCACAACACTGCACCTTGGTGGGAGCCTTCCTTGTTTTAATCTTGGTTTTATATATATATGTGTATGTATGTATATATGTATATATATGTAGAGATATATATATATATATATATATATATATATATGCATACATGTCTGTATGTCCCCATATATCTACATAACACATTTACATTTACCACACACACACACACACACACACACACACACACACACACACACACACACACACACACACACACCTCCATTTATATTTACATCCCTGTTATCTATATAACTATATGTGTTTACATGTGTATGTATGTCTGAATTGTCCTACTTACCCTAAAAATTGTGATTAAAGCTGCACTATGCCAGATATATAATGTTGGTCAAAGAAACAAATGTAAGGGCTCAACAGTAGATAATGCACTTACTTACAGCCCCTGTGCTTGCTGGATGTCACCACACATACACTAACAGGTGAACAGGTGGTGTTATCTATCATGTTGTCTACACACATTGTTTTTTACCCACAATCTTGCCCATCCAAATGCAAACAGCAACATATGTCCATAATGGCTGCTGTAGACACATAGCAAGGATACAAAACAGCTATTGGAGTGCTAAGCTACTAGATGCAGAGAACAGCTGAGAAGCAATGTCACTCTGCAGCCCACACACGCTGTTCAACACAAGCCTATTTATGTACTCTTCCAGTACTTGCCTGCATTCACACATGAAACAGAAGTCAAGCCGTGGTGCATGCAATAAATAATGTAATATTTAATATGTAAAACTAGACAGGTAGGAGTTCTAATCTCACTTCAGGCTACTTTTGTTTGTGGGTGTGCATCTCTGTGTAAAAAACAAATGTGAGTCCCGCAGCACTTTCAAATTGCAATGGTTCTGCCCTTTTGGCCCTTGCAGGTGATGCTGGCCTCCAAATCCCCATCTTCCACAAGGTCTGCTGCTGTCATGTACCTTAAGACTACCAACTCCCATTGTAATGTCAGACTTCAGCTGTTTGTTGTAGCAGTTGACAGGCATCGCCAAAGTCCTGATCATAACAAGGCTTGCTGGTGTCATCTACCATAACATTACCTAAAGAGATGTTAATAACAGACTTAAGCTTTGACACATGCATTAAGTATTGTGATCTGTAGTGTGTACCATTAGATAGGTAGATGTTTTAATCTAACTGCAGCCAACTTGGAGTGTGTCTGCTGTGCAGTGTTCTCTATATATTAATTGATAGTGGTACTATTCTCACTATAGCCAGGTGTGTTGATGATAGAGCATTTTACATCAGCATTTGGGATCATAGGATCATTGGACTTTAGTAGCCTAATGGCCCAGGTCCCATAAAATCCTAGTCATATTCTTACCCTTATTTACACAATCAGCACATATTGTCCCTGTCCACGAGGGACACATGCAAAAGCCCTGTGGTGACATGACAGTCATCCAGACAATCATACAAATTGCATCTGAGGAGGGCCAATGAGGTGCACTACTTGCCATTAGGGGGAAGTCAATTTCAAAGGTTTGTTAAAGTGTAGGAGACATATCTCCCCCACCAGCATGTATTAGTAATGCACATACCAGGTAATATCCTTACAGCAAGTAATCCATCTACCATTCCACCTACAGATATGCAGCATTTGCAATACAGCAGGGTCAGACATTGCCCTGTATGGAAGACAGAGATCACTTCTGAGTAGTGTATATGACACATGCTACAGTGACAGCTATTTCACACCATCCCCATAGGATAAATACCGGGGAAAGTTCCCTTGTGAGAAACCTTTCTGTTGTGTGCAATTGCCACTGGTGTTTGGAAAGGTACATGACAAAATGGCCATTGCACTCCAGTATTGGAATGCTGAGGGAAGAGTACAGGAAGGTTATAACTATGTCATTATCGGGTGACAGTGCCCTCACTAATGACATGAGCGTGATATAATTCCCTTCTTACCACTGGGGAGACATGGTGATCTGTGGTAAAATAGGTGTAAACCTGTGTGGCCAGGCCTGTGTGCACAGATCTATCACCCCTGATTATGTACATCAGGTGTTGTTTATGATGTGCTACTTACCAAGAACATTTCTGTACTGATGGATTGATACTACATACACATTTACATGGGGTTACGGCCATGAGTATGTGAACAAGCATTGGTATGACCGCTCCCAGTTTGCTGTGCCATGAGGAGCTTCTCACCCTCCTGACAGGTGCAGCCGAGTCTATGCAGTTGTATGGGTGCTTGCATAATGCATTGATGTAGAGCTTGGCATACTTGCCTATCCCATCTGAGGGTGGAGGTGCAGTCATGCAATCTATACTATCCCATAGGAGATTAGACTTTGCTTTGTTGAAGTTTAGTACTGTGTTTACTGTGGATGGTTCAGGTGTGAATCTTACTTTAAGGAGACAGATTTGTGGTCAGATCTCACCAGGGAAGATCTCACAATGGAGGTGCTACAGTGGTCACACATATTGGTAAGCACCTGATACAGTACATTGGCTCCCCTTGTGGGGATGTCACTCCACTGGTTCAGGGCATTGTAGTTAAGGATGTGGGCTAACCTTTGGCCAAGTGAGCTTGAGCACAAGTAACCAACACAGTTGATGGTTAGTGAAAGTCACTCCACACCATGGTGTTGTGATGTAGCTTGATAGACACAAGTAGATTCAAATAAGCACAACAGGTGTCCTGATTCATGGAGTTGCTGCTGCATTTGGCAATGGCTTGATTAGGTGCCCTACTAGCACTAAATAGCTCCTGCAATGTCTCCATGGAATCATACTGTTTAACCAATCTGGATGTGTATCTGTCTTTAATGATTACGGATACACCATTACCTGCCACACTTTCAGTTTGAGGTCTGAACATGTGGAAAGAAGTGTAGTCTGGAATGGCTGTAGTGCTGTCCACAGCCTTGAACCAGATGTGTATGACTGTGCAAATGTCTGCATCTTCCAAGGTGGTGACACCTTCCAGTGAGTGGAGTTTAGTGTTGGCATTCCTAGTGTGTACCAACATAACTGTGATGTTATTTGAGGATGATGTTTCCTCTATGGAAAGTTTTCCCATGAGACACCACCTATAAGATGCACTATGGGGATGTCAGCAGCCTTGGTCAGTACACAAACTCCCAGGGGTGACAGATAAACACCATCTCAGGAAAAGCAGCAAGGTCTGTTGAGCAAGTCATCCTCGGCTGACATGTACTGGGTTCCCTTACACTGACACCACACAATAAGCCAACAATTCAATCATTTTCCTAGTGTATTGAGCTATCATCCTAGGTGAAGGTGTAATGCACCTGAAGGCTATGAGCATGCCCACCAGAGACACAGGGTCTATAAGCTCAGTCATGTGTCTGTATACAGTCCATTGAGGTATGTCTCAAGTTGTACACACCAACAGGCTCTATGATGTCATCATAACGTTACCTGATGTTGACAGACCTGCATGCATGTGTGGTATGGCATATCCTGGGACCTCACAGACAGCTAACTGTGACCTTTCCCATATGTAGCTTGGTGAGAGAGACATCAGTGTGTCTCATGATGTAATCACCTATGAATAATATGTTAGAGTTTGTATTTTGCCTCAGGTGTTTGACTGCTTGCAGTTGGATTTCTGGGGTGTCTGTTCTTTGTGTATGTGCCTGGTAAGGAGCTCCACACATGCAGGTGTATGTGATGTGGCTGTGGCTGGAGTACGTGGTGAGGTGTGCATCTTGTCAAACTGCTCATTGTCATATGTACTGACTGGTGTGTAAAATAGCATGGAATAAAGGTTTGTTATATAGTCACATCTGTCACATGTTTTGCTTGTGTGACATAGCAGTATAGGAGCAGGGACACTTTCCACATCTGCATAGTGGTCACTGATAATGCCATTAGCAATAGAGTCTTACTTGTGTTTACACCACGGCAGGCCATCCTTAGGCCTTTGCCTGATAGATGCTGAAATGTAACATGTCATCACCTTTATGTAGTTCTCCTAAGGTAATACAGCACCTGACAGTGTGCCATAACATGATTGAGTGAGTACAATTTTTTGCCAGGCATGAGGCCCTTAGATTACTCATAATCCTGTTATTAGGCATGGTTGCAGTAGTATACCTACAAATGTGACAATGTACAACACCAGCAATGTTAGGGTCATGCTGCTACACCCTTGGGGTTGACAGCCTCAAACACACCATAGGCAGTCCTCACAGTCAGCATTCTTCACAAAGTAATTGTGTCATCACGGTACACACTGCTTGAGTGGTGTGCAACTGCAGAATAACTGTATAAACACCCCCCTTACCTTTCCCAGGGTGTACATATAACTTTACCCTCCACTGTTTGCCTTTGCTCTGTACAGACATAGACATCTTGGATGACTATCTTCTTGGAAACCTTGATGGAATTAACTGCAAAACTTAGTTGTACACAGGACAAGTAGCATGCATTGACAAGCAGTGTCCCCAAATGTCACAGTAGTTTTAAATGTAAAGCCATGAAAAGATTTATCATGGAAATGATCAGTAACAATGTAGTACACCTGCAGACACTGGCCCATATTCACTTTGTTCTGTTCAAGGTCAGATCATGTCCACCCAAAGCAGTGAACCTCGTTGAGTATTAAACTATACAATAGATGAGAGGAAAGGACTCACTCCACTTACCATGGTCTGAGAAGGCATTTGACAAGATTAGGCCATCAGGCATTGTGGAAACACTGTAGAGGTCATTTACAAACTAGTATGTCAGCTGCTGGATAACCAAGTGTCTGATACTCATTATCTGGGAAGATAGCATTGGGAAGGCCACTGCTACAGTGAGGACAGTCACCAGTGGACTACCCTCACACATCATTCCTGGGACTACGCCTCCTAGCCATTCCCTTCTCTGCAGTCACGGCCACTGTCGTGACCTCAGACTGACTAATTTTGTAGATGATTGCAAATTAGGAGCTGTCACTGAATCCCACACAGAACCAACAATTATCCAGGATGGGCTGACACTCACGTTCAGTTGTTGCCAGAGCCATTAACAAATGCTACATGCCAAAGAATGCACAATACTATACTTTTGGCAGTCATGCACCCCTTGGACAGTATTGTATTGTCTACACACCTCAAACAATTGACCCATTAGTCAGGGACTGATGGACACAGACAGTGATCTAGCCTTTGACTTTCAATGGTCAGTAAGATGTGAAGATTCATGCACTGCTGCACAACCTATAGAGAAAGGTTTGGCATGTAAGTCCCAGAATGTCATTGCTACACTGTATGTGGCATTCATCACCCCAATCACTGAGTGCAATGTCACCTTTGGTATGTAAGTACGCAGGCATATCCAACAGCTGTTACAGCCAGACAGGTTCCACAGTAACCTAATACACAGTGCACATAACATGTCCTATGCAGACCGTGTCAAGGCCATAATGGTGTATTCTGGCTCCTACATGCTTTTGAGGGTAGGTGTTTGGCTGCCATACATGGAGGTGTCAGATCCCACTGTGTACCTCCTGCCCATGCAAGAAAGGAGTAGCATGAGAATCAACTGCTCTACACAGCTACACCTTGACTGTGGTATAAATAGTACATGCTGGAGAGACAGGTATGTAACCCAGATACTACACCCTATATGTAACAGGCTCCCCATCCATGTCAAGCATGTTTACACTGTAACACACATCATGTGCAAGTTACACATTGGGATGCAGAACAAGACAATCATAACTGGCTTAGGACAAATGCCTGTAATAGATACAGGGAAGGTTTAGATGGGTCATCTCCTATGCCACAGCTTGTAGATATGTCATTTCCAAAAATCCTGCTTACACCTATCAAGGGTACCACACCATGTCAGAGATTAGGGATGCATGAGTAGGCTGAATGAAGCCATTGTCCCTGTTAGCCTGTGATATAAATATGAACCTATGGAGCCATGCACTTATACTGCTTTATCTTTCTGAAGTCATTTTTCTTATGTGCTGACATTCCATCCTGTGGTCTGATGTTTATGGGGTTATTGTAGTTGTGTACCCGTAGGTGTATCCTACACAATCCTGAAACTGAATCATAAACAGTTGTATGAGACACCACTCATTGTGTAAGTATACAGCCATTACAACATCATCCAAAATAATGTACACAAAATAATGTGGTTTACTCATTAAAATGGCAGCATACAATATCTGTCAATGACCAGTACAAGTGGCATGTCAAAAGCAACAAATAATTAAAAAGACAGCAATTTAGGTAGTCACCCTTTCCATCAGACACATAGCTTCATTTCCCTGCATTGATGACAAGGATGACAGGGATGTGGCACATGTATCATCATGCAGGATGCCTAGGCTGACCCAAATGGTTGATGGCATGTGTGTGAGTCAGGAAGGGAAGCAGGCAAGATGGACAATGGAAATGTGCCATTCGTGTCTTTAGGTGACCTGCATTTGACAGTGGTGTGTGAGTGTGTGTGTGTGTACACAGTCAAGCTCACTGCTAGCCCTAAATGTGTGCATGTTGTACAGCTTTGGACTGTACATGGTAAAGGTGGCAGTTCACCGTCTCTGCCCCTGAACATGGGAACTGGCTCCATCAGGAGTTGCACTGGCACCTCCATGCCCAAGGTCAGAAGCAGGGCTACTACTTGAGGGTAACTGCTGTCTGCTGGGATAGTGTCCACCATGGGAATGCCCAGGACCACAAGCACATGGCCTGCAATTTCTTTGTGTGTAAAGCACACTCGCCTCTGGGATGCTGGATGTACTGCCACTATGGCAGAGTGATTGCAAGTGGCCACATAGACTCTCAGTAGATGTAGTTGTTGACCTACATCCATGAGTCTGGTGCTCAACTCCAACCAGATGTTCCATCACAGACAATGACCATTCCAAGGCAGATATTCTGCAATCTGTCTCAGACCAACATCTTTCCACTGCATCAGTCAACCAATCTAGGGCATCAGCAATGCAGTGAATGCAGTCACAGATGTCAGACTGTGCTGCATCCATAACCATAAGCATTGGTCTGGAGTTCCTTTTGAAACATGCCTGCCTCCATGATGGCCAGGTGGCATGTAACTAGACACCTGCAACAGGTGGTGGAAGGACTCTTACAAGCACCCTTATAAATCTGCCTATATGGTACCTTGCCATCTCTTTGGCTATGGCCAGTATCAACATTCACTGCAGCCATAGTACCCACACTTTCCTGTTCAATGTCCCCACCCTCTAACTGTCCAATATCTGTGGCCTCAGGGGACTGGGTATGTGTAGGCATGCTGATTGTGTACAGTGATAATGAGGGAAGAAGAGGAATGTAAACCTCTGTGACAGATTCAGCCCCTGCAACCCCCCACCTGTGCCTCACTTTGACCACTATCATCATCAGAATGTGGAAAGACACTGACATCAGGTTGTGAATGGGACAGAGACCAACCCCTCTGGTCACCTGTGATAAAAAAGGGAAAAGCGGTACATTAATACCTGCACTACTATGCTCTGCAGTACTCTCTTGAAATACATGTTAAGCTGTATACAATGTTGTCAGTATTACAGACTTATTTAACCCCCAACCTCATATACTAGGACATGAGGACATTATTTTCTAACAAATCTCTGTAGTTACTTGTAAAGAATAAGCCCTTTAATCAAGAATCTCATGCTTAACAATGATGTACACTGTTGACATTCTGGAAAACTCTGCACAGTTGACACATATGGCAATCTGTAATGTCCTGAAAATACTGCAAATCTATCAGTGTGGTCACACCTACAAGGCATAGGTATGACTCTAAACTGTGAACCAAAAGAAACTCCTCACACTCTACTTCTTCAGCCACTAATAACTCAGAAAGTAAAACCACTGCACGAAGTTTGAAACAACTGTAGTTTTATTACATACAATTAAAAGAGACTTAGCACTTTCGCCCAGTATGCTAAGGCATCATCAGAGTCAAATTCAAACACTTAAATGGCTTTCTGTATACTAAGTACATACATCATTTCCTGTCTGTTCTGCTTTGAAAACAATTTTTATTTAAAAACAATGTTAAAACATTCCACATGACATAATATGTAAAACTTTTCTTAAAAAACATAAAACATTTTGGAACTTATCAGCCAGGATACAACTGTAGCAATTGTGATGGTAACAATATATATTTTAAATATTTTTTGCTCTACGTTTCAAAATACATGCTATTGAGATGTTGTCATTAATCCCCAGTATTCTTGGCATTCAAACGTAATTGCCATTCTGTTTCTTTTATTTGTAAATCTAAATCCAGGTCACCACCCCTTCCTTCAATGAATACTTTATCCAACACAAAAAATATAAACTATTTGAAGTTAATGCATTCATTACTGTGCATATACAGGGCGCTACTCAGCTTGTGTTTCTTAATATCCCTGTTATGCTCTGCTATCCTCTCTCTCAAATGTCTTGTGGTCTTGCCTACATAAAAGGCTGGGCATGAAACACACGTAGCCACTAAAACCACAAATTTTGTGTTACAGCTACATACACCAGGGCATTGTAAATTTCTGTCAGATGTTATAATTTCCACATAGGCATACTGATTGTGTACAGTGATAATCATTAATAAACCTACATGATCTGCATGCACCACATTTGTGCATTTTTGATCTGTAAGCTGCACTTGCTCTTTCATTATTTTTCTCCAGCATTTCTTTTATATTTGTTCCTCTACTGTATAGTATTTGTGGTCCCTTACCTAGTTTGTCTTTTAAGTCATTGTCAAAAATTTCTTCCCATAATGAATACATTTTTGTCCTTAATAGTGTTACATCTTGGTTGTATTGTATTACCATAACATCATGACCAAGTTTTCCTTATTGTGTGGTGTTGGCTCCACTTTTGCCTCCATTTAAAATGGGAACAGACTGAGTGGCCCTATTTTGTGTCACCTCCTTTCGTGTTGACAATAGCAAACAAATAGGGTACTCCCTCTCCTTAAACATCCCAATTAGGGTTACCATTGCTTCATTAAATTTCCTGTCATCACTCACCAGCCTTGAAAGTCTAACCATTTGTCCTTTTACTATGCTTTTTCCCTTGGAACTGCTCTAACTCTCAAACTAAACACTCTATTCTCAGTCTAAAACCCTGCACTTGCTCATATAAGCAATTTTTTATAAGTTAAAGCACTAATAAACTAAAAAAGCACTACATCCTCATATAATCCCCTTGAGTACCTCATCCCCTATTGGTCGTTCTGATTCAGTTACAAAGGAGTTCCCTATACTATTCTAGCATGTCGAAAGGTCAGTTGCTGGCTTCCTCTCCAGTCCAGCTGGTGAATCTGGGAATCTTGAGGCAATGTTACAACTGCCTCATGTACACAGACAACCCTCTCCTCCTCCCAACAAGTTCAAATATATGTGAGAGATGCAACCATATAGCCAGACTGGAGGCTGAGCTCTCTCGACCCAGTACAAGCGTAACCAGTCAGGAGGAGAAGGTAACCACACACACTATAAATCCAGTCTCACATAGACCTACAACAACTGCAAACCAAACACATAAACACACAAAAACATACTCAGAGGCTCTAAATAAAAATCTGCCAAAGCAGCAGAGACCTCCAAAGCAGACATCCAAGCAACCACTACCCCAAAACAAATCACATGCAACACATAATTCACAAAGTCAGTGTGCCAAATAGTCACAGCCCTTAAGGCCTAACAACATACCTGATACACTTGTAATAGGTGACTCTATAGTCAGACACACTGATGTCCTGCTCACCAGGCTGAACAAGGAAAAGGTCACAGTGAGCTGCCTGTCGGCTTAGAACCGCCACATAACACAAGCACTCAGGTCACTCCAAAGCAGGTACAAATATGAGTCAGTCATTGTCCATGCTGGTGTGAATGACCTGAGACATACCTCCCTGGACTACATGAAAAGAGACATAGAGGAGCTCTCTGATTATGTAGCCCAGGCTGGTATGACCCTGACCTTGAGCAGCATCTTACTCTCACCAAGAATTATGCCACAGTATAAAGACAAAATGATCAATTTCAACAATTGGCTTACGTATTGGTGTCATTCAAAGGGGATCCAGTATCTGTCTACTTGGGATGACATGCTTGACAAGCCACGCTGCTTCGCAAGGGATGGCTTGCACCTGTCACCCCTGGGCTTTCGGATATTGGCAAAGGCTCTTGCCACCCCCATAGTGCCTTTTTTAGGCAAGGCTCAAAGACAAACCCACCTCCTTAGACAACACAAGTAGAAAGAAACTAAAGGTAATGCTGCTCAATGCCAGAAGTCTAAACCTCAAGATGCACGCTCTTGAAGCCCTCCTCAGCATGGAGAACATCGATGTCTGTGCAGTGACAGAAACCTGGTTTAAGGCTCCCGAGAGCACCCCAGCACTACCAGGTTATACCTCATATCATGCTTTTCGGCCCCAAAACTTGGACCAAACCACAAAAGGAGGGGGAGTATCCATATTCATCAAGGATACCCACACCTCCAGTTTAGTGGCATTGCACAAAGCATTGGAGACCATCCATTTGCAACTAACAGTGGGCAAAACTGCCTTCCAGTTTGTAGCATGCTACAGACCACCCTTTCAAACTCAGGAACCCCACTCGGCCTTCCTGAAGGCACTGGAGAATATGAAGGTCTCTCCAAACACCATCATATTGAGGGACTTCAACTATCCAAACATAGACTGGGAGCATTACTCAAGCCCTAACACCCTAGCCCAAAGGTTCCTAGAATTCATAAACTCAAATGCTATGGAACAACTAGTCACCACTCCCACAAGAGGGGAAAACATACTAGACCTGATCATCACAAACATGGGGACACAATGTTCCATACCAGAAGTATACCCCTCTTTGGTAAGATCAGACCATACATTAATCTCACTGGAAATTCACATCCCGCCCCCACCACCAGCACAGAAGACCACAGTGAAGAACTTCTCAAAAGCTGACTTCACACTTCTTAAATCCAAAGTGGAATCCTTCAAGGCCCCCGGGCCCGTGGAAACTACAGCCTAATCTGCTGAATCCTTTATAAACGCATTCTATGGACACCTTCAGGAATGCATGGATCATGCAATCCCAAATAAAACCAAGACCCATTTCCCCAAAGGCAGGCATCCTGTCTGGTGGACCCCAGCCATAAATAAGCTATACAACAGAAGGAGGAAGCTACTACATGATAGAGCAAAATCCCTAAAAGGGAATGCATCTTTGATCAGTACTAGCAAAAAACTACGTTCCCTCATAAAATCATCCAAGGCCAGCTTTGAGAGAAAAATTGCACAAGACACTAAAGATAATCATAAGGCCTTCTTTAGTTATGTTAAAAACCTGGGTGGCAACTCCCAGATATGCTCAGAGTTAGTCCATAATGACAAAAAAATGCACTGAACCCACAGACCTTGCCAATATCCTGGCAGACAGGTTCAGTGCAAACTTCTCCCCCCCTCCCCTCCCCTCCAAAAGGACAAATATCTATCCCATCAGAGTGTTGCCTCCCTGACATCTCAGATGCCCAGGTGAGAGCTGCCCTCTCCAAAGCAAAAACACAGCATCAATGGGACCAGACAGTGTTCCGGGGTGCGTGCTACATGAACTTCAAGAAGAGCTGAACCCACACATAAGGCTGCTATTCAATCTCAGCCTTACTACAGAATATGTACCCAAAGAATGGTGTATAGCAACAGTGGTCCCACTCCACAAAGGAGGTGCTTCTATGGACCCTGGAAACTACTGCCCCCATAAGCCTGACTAGCCTGCTCTGCAAAGCTATGGAAAGGATCATTATGGAACTCATAAACAAAGACATTGGGGACCTACAGACACTGGATCCTACCAATTCAGCTTTGTTAAGGGCAGATCCTGCCTCTTGAACCTGGTCAACTTCTTTGAAACAGTCACCAAGGCCATTGATGAGGGTAAGGTAGTTCACACAGCCTACCTGGACCTCGCAAAAGTCTTCGACACAATACCCCACTTGGGCATCATAGACAAGCTCTCCAGCTTAAGTATAAACCCCTATGTCATAAGATGGGTTGCGAACTGGCTCAAGGACAGATCCCACATGGTCAGAATTGCTGGAGCCATGTCAGACTCTGAACCAGTCACAAGTGGCGTCCCACAGGGCTCAGTCCTGGGACCTCTCTCATTCGGTATATATTTTTCTGAGGTACAGGCTAACACGGGAGGACTGTGGCTGACCAAGTTCACAGATGACTGCAAACTGGGCACCATAATTTACTCTCCAGCTGACACAAGCATCCTCCAAAAGGGACTCATAGAAACGGATAACTGGTGCCAGAGCCATGGCCTTAAACTAAATGCCAAAAAGTGTATAGTCATACCCTTTGGGAAAAACAAAGTGCCCACAAATTACCACATAGGTGGTAATCCATTAAGTACAGAAGAAGTAATTAGGGACCTAGAGACCCAAGTTGATAGTAATCTCTCCTTTGACAATCACATTGCCAAAGTGGTTAGAAAGACCTTCTATATAGCCCATCTTATCATGAAAGGATTCACATCTAGATCAAGGGAGGTCATTGTGCCCCTGTACTCTTCCCTCATCAGGCCCATAATTGAGCACAATGCCCCATTTGGGATATACCTTACCCGACACCTGCAGCAACTAGAAAGACCCCATAAGTACCTCACAAAGAGGATCAAGGGACTCAAACAAATGCCATATGCTGCTCGGCTAAAAAAACTCCAACTCTACTCAGTTGCATATCACCTACTCAGAGGCGATCTATGCCTGATGGACAAAGCCATGTCCAACCCGGAATTAATGGACATGCTCCACCTCAGAAAATCCAAATCCCTTAGAGCTACGTGATCGAGAGAATTGAACCTCAGCACAGAAATAAATAGGACATGCTGGAGGGACAGATTCATAACTCAGAGGCTCCCTTCACTCTGGAATAAAATCCCAGTCCATGTTAGGCAGAGCCCCTCACTGACTCTCTACAAGAGGAATCTTGACGAGTGGATGGGAGATCGTAGGTTCTCTCTGGGGGTCACTTCTGTGTCACTGCTAGACAGAGGCACAGTAAACTAACCTTAAAAAGGGCACAGTAAACTCATTCCAAGGGGTGGTGAAAGCCAAACACACTCTGGCTAGGCTTGTAAATGCCCTAGGGCAGATAGCCTAGCATGAACCTATGAACCTATGAACCTTTTCCACTGATAGTAAGGGTGACGACCATCAAAGTGGAGAGGTGCACTTATGTATGTCTTCTTTCTAAAAATGTTTGAGGACAGCTCACCAGTATTAGCAGTGTAACATCTTTGCATCTTTGCTCAATAATATATCCAAAAAAATCCATTCATGCCTATGCACCCTGTAAGTGAATCTCAAAAATCCTATGGTTGCATTTATGTATTCAATAAATTCCATCACCTCTTTCTCATTTCCCTTCCATATAATAAGTATGTTATCCAAAAACCTATGGTATGTACAGATCTTGGACATAAAGTGGGGTGAGAACACATATCTTTTTTCCCATTCTATTAATACCAGGTTGGCAAACACCAGTGCACATTTTGTACCCATTGCCACACCTGAAATTTGCCTGAAATACTCTCCTTCAAACCACAGAAAATTATTTTTTAATGCTGTTTCCATTAAATCCATCAACAGATTCACTCTAAACTGCTGCATAATGCCATCCTGTGCCAAGCAATCTGAATAAAACTCTAAACCTATTCCATGTGACATTACTGAAAATAGGTTGATCACATCCACAGTAACAAACAAATAATCTTGATCAAGATTTGTCATTCTCAGCAGTTCTAAGCAGTGCCATAAATCTCTTAACACATGAGTTATCATATTCAAAACTGGTTTGGAATAATAATCAATGAAGGCTTCTAGGAGTTCTGTTTTTGAGCCCCTAGCTGCCACTATTGGCCTGAATGGGGGGTCTGTCTGATTCTTGTGTATCTTAGGTATCCCAAATATCGATGGAATAATGGGATTTTCTACCCTAAGATACTCAAATTCAGCAGCTGCTATAGAACCTAGACACACAGCATCAAACAACATATCAATTTTAGCATACACTCTGTTCACTTCATTTATTGATGCTCTTTCATTTTCATCATTCAACAGTTCATACATTTTGCATGTGTAATCTAGGTGCTTCATGATAACTACCCCCCAATTAGGCTTCATCACTCTGTAATCTCTATTCCTACACAGTTCTTTCAAAACTTGTTTTTCTTCCTTAGATTAGCATGTGTCAAGTTACTTGTTTTTAAAGTGATGAAATTCAATTTCACTTAGATGTTCAAACGTGTACTATGGAATTATTAGGTGGTATAAAGGTGCTCTTTCGCTTCAAAACTGTAGTTTCCATCTCACTCATATCATTGTTTAACTCTGTCACAGCATTCACATCTTTATTAGTAAAAAATAATTTCAAATTGAGCTGCCTTGTAAACAATCTCAAGTTAGTTAATCATTTCGCTATATCTGTTTTAAAATCAGGAACAAAATGGAAGCCTTTTCTTAATAATGCAACGTTCTTTTTTGATGTGAAAATCACTTAAATTGTATATTATTCCATTAAAACATTTTGTAACATATTCCTGCATGCCATTATTCAAGCCATCAATACTTATGCTGTTACATTCAGTACTTAGTACACTGCTTTCCCTCTCATTCTCCCCCTGTCCCACTGTCTCCCTCTGGAAGAACGTCCTCTGGATGTTTCCTGATAGGAGCCTGTTGGGGAAATCGCAATTGATTCCTCAGATGTTCAGCTCATCTCAATGGGGGTGGGTGTTCTAAAAAATAACCATTTTCCTCATATTGAATGTCATTCACCTCATTATTCTGATTGTTGTTAACATTTTCAATCATGTCATCAATATCACTAGGGGTGTATACTGTTCATATGTGTATGTGGGGGTTCATGGTATGCTTTAGGGTTGCGAATAATCAATATCATCCCTTTGTACCTTGTTATGCTTCCTCAACATTATCTGCTACAAACTTCTCCATATTTTTAAAATCATTATTCTAACTCTCAACAACTTCAGTGACCAGTAAATCTTTGGTTATACTTTCATTTAATATGTTTTTAGTTTAACAAGCTTGCATTCATTGTCTCTAATAATAATGTTCATAAGTTCAAATTCTGTTTTGTCAAAGTTCTAGTAGCTCATGATGCATGACAGAGCTTTTAAGTTCAAAATCTGTTTTGTCAAAGTTCTAGTAGCTCATGATGCATGACAGAGCTTTTTTCTGTTCCTGCTGGAAACCTCCAGGTAGGTAGCCCTGGTGGTCCTGTGACAATTTGAGGGAGAGGTAATGTAAACAGCACCACATGTTGCACTATAATGGACTAATACATCCAAATGTATGACATTTACAGTAGATACTATGTTAACTGGTATGTTGGTCACAATCTGAACATAAGATTCAAACTGCAACTAACCCCCAACAAAAAAAATACCTGACACCCACATAAAACTATGTACCCCTGACACACTGAATGCTACAGTATTCCAATGCTGTTCCAACTAAGCATACCTGGATGCTCCTCTTGCATGGAAATGGTGGCACCCACATCCACAACATACCATGTGATGGATGCCTGGGAGCTGTCCTGCATTCCTACATTTGCCAGGAATTCCTCAGTGGCTGACAGTGGTTGTTCCACTGCAAGCCCTCCACCAGTGGCACCACAATCCCTGACCATGTCTGCTGCTCTTCTGTGTGTGTCATTGATCATATCAATGGCATGGTGTCGCACCTGCTTATATGTCCTGCTCTGGTGACAATAGCATTCACATCGGGAACCAGGTCAGCCCACAATGCTGCCCACTCCTCCCTGTTTGGCATCCCCTGGACAGCAGGAATTAGTGTTGATGCAAGGCATCCAGGATAATGTCATTTTCAACTTCTGTAAAAGGGCCCCAGTGTTGGGGATAAACATTTTCTGAAAGACAAAAAAATGGGAACACATATCAGGATCATATACATGGGAGTGCAGTATGTAGAGATACAGCAATAATGGATGGCTACCAGTATACACTGCTTGGTTACCCATCTCATATTCAACACTATGCAAACATAGTAAGGGTGTGGACACAACTAGGATAGTAGCAATAGCTATTCCTGCTTGTGTCATGGCAGATACTGTTGTATAATCACACACTCAACACAGGAGTCCATTAAGTTGTGGCCCCCCAGGTTTAAACCCCCTTATAAGATTTAAAACCAGCAGTGCCACACAAATAGCAGTGTAGTATTACCACTGCTATCAAGGGAAATTTCCAGGTGACCAGCATACCTAATTAAAAAAAAAGCATTCTACCCTTACTGTACTCTAGTTTGTCTATAGATGTAACATATCTGGAGATCAATGACATGTCATCAGTACAGTTCTAAGAAAGGCCTACTGATGTAAGCCCCATTCCCCCCTAACTATATTGAAACATATGCATCATGTTAGAAACAAAATGGTTACATACCTGATGGAGTACAGTTCTCCTTTTTTGAAAGGTGCAAATATATAAATGCTGTGCTGTCAAGTTCACCCTGCAAAGTAACTCTAATACACAATGGTTCCCCTGTCTAGCTGTTTGCCTGTTTTAACATAGTTCTCATTAGCAAGCAATTGCCTCTGAATCAATCTGTGCTTCTGAAATGCTAATTGAAGACAGCACAGCTGATTTGCAGTATAATCAGCCAATCCCATGCAACCACTGAATAAGATATAAGGCCTCAATGTAGATTGCAACCCCTTTTTCATATGTTGGGTTAGAAAATAGTGGGGGACAGATACTACATCATGACAGAGAGAATGTCTGTAGCAGCTACTATTTACATACAAATGTGTGCGCTACAGGCTGAGGATGAAGGTGATGCTGTAGGCAATAGGCATAGGCAGAAAGGATGAACACTTTGCAGGGCAACAAACTTTAAGAGTAAGTGTGGGACCTGTGGCAGCCTTGTTGCATAAGCAGAGCCAGATTGAAGTTACCCATCCTACTGGGAAGTAAGGTATGTGTTTCAGGTAAGTCTGTCAGCCAAAGTTATCAGTCACACAATGAAAGGAAAAATGTTTCATGTGTCATAGAAAAAAGGTGGGTGTACACCAACCATTATGTCACACAGCTGGAAAACTGCCAAGTCACCTGTTATGTTGTGGTAATCCCCTGTTAAGTGTGTGCTGGCAACCCTTGTGTCTAGCTCAGCCTCCATATATGTATGTTACTTGTGCAGCTATGATTGTCTTTGATATCACCAGCAAATCATTGTGTGCTGCAGTGTGATATTACTGAGCCACAATTTCAGTACATACTTCAACATCCTCTGAGAATTCAGGCTAACCTGACATTCTCTTCATTTTATGGTGTTGTACTAAAACTAGTTGAGAGTGGTCCTATATGTAGGCTTTGACCTCTATTATTTAGATGCAGACATTCCAACTGTACTGCTTTGGGTGGATAAATAGGTGATGAAACAGACATGCATATCACAATTTATGTGATTATATTTGTTTGCTCAACTTCAGAGCATTGCTATAATGTTGCCCTTGGCTGGAATTAAACAGTTAGCTATGTAAGTCCACCAACTAACACAGTGATGGTGAACCTTTTGGGTTCGGTGTGTCAAAAATTTGTAAAATGCCTAACTTGGCTCTGTTGGTGTGTCATCCCCCCAAACAAAAACAAAGCAAAAATAAATACAAATAAAACAGCACAGCTGTCAGTACATCAGGGATAAATCTCAACAGAATCAGAGACCAATCCAGAAATAAGACACATGGGCAGTTGTAAACGTCTAGTACTATTAATTTGAGACACTGACAGAAAAAATGAATGTGAATTAATATATATTTTCTGAAGTAAAATAAGTCTATTAAGTGTAAAAAGTAACCAGTTTTAGGAGGGATTAAGGGGGACAGTTGAGAGGAATGTAAAACAGCATATGCTTAGAAATGCAGACTACTTGCCCTTTGTGGAAGTGTAACCACGAAGAGAAAACAATGTCAGCACTGCCCTTTGCAGACTCCATTGAGAAAGTATGCTGAAATAGTCATTGAGATTAATAACTTCCTTACCATTGCAGCATTGTTGTTGAACTGGCTCCTGGCACAAAATAATTCAGTGACCTTCATACGAGCAACAAATGCAAAAGCAGTTTCTTTGGTAACTCAGGTGTTGGTGAACACTGGCATGTCACCCAGAATGTTGTTGCATGTCACCTTTGCCATCATTGAACTAACAAAATGTGTATGAATCACATGGACCACAGTGGACTTCTGACTACAATTGTGAGATTCTACATATGTGAAATCATTATGGATTGGATTCATGAAGGCTTGCTCGGAGTCTAAGAGTAGAGTAAGACTCCATGCAGCCAACATGTCCGCGAGCGATCCAGGAACAGCTGGTAGGGGCGTGCAACAGAGCTCCTAAAATGAGTCTTACATGGACAGGGCTTGGATATGCAAATTACCTCAATTGCAAGCAAAAGCTATGCAAATGAGGTAAATTTGTGATCCAGGAAACCCAAACCTGTCCGAGTAAGAGTAATGTTATTTGCAGAAATGTACTCAGTTGACAACTGAGTACGGTTCTGAAAATAGCAAAACGGAGCCGTGACAGCACCAAATAAAGGTTGCATCCAGTTGAAGAAGCATGCCAATGGCCAAATATATGGCCATTGGCAATGTTCACTGATGCAAAATAAAAATAAAAGTTTTTTTTTATCCCGATCGCCGATGTTTAAGCGTAGCGCAGTGCAGTGCAAATGCGCTGCACTCTAAAAAACAGAAAACCAATAATGTAAATCCACAAATGTGGATTTTATTGTAATTCCTAATTTACAATGCAAGGGAATGGCAGGCCGAAGACAACATGGCTTCCGAGTAGAGGTTGCTAAGGGGGGAAGCTCAGTCTAAGAGATGTAACCAAGCATTAGTAGGCATTCCTATGCAAATGAGGGTAAGGATAATGAATCCCAAGTTTACATAGCAAAAGAGCACAGTCAGTGGAGTGTAGGAGTAGGATAAGGGAGTATCAGAGTAGAAGATAGGTAACATCACTAGGGGGGTATGTATAAAAGAAGTGAAGCTCATTGGAGCAGAGTGGCATGTGTTTGCTGTGAGTTACTCATCACTGGAAGAGGTGTGTCAACAGGTACCCTAGCTAAAGTCAAGAAATTGAAGGTGTATGCCATGGATAACACTAAAGTTTCTTGTAGAAGTGCTTGCAATGTGTTTGCACATGGGTGTGTGCCTGTATATCCAAGTAAGACTGTGTGCATGCGTGTACACCTGTGTGTGCGCGTTTAAGCCAGAGTAAGCATTTCTAAGGTTGTTTAAAGTTGTGTAAGTGTGTTTGCATTGGTGTGTGCACGTTTTAGCAAGAATAAGCAAGTTTTAGTCTGTGTAAGCATGTGTGCGTGTGAGCTGGTGTGAGCGTGTTTGTGCTTGTGTGCGCGGCGCTGCCCCCCTGAGGAAACAGAAAGGGAAAAGGAAGCACAACAAATAGTAGGAAGTTAACCAGGGAGTACTAGTAGAGCTAGCAGGTGAAAACAATCAGAATCAGGCAATTACACAGGCAGTACACTAGCCCAGCACAGCACAGCACTTAAAACTCTGCAAACAACATTCCACTATGTTTCTCTCAGAGACACTGCAACACTGCAGTAAGCTAATAGAAGTGAAAACTGAAAAAGCTTTACTGAGACAAATAAATGTTAGAGGCTGCCATTGCTGTTATAAGGCGACATATGCAACATGCTGAGGGTGGTGACAAAGTGAATGCTGCTGGACAACCCACAGTGAGGAGATGTAGAAGAGTGTACAGGCCCAGGGTAACCTATCAGAGTCTACATGAGCTGGAGATAGTGGAGCACTATAGAGTGGACAGATACCTCATGCAGCAAATTGTTGAGCTGTGCAGGCCACGCCTCACACACAGAACCAACAGAGGGGAACCCATCCCAGTGGAAACCAAGGTATGTGTTGGCCTAAGAATATTAGCAACAGGTACCTTCCAGACACCAACTGGTGATATGATGGGGATATCACAGGCATCAGCATCCAGGGGTACTGCACCAGTTCCTGGATGCCATGTCAGCACATGTCATTGATCATGTATATTTCCCCAATTCCCGTGAGGTATTGGCCAGCAATATGCATCTCTTCCAGCAAATAGTGGAATACCCTGAGGTAGTGGGTGCAATAGACTGCATGCACATATGCATCAAAGCACCAGCCGGTGAGTGGGGTTGGGTCTACTTTAACCACAAGGGCTTCCCCTCCATCAACTGCCAGGTAGTGTGTGATACCCAGGGCATAATGCTGAATGTGTGTGCTGGCTGCCCTGGAAGCTACCATGATTCCCATATCTGGCATCTGACACAGCTGTACCAGACATTTGCCAATGGGGACATCCCTCATGGTCACTTAGTGGAGGATGCTGGCTATGCACTGAAGCCGTGGCTGATGACACACAACAGAAATGCACACATACCTGAACAGGAACGCCATAATGAGGCACACGCACAAACACGAAATGTAATCGAGCATGTGTTTGGGCTGCTCAAGTCACGGTTCCGGTGCCTGGACACATCTGGTGGAGCCTTGCAGTACTCACCAACTACATGTACCCAAATTGTCATTGTATGTGCTATGCTACATAATATGATCCTGCGAAAACAGCTGCAGCAGGACCAGCATAGGTCTGGGCCAAACAGCCCCCCACCATTGCCAAGGCCATCACAGGCAGAGCGTGACTCGGAGGAGGAAGAACCTGAGTCTGCCCCAGTAGGCAGAAGGAGGTGTGCCCAGTATGCTTTGGCCTTGGCAAAGAGGCAATGCATAGCACATACACTGGCTCAGTAGGAACCCTGGAAATGATACCTCTCTCTGACTCGCACATATAGTAAAAGGGATGCCTAACTTGACACTACCTGTTTTCAAACATGTATAGGGAGTGTAGTATGTGCATCCGACATAGGCAGCCCTGCAGCACCACCTGAGGCATGATTGCCATGTGTTAAGCAATATAAAGCAGTGCTAAACAGCTTTTACCACCATTTAGTATATGTAACTAAAATTGCACACACCAACTAGCACAACTGTGGTCAATGTTAAGCAATATTGGGCAACATTCAGCAATGTTGGTTAACATTGAGCAATGTTGGACAAGCTTGTTCTAAATTGGGCATAGCTGAACAAAAGCCAACATGCTCATATTTGCTCTACTGGCCCTTAAGCAGTCTGGTCTGCACAGTATGAAAATATAAAACAGTGACAGGCCTCAAACCCTGGATACTGTGCACTTTAGTCATAGTACTGAACCACTAAACCATGACAGTATTTCAGGGGTCAGGCTGTATGAAGAAATGTTGATAAGTCTATGCAAAGTATCTCATGGAAACCCTGTAGGCACAGCATAATCCCAGTCGAGTTATGACACAAAGGTGAGCCCTGCAGTAAGAATAGAACCTGATTTTCAACACACATATAGTATAAATGTTAATATTGGTCATGTTCACACACATCAATAAATGTAGTGGACCTCAGACAGCAACATACTGAAAGGTCACACTGGGCATGCTCACACACTTGAATAAATGAGACAAATGTCAGACAACAAAACACTGAAAGGCTGAACTGGGCATGCTCACACACTTAGGCCATGTCTGAGTACAGCAGTGGGCCACACATATCTGGCAGTTGCATGTGTTAACCCAGGAACCTCTCACTATTCAGCAATCCTCCCTGTGAACACAGTTATATGACAACAGACACATATATAATATAGTGGAACTCTGTCATAATCAACTATGTTCTGCAGATACTTAGGTTGTTCATAGAAAGTGGGAAAGCAAAGAAGATAAAAAACCTGCAATCAGTATCATCAATAAACAATGTGCATCCCGAACATTATCATAGGTTCAGAGGTTGATACTAGGCTATCTGCCCTAGGGCATGTCTAAGCCTAGCCAGAGTGTGTTTGGCTTTCACAACCCTGTTAGATTAGTACACTGTGCCTGTGAATAGTAGGTCACACAAGATAGCCCATTTATGTTTAGTCTATTGTGCCTCTGTCTAGCAGGGACCCAGAAGATATCCCAGGGATAAACATACGATCACCCATCCACTTGTCCAGATGTCTCCTGTAGGTGGTCAGTGGGGGGCTCTGCCTATGCAGGACTGGGATGTCATTCAGGAGTGAGTGGAGCCTCTGGGATAAGAATCTGTCCCTCCAGCATGTCCTATTAACATCTGTGCTGAGGTTTACGTCCCTGGAGTGTGTAGCTCCAAGGGATTCGGATATCCTGAGGTGGAGCATGTCCATTAATTCTGGGTTGGACATGGCTTTAAACAACAGGCACAGATCACATCCGAGTAGGCGGTAAGCGACTGAGTAGAGCTGGTGTTACTTTATCCGAACTGTGCAGGGCAGCCGTGTGAGTCCCTAGATCTACTTGTTGAGGTTCTTTTGTGGCCATTACAGTTGCTCCAGGTGTCGGGTAAGGTACATCCCAAATGGGGCATTGTATCCAAGCATGGTCTTGATGAGTATAGGGGCACAATGACCTCACTTGATCTAGATGTGAAACCTTATGGGATAAGGTGGGCTATATAGAAGGTCTGTCTAACTGCTTTGGCAATGTGATTGTCAAAGGCGAGAGTACTAATAACTCGTGTGCCCAAATCCCTAACAACTCCTACCATACGTAATGGATTACCACCTATGTGGTAATGTGTAGGCACGTTGTTATTCCCAAAGGGGATGACTATGCATCTAATGACATTTAGCTGTAGGCCATGGCTCTGGCACCAGTCATCCATCTCTGTGAGACACTGTTTGAGGATGCTTGTGCCATCTGGAGAGTTGATTATGGCACCCAGTTTGCAGTCATCTGCGAACATGGTCAGCCATATTCCTCCTGTGTTAGCCTGTATGTCAGAAAAATATATACTGAACAAGATAGGTCCCAGGACTGAGCCTTGTGGGATGCCACGTGTAACTGGTGAAGGGATGTGAATTTAACATCTGTACCAATAACACTTTGTTTTACAGCACAATAAACCACTCCCATGCCTGATAAAAAATATATATATATATATTTAGAAAACTTGTGAGGAAATTATTATTCTATTTTTGTTTTACTTGGATCACTTGTCTGTGTACTTAATAAAGGATTTTTGACTGGAAACAGTTTGCTTGGATTACTTTCGAATACTTAGTAATGCTGTAGAATTATATATTTTCTATTATTACTTTTTGACTTGACGAGTTTACGTTCGCTACTTCTACTACTATTGTCTGATCTGATTAATATACAGTGATTAACTAGAAATATATGGACTGAAAATCTTCCACACAGAGAAGTTTCTTACACTGTTTTAACTGGTGTATAGTCAGACATGTCACCTGCAATACTGACCATGTGGGTGCTATCCCTGATCCTGTTAGCAATCCATCTTGTGACATCTGTGTCGATATCGAAGCTGGTGAGCCTATGTATAATGGCCGAGTGGGGTATTGTGTTGAAGGGTTTAGCAAGGTCCAGGTAGGCTGTGTGGACAACCTTCCCTACATCTATGGACCTGGTAACTGTTTAAAGAAGTCAAACAGGTTCAAGAGGCAAGATCTGCCCACAACAAAGTCGAAATGTGTAGGATCCAGTGTCTGTAGGTTCCCGATGTCTATGTGTATGAGTTCCATGACAATACTTTGCTAGCTAGCAGAACAGGCTAGTTAGGCTTATAGGGTGATATTGTCCGGGGTTCATTGTGGCACCATCTCTGTGGAGCGGGACCACTGTTGCTGTACACCATTCCTTGGGTACATATCCTGTAGTAACTCTGAAATTGAACAGTGACTGAATGTGAGGGTTACATTCGTCATGAAGCTCATGTAAGACACAGGCCGGGACACCGTCTGGTCCCATTGATGCTGTGTTGTCTGCTTTGGTGAGGGCAGCACTCACCTGTTCATTTGTGATGTCAGGGAGGCTACACTCTGTTGGGATGGACAGTTGCTCTTTAGGGGGGATGGGGGGGGACATTTGCACTGAACCTGTTTGCCAGGATGTTGGCAATGTCTGTGGGTTCAGGGTATGTTTAGTCAGTATGCAGTAACTCACAGCATATCTGTGAGTTTCCACCCAGGTTCCTGACATAACTAAAGAAGGCCTTGTGATTGTCCTAAGTGTCTGGTGCAATTTTCCTTTAGAAGCGGGCCTTAGATGAATTCATGAGTGATCGTAGCTTTTTGCTACTACTGATCAGAGATGCCTTCCCTTTTTTGGGATTGTGCTGTATCATGTAGTACCCTCCTCCTTTCATTGTATAGCTTATTAATGGCCGGGGTCCACCAGACAGGTCCACTTCCTTTGGAGGAGTGAGTCTTGTTGTTGTTTGGGACAGCACGATCCATGCATTCCAGTAGGTGTCCATAGAATGCGTTTGTAAAGGATTTAGCGGTCTGAGCCATATTTACCACTGTCCCAGGGTCTTTGAAGGATACCACCTTGGTTTGGAGAAGTGTGACATTTGCTTTTGAGAAGTTCTTCACCGAGATTACCTAGGATGGGGATGAGGACGGGATATGGATGTCCAGTGAGATAAATGTATGGTCTGACCTTACCAATGAGGGGTATACCTCTGGTGTGGAACATAGAGTCCCCATGTTGGTGATGATCAGGTCCAATATGTTTTCCCCTCTTGTGGGTGTGGTGACCAGTTGTGCCATAGCATTTGAGTTTAGAAATACTAGCAACTGTTGGGCAAGAGTGTTGGGGCTTGAGTAGTATTCCCAGTCAATGTTTGGATATTTGAAGTTACCCAATATAATGGTGTTTGGGGAGACCTTCATATTCTCCAGTGTTCCCAGGAAAGCTGAGTGGGGTTCCTGAGTTTGGGAGGGTGGTCTGTAGCAGGCTACAAACTGAAAGGCAGTTTTGCCCACTGTTAGTTGCACATGTATGGTCTCTGATGCTTCGTGCAGTGCTACTAACCTGAAGGTGTGTGTATCTGTGATGTATATGGATACTCCCCCTATTTTTGTTGGCCAGTCCGAGTCTTGTGGCCAAAAAGCATGGTATGAAGTATAACCTGGTAGTGCTGGTGTGCTTTCGGGAGCCTGAACCAGGTGTCTGTTACTGCACAGATATCAACATTCTCCATACTGAGGAGAGTCCTGAGTGTGCGCAGTTTGAGGGTAAGACATCTGTTGTTGAGCAGCATTACCCGTAGTTCTTTTACCTTGTAACGTCTATGGAGGTGGGTTTGCCTTTAGAGCCTCACTTAAAAAAGGCACTATGGGAGTGGCAAGAGCTTTAGTCAGTATTCGAAAGTCCAGGGGTGACAGGTGCAAGCTGTCCATAGCGAAGCTACGTGGCATGTTGAGCATGTCATCCCAGGCTGACAGATACTGGATTCCCTTTGAATGACACCAATATGTTAGCCAACTTTTAAAAGTGATCAGTTTGTCTGTATACTGTGACATCAGTCTTGGTGAGGGTAAGATGCTACACAAGGTCAGGGTCATACTGGCCTGGGCTACATGATCAGAGAGCTCCTCTATGTCTCTTCTCATGTAGTCCAGGGAGGAACGTCAGAGGTTATTCGCACCAGCATGGACAATGATGGAGCCATTTCTATGCTTGCTTTGGAGTGACCTGAACGCATGTGTTATGTGGTGGATCCTGGTATCCGACAGACAGCTCAAAGTGACCATCTCCTTGTTCAGCCTGGTGAGTGGGACATCAGTGTCTGAGAATAAGTGTCACCTATTACAAGTGTATTAGGTGTGTTGTTTAGCCCTAAAGGCAGTGACTGTGTGGCACACTGACTTTGTGAACTATGTGATATGTGGGTATTGTTGTGGGGTAGCAGTTGTTTGTGTGTCTGCTTTGGAGGTTTCTGCTGCTTAGGCAGAGTTTATTTAGAACCTCTGAGTATGTTTTTGTGTGATAATGTAGTTTGATTGCTGTCGCTATAGGTCTATGTGAGACTGGATTTGTGGTGTGTGTGGTTACCTTCACCACCTGATAGACTGTGCCAGTCATTGGTCAAGAGACCTCAGCCTCCTGTATGTCTATATAGTTGCATCTCTCACATATATCTGAGTTTGTTGGGAGGAGGAGAGGGTTGTCTGTGTACATAAGGCAGTTGTAACATTTCACCAGCTGGACTGGAGAGTACACACGAAACCGACCTTTAGACATACCAGGATATTATGATGACATACTCTGTTGACTGAACACAAAGGATCAGTATGGTGTTAAGTATGTAAAAGAGTATAATAGGTGTTTAGTGCTCAGGTTTGTCAGTGTTTTGGAAAGATTATCTGTGAAGGAGTCCAGACTGAACCATGACACCTCCTTCAGCTATGTCATAAATAGCAATGTACACTCATATATGTCCTGAGTCAGGGCCAATTGTACCTGACTGACAATGCCGACATCTTGTCAGACCGGCCCGTATATACATACCCACCTCCCACTGACAAAAGGCCCTATCATTATACCAGGAGATATCACATGTAGAATGGGTAAACAGCTCCCCCCAAAGCCAAAAGCATGGCATTAATTGGATTATATTGTTTCCCTATATGTGTCATGAGTGAACTACAGAACAAACAGACCCTGTACCTGAACAGCCTGTTGAGCCTCACCCTCTCTACAGGATCTGAAACCATTGAATGTGTTACAGCAACATATGGCACTCCCCACAAGTGTTGGTGCACAACAGACCATGGGAAGTATAGTCCAATAAGCCTATGAAGTCTGATCTGCAAGGCCATGGAGTCCATCATGATTGAAGTCATAAACAGAGCTATTGGAAGTTGACAAACACACAACCCTACCAACTGTGGTATGTTCATGGGCAGATCATGGTTCCCAAACCTGCTAGACTGTTTGCAAGGCAGTCACCCAGGACATACATCACTGAACGGAGCTACACACGTCCAACATAGACTTTGAATAGCCCCTTATCAACATCCCAGACACATGTTGTATCCACAAAATCAACAATTTGTGCATAAATATGTATAGTCATATGAAGGAATGGCAATTTGTCCACAGATAGATCACAAAAGCTAAGAATTGTGGGGTCCTGTTCAAGCTGTTAACACCTGCTGACCCACATGGTTCATTCCTGGGATTGCATAAAACAAAGTGCACACACATTACCATGCCCAGTTTGATGATGTCAGCATCCTACAAATATAGCAGGAGAAAAAAAAACACCCAGTAAAGCATATAGTGCGTTGTGTTAATGCATGTCTTTCTAGTATCATAACATAGTTAGGTAGGGGTTCGAATCCAGCAATTGCTGACTGTGTGGGGGGATGTGTGTAATTTCATTTGAAAGCAGTGCCCTTTCTGGAGACTGGGAAAATGGGGTACACTCCTCTTTTGAAAGTCTGATAATGTCAGCATCCCACAAATACAGCAGTGGAAATGAAAACTCCCAGTAAAGCATATAGCACATTGTGTTAATGCATATCTTTCTAATATCATAACATAGTTAGGTAGGGGTTTGAATTTTGCAATTGCTGACTGTGTGTGTGTGTGTGTGTGTGTGTGTGTGTGTGTGTGTGTGTGTGTGATTTCCTTTGAGAGGAGTGGAAATGAAAACTCCCAGTCAAGCATATAGCGTGTCATGTTAATGCGTATTTCTCTACTATCATAACATAGTTAGATCAGGGTTTGAATCCTGTAATTGCTGACTGTGTGTGAGGGGGGGTGTATGTGTGTGATTTCCTTTGAGAGGAGTGCCATTTTTGGAGACTGTGAAAACACATTAAAAGAGGTACATTCCTCTTTGGAAAGTCTGATGATGTCAGCATCCCACAAATACAGCAGTGGAAATGAAAACTCCCAGTAAAGCATATAGTGCATTGTGTTAATGCATATCTCTCTCATATCATAATATAATTAGGTAGGGGTTTAAACCCTGCAATTGCTGACTGTGGGGTGTGTATGTGTGTGATTTCCTTTGAGAAGAGTATCCTTTTTGGAGACTGGGAAAACACATTAAAAGAGGTACATTCCTCTTTGGAAAGTCTGATGATGTCAGCATCCCACAAATACAGCTGTGGAAATGAATGCTCCCAATAGAACATATAGCGCGCCATGGTAATGCATATCTCTATAATATTATAACATAGCTAGATAGGGGTTTGAATCCTGCAATTGCTGAGTATGTGTCTGTATGATTTCCTTTGAGAGGAGTGCCCTTTTTGGAGACTGGGAAAACACATTAAAAGAGGTACATTCCTCTTTGGAAAGTCTGATGATATCAGCATCCCACAAATACAGCAGTGGAAATAAAAACTCCTAATAAAGCATACAGCACATTGTGTTAATGTGTATTTTTCTGGTATTATAACATAGTTAGGTAGGAGTTTGAATCCTGCAATCACTGAGTGTGGGGGATGTGTATGTATCTGTGTGATTTCCTTCGAGAGGAATGCCCTTTTTGGGGACTAGGGAAACACCTTAAAAGAGGTGTATTCCTCTTTGGCAAGTCTGATGATGTCAGCATCCTACAAATATAGCAGTGAAAATAAAAATCCCAGTAAAGCATATAGTGAGTCATGTTAATGCATATGTCTTTAGTGTCATAACATAATTAGGTAGTGTTTGAATCCTGCAACTGCTGAGTGTGTGTGACACTGTTGGTCAATGCGGTGTGGGTTTTGCTTTTACTATGGTATGACATATCACGATTAAAACAGTATGTGGCAAAGAAATATATGTACATGTGACCGCAATTAGTACATAGGTGTGAAGCCTGCATACTACATGAATAAATTTGTTATCTTTGACAGATTGTGCCGCTGCTTCTCAGATCATAGGTCACATATGTATGTATGTGACAAGGCCGGCCACTGTAGTGATCTGTGGCCAAGGTCATCTGTGTCACACACACCCATGACAGTTACTATAGACTAGTGTGAGTGAGGGTACATGCCTGGGGTATATGTCAGACATGTTCATACACAACAAAGTCTGGCAATAATGGACAGTCATTATAGGTGTACAGCAGCCTTGTGGATATGCATACAGGCCCCTAATTTCTTATGTGATACACCAAGGGACTCCACAATACCTTTGGATATGTGGATACCAAAGGACAGATGACATAACACTTGGCTGTATGCACACTCTGGTACCAGACATACATGTTGTGGGCTACCACCTATGTGGTACTGTCGGGATAGTATGTATAGTAAATGTGGATGACTATGCTATCGTTGGCTTAGAGCTATACAGCATGTGTTGGACAACAGGTATCTGTCTGTATGATACCCTTGTGTAGGATATGTGTCCCATCCAGAGAATGCATTGCAGGCCAATGCATGCATTTCCAGATGTGGATGGACATATCCCTAGTGTGTTTGCATGTACCTAAGAGAGCTATATGCCAAACAGGTGTGGTCCCAGGAACGGGTGGCGGTCAATACCACTGGTTACTGTTATAGTATAGTACTGGAAGGATCCAACTGTTACTGAGTTCCCTACATCTGTGTGTCAGTTGTCAGGACATCATCTAATGATTGGTTATAGTCAGGCTGTTGAGGTTGTGTATACTACCAGAATGCAAAACATTGACAGATAGTAACAGTATCACCCACAGCATAGTGTCAAACCATGTCATACACACATGTGTACCCATGTTAGAACATATTTGTAGTAGAATGCATACTGGCCACCGAGAGATACTATGAGATGTTAACACTGTGTAATACAGGGTATGTCACACGTCCCATGTGTCCACTATGTACGTACATGCAGACAATGCACCCCCACCATGTTCACAGATGTACATCTGCTAATCTGTACTGCACACATCACGCATGTACTGTCCACTCACTAACACATGCTGGCAACACTATACACTTCAGCCAAGTGGAACATGGGCGGACAATACATACTCAGACTTAAAACTGGTGTAAACAATACATTGACAATCATAGCTTTGATGCATCATGCTTGCTCAGATATACCTACAAGGATATCATTACACTTTCCTGTTAACAACATGCTAACATTGCTACACTGCTATAATGTCACCCTGTGCATCAGCACCATATTAGCCTGTTCCTGCATCAATGTTACAGATGACAGGAGGTGGCACAGGTTTCATCATATGCACAGGGTGTGTTGTTGGTTTGCCAGAGCCCGACATTGACCCATCCAATCGACATGTGTGTGTGTGTGTGTGTGTGTGTGTGTGTGTGTGTGTGTGTGTGTGTGTGTGTGTGTGTGTGTGTGTGTGTGTGTGTGTGTGTGTGTGAGGGACAACAGTACAGCATGGGCCAATGTTGATGTAATGTGTGTGGGTATGTGTGAGCCCTAGGTGTTTGGTTTATGTGTGTGTGTCTACATGCACACAACTCCACCATGTGGCTGCCATATACGGGAGTTTGTGGGACAGCCACAGACTGTACCTGCCAGGCTGTACAGATCATTGTCTCTGGGCACGGACATGGTACCTGTCCCTAGCAGGGGTGCTACGGACAGTATCGGGTACCAAGCCTGACTGGGTACTATCATCAGAGGCAGAGGTATGTCGACTGGACCCATGTCCCTGCTGGGACTGGCCAGAGTTACGTGCACGTGGTCTACTAGGGCGGTCAATCAACAGGCCAGCCCCAGCATTGCTGGGGCTGGTAATGCCACTATGGGAGCGGCTGTGATCTGTGGGTCATCCGCGACGACTGCCAGCCATTGATGTTGCTGGCATACATCCGCGTCGATGTCTCAACCATCCCACATGGTCCTGGCTCATGGAAAACACATTGTGGAGGGCATCGAATGTCTCCCCCAAACGTCTATCAATGACGTCGATGTAATTATGGATGGCATCATCAAGGTCACGGATATTGTCATTGATAGCGGTGTAATGGGCCCTCTGTGCCCTTAGTCCCTGTCTGGTGTACCGTTCCATACATGCCTGTGCCTGCATTACAGCCCGGAACATACTTGAGGTTGTAAGACCTGTGAGGGCACGTCTGCCAGGGGCATTACGACCAGCGGTGCTCCCACAAGAACCCCTGGACATCTGCCTATGTGGTACCATTCCAGGAATCCAGGTATGGCTGCTGTGAGGGGATGCATGTGCCATGGATACCACACTATCCTGGTCAATGCCAACTGTATGCTGTCCCTCGGCTAAGGCCATTGGTGATGAGGGATGTATTGGCAGTATGAGTGTGCACATAGATGGGGTGGAAAGCTGTGTACTGTCGATTGGCAGACCAATGACAGACCCTGTCAAACCTGCCTGTGCCACAATACATGTATCATCATCTCCACTATTTGTGGCAGTGATTTCAGGTTCCCTGCTGCATTCAGCCAACCCAACCTCAGCACCTGTGAGAGGAAGACAGGAAACACACTTTACAATCTGTACATGATGTTATCACACATGCACACATGCACACATGCACACATGAACACATGCACACATGCACACATGCACACAAATACACGCCACACTACAGCAGATACACACATACCAGCAATCCAACACATACTCAATAGTGGTTGAAGGTAGGTGACAGTATCACAAGGCAAACAGTCACCTCACACGTGTCAGCATGCAGAATATGTGTTGCTCAAGACCATGCATTGCGAGTGTAGACAGCCCTAGTTAATAACAGTATACATGGCTTTGATGTATGTGTGTAGTTGTTCAGTGATTGGCTACACCCTGGAACACAATGTGTACAAGGACACAACATTGCTGTGCAAGTATTATCAGCTCTGCAATGTCCTGTGCATCATCACTCACAGGTATACATACCATGGCTGCATGTATTATCTGTGTGTCACATAGCTTTCCATGTCTGATTACAGTGTCTGTGTCTGTAGCAGATAATAGTGGGCACAGGTGTAGCACATGCATGCTATGTACACACACGGGATGAGTGGTGCATGTATACGTGATGGAATACCAGTGCTCAACATGGCCATTGTACAGTGGTTATGGTGAGTGTGGGACATATTGCAGATATGCATGACATGGCATGCTACATGATTGCAACATTAAACACCACACATACCCAATGTGTGTCATGTGACCTATACACCCAATAGCATTCCAGGACATATATGTGTCACTTTGTACAGATGGCGACTGCTATGCATATTGTGTATAGTTGCATATGTTTGCACACACACAACATGCTATGCATATTGTGTATAGGTGCATATGTTTGCACACACACAACATTGAGGTGCAAAGCAATGACTGCTATGTGTAGTACTGTGGTCACTGTAACTGGTGGGGTGTAGTACCATAAGCCATCATCATCATGCATCATGTGGTCACTCAAGGCTACTAATGCGTGACAGACCACCGCCTAGCATGCTGTACCTGAACTGCAGTGCCATGGCCACGTTCACAATTACACAGCCGCTTTGTACATGGGTGTATGAGGTGCCCAATAGGGAGCATTGCCTAACATGACTGTGTTGTGTGTTGAAGAGTGTTGCACAGCCCCATGATAGGCCTCTACCCCTCAGGTATATCATGTGTGCTGTGTGGATGACATGTGGGATACTGAAGTGTGACCTTACAGTGAGTGTGTGGTTATGCCATGTGTAGCATGTTGAGGTGTACTGCATATGACAAACATGTTATGTTGTGTACAGCTGTATCAACTATCCTTTCCAATGTGCAGTACGGTGTTGCCACAAGTGTGTCTGATGCTCTGTGTATTGCATGTGATTGAGGCAGCTACTGAAATGGGCAACGTCTTACAGCAAACATGTGCATCATGCATTATGCATGGGTGAGTTATGTGTACATGGCCTACACCTCACCTATGACATGCACATTTCATTACCAATATTGAAGTTATAACACACTCACCAGCATGGATCGTCTGCCCTGCTGTCACACCAGAGGGACCTGCAAGAATATGAGACAGTTCGTCAGTGGCCACAACTTTGGCATTGCTACTGTGGGTTTGCTAAACTACAGTAGAACAACAGTCGACAGTCACAGGTGTACAGATAATATTCCAAATAGTATTACACAACATTAGGCAGCACAACTGCTAAACACACAGTACACATCTCACATATACATAATCTAACAATACAAGCAACTGTAGTCTACAGATAGGGCATGTTGCCTGCACGCTCCATGTCAACACGATGGGTGGCTCCGGCCTCCATGACGACACATGTCTGTGGCAGTTGCTGTTGTTGGCCAGGAGCCACCATGCTTAGGAGCAGCTCCTCTACTCTGGTGAGGGGGGGATAAATGGCCACCCCACCACCTGTGGCAAGCTGTTGTCTATGGATATCAGACACATGCCACCGGACATGTCTAATTAAATCCCTGCAGTGATGGTGTACCTGCTCATATGTCCAGTTATGCATGCCTATGTCATTTGCCCGACGAACAAGATCTTGCCACAGTGCAGTCCGCTCATGCTGGTGCTAGCTGCTTCTGGAAAACAGCAGGGAGTAGTGCTGCACCAGGCTGTTGTGGATTTCCTGTTCCTCTGCTGCTGTCTAGTAGGGATTACATTGGTGGGCCATCAGCCTGAAAGAGAAATGAACAATATGTGTGAGCGAGTCCTGTGGCACACTTTACACCCTTAACTACAGATATCACTTAACTACCATATATAGCATATGTTTGTCTGTCAGAGGATACACACATTCAATACCACATATTGGTGCTCAGGTCACAACTGACTGACAGTACCTGGCACACTCTATATCTCAAACCACTATACAACAGTACCCGGCACAGTGTTTTTGACACAATGCACAACCTTGCCACAGGGGTATATATCACGCTAATGCACGAAGAAAGATGTCATCCATTGCAATGAATGTAAAGTACAGTTACAGTAGTACCAGTAAACCACCTTAGTCGTTGATGCCATACCCCTGCCTAACATATGTGCACAGTTGTTAATATAGGTGGCATACTGCTGTAACAGAGTATATATGTTGCTAGATACACACGTATACCCTGTAACACACATATGATTGCGGGCATGGCACAGGCATAATTGCACACACATCAGACAAACATACTACACACCAATGTATGCCAACCCAGATGAGCTTTACCTGTGTACCATACAGTACTGTGTGCCACTACTTACAAAACCTTATGCCTGAGGTATGTAATCTGTGCAGACTACAGGAAACACACAAGACAGTGTTTCCAAACAATGTGAACATACACCATACTGTGCTGTTTAGTCCTACAGCTTCAGGTAATACTACAGTTCATATGGGAGTTGGATTCACCAGCAGTACCACTCACTAAGCATACATGTATTGCTTTAGCCTACAATGGGACACCGCAGTCGTCAACAAGGAACTATGTCACAACATATGTCATACTACTATGTCTGCCTAGCAATAACATACACATCTTTTGCTGGCCTCACAGCTAGGACACAAACTACCATGTCAGATACAAATTCACACTAAGCTATCACACCTTTACAGACCTTGCACACATTCAGCGTTACACTCATTCAACCTCACATAGCAGGTATTGCATTGAGTACATGTGTGTGTGCATTGTGTCATAGGTAGGTAATACACTATTGGCCCTAAGGCCTAGAGCAGCCTAGCCATATGCTACCCTGGCCTTTGACACACATGTAATTTGATTTCATTTGCCCCTGTCAACCAGAACCACAGAGGTGATTCCCGGGGTGTATTACCTATCTCCCAAACAATCATCAGGGGTATTTCTGACAACTGCTAATGATGAGCCTTGTTTGCTATTGCTAGGTGGTTTATTCCAGAGTATGGCATACCTCTGAGATAGGAACCTATCCCTCCAGCATGTGCTGTTTAGTGAGTTGACGAGGTTTAGGGCCCTAGAGAGTGTAGCCCGGAGGGATTGGGATATGCTGACATGGTGGTTGTCAAACAGCTATGGGTGTGACATACCTCTGTATGTCTGGCAGAGGTCACATCTGTGTGGGCGATATGCAACACAGTCTAGCTGTGGTTTTGTGAGTCAGTCTGCATAGGGCATCTGTTTGAGGCCAGTATTACTCTTTGTGAGGTATGTCTGTGTCCTTTCCACTTGCTGTAGATGTCATGTGAGGTACATACCACACGGGGCATTGTGATGAGTAGAGGGGAACACTGACCTATATTTCCCTAGATGACACACCTGTTGTGATGACACATACCACACAGACAGATTACAAGACTAGTGTGGCACTGTGATTATCAAAGGGGAGGCTACTGTCCACCTGTGTCCCATGTTCCCTTATCACACCTTCAGTGTTATGTAGATTTCCACCTATGTGGTAGTTAATGGGTACAGTGTTTTGGAAAGGAGGGATGGCACTGCAGTATCGACACTGGTCTGCAGTCCATGCCTTGGTCACCATGCACCTGTTGCGGTACATATGACCCCGTGTGTCTTTCTCTCTCTCTCTCTCTCTCTCTCCTCTATATATATATATATATATATATATATATATATATACACACACACACACACACACACACACACACACACACACACACACACACACACACACACACACACATACATACACACACACACACACACACACATATATATATATATATATATATATATATATATATATATATATATATTTATATATATATATTTATATATATATATATATATATATATATATATATATATATATATATATAAACATACATCTAAACATCCATTGCTGTACATATAGATGTACATATAGGCACATGTACAGTCCTCCTTTCATGGCGGGGATATCAATTATGCGACAGTTAGATATACAGTTATGTAATAATATTGCACAGTGTTGTGCAGAATGCATTTTGGTGTCCTCAGCCCATGTAGCTTTAGCAGGCCACACTGGCTGTAACACAGCAGATCTGACAAATCAGTCCCGCAGCGTTTAACCACCACCTGACATATATCAGCACTGCATGCTGTTTTCTATGCCACACACTACAATCTACATAGATATATGCACATAACAACCTTCAACAACATATATATGTCCACCCTTCACTAACAGTTGCAGTATGTCCCTTGCCCTATGCACATGTGCAGATACATATAGATATGTACTGCTGCCACATATGGATGATTCACAGTGTGTAGTGTACTCTGCAAGAACATCTACTACATGCTGGCAAATACATATGAGTTACATACCTTACCTTTGTATTTCTCTGCTCCATCTGTTGTTACTGTTTTTTTTTTTTTTGGTTGTTTTTTTTTGTTGGGTTTTCTCTGTCTGTTTCTGTTTCTGTCTCTTTTGTCTGTGTCTCTGTCTTTGTCTCTCTCTCACTCTCACTCTCTATCTCTCTGTTCCTGCAATGAGATAATTGCATGTGTGGACAGCAGGTACAGCCTGCTTTTCTAGGTATCTGCACATGTGCATGTGACAGCCTCTGCACCAGTTGGTGCCCATCATTGAGTAATTGCATGCAGCCTGCTGTGTGGTAATTGCAGTACTCACTGTGATTGCAGCCCACTGCTATAAAATGCTAGGTTAGGTAGGCATAGCCCTTTTAGCTTTCCAAGGTGGGGCCCATGCTTGTTTGCTCTGGACACCGTTGTGTCAGTCAGAAGGTTGGTATATGTCTCATATCTGTAGCTAGGGTTGTAGCCAGTGATATGCATGTTGTACTCAAACCTGAATGTTGCTGCTTCCAGTACACACTTCTCAGTGTAGACTTTTACTCACCCCTCCAAATGCTAACACAGGATACATGGGAGTATGTACTTTCTTTTTGAATTAGACAATTAATTGCCATACAAATGTAGTTATTGCAATGTATTCCTCTGGCACATGCACTGTTTGTGAACTGCTATACTGTAATTATTAAGTTACTCACTTAGGTTCATAGGTTCATAGGTTTATACTAGGCTATCTGCCCTAAGGCATTTATAAGCCTAGCCCAAAGTTTTGTGGCTTACGTCACCCCTTATGTTAAAAAATACTGTGCCCATTAGTTTGTTGTGCCTCTGTCCAGCAGTGACACAGAGATGATTCCCGGGGTAAACCTACAATCTCCCATCCACCGGTCAAGATTTCTCTTGAACAGAGCCAGCGAGGTGCTCTGCCTCACATGGACTGGGATTTTATTCCACAGCATAGGGAGTCTCTGGGTGACAAATCTATCCCTCCAGCATGTCCTATTTATATCCGTGCTAAGGTTTAAGTCGCTTGCTCTAGTGGATCTGGTAGATTTGGATTTTTTGAGGTGGAGCATGTCCATTAATTCCGGGTTGGACATGGCCTTGTATGTCAGGGACAGGTCACCTCTGAGCAGGCGGTATGTGACTGAATAGAGTTGGAGTTTCTTCAGTCTGGCAGCATATGACAGATTTGGAGTCCCTTTATCCTTTTGGTGAGGAACTTTTGGGGTCTCTCCAATTGCTGCAGGTGTCGGGTGAGATACATCCCGAATGGGGCATTGTACTCGATCATTGGTCTGATAAGTGAAGAGTACAGGGGAACAATGACCTCACTTGATCTGGATGTGAATCCCTTCATGATCAGGTGGGCAATGTAGAAAGTCTTTCTAACCACTTTAGCAATGTGAGTGTCAAAAGAAAGGCCACTGTCAACCTGGGTCCCCAGGTCCCTGATAACCTCTTCTGTGCTTAATGGATTGCCACCTATATGGTAGCTTGGGGTTACCTTTGTTTTTCGAAGGGTATGACTATACATTTTTGGCATTTAACTTCAGGCCATGGCTCTGGCACCAGTTATCAGTTTCCGTGAGACCCCTCTGAAGGATATCTGTGTCCGATGTACTTTCCACTATGGCGCCCAGTTTGCAGTCATCTGCAAACTTTGTCAGCCATAGTCCCCCTATGTTTGCCTGTACTTCAGAGAAGTAGATGCCGAACAACAGGGAGCCAAGGACTGAGCCCTGTGGGACCCCACTTGTGACCGGCTTGGAGTCTGACATGGCGCCAGCAACTCTAACCCTGTGGGTTCTGTCCTTTAGCCAGTTTGCAACCCATCTTGTGACATATGGGTTTACATTTAAGCTGGTAAGTTTCTCTATAATACCCGAGTGGGGTATTGTGTCGAAAGCTTTTGCAAGGTCTAGGTAGGCTGTATGGACTGCCTTTCCCTCATCAATGGCCTTGGTGACTGTTTTGAAGAAGTCAACCAAGTTCAAAAGGCATGATCTGCCCTTGATAAAGCCAAACTGGGTCGGGTCCAATGTCTGCAAGTCCCCTATGTCTTTGTTTATGAGTTCCATTATGATCCTCTCCATAGCTTTGCAGACCAGGCTTGTTAAGCTTATGGGGCGGTAATTTTCAGGGTCCGTAGAGGTACCGCCTTTGTGGAGTGGGACCACAGTTGCCGTACGCCACTCCTTGGGCACGTATCCTGTGGTAAGGCTAAGATTAAACAGCTGCCTTATATGCGGGTTTAGTTCCTCATTGAGTTCATGTAGCACACAGCCGGGGACACCATCCGGTCCCATTGATGCTGTGTTTTTAGCTTTAGAGAGAGCAGCTTTCACCTGCGCATTAGAGATGTCTGGGAGGCTACACTCCGCTGGGATAGTTATCTCTCCTTTTGGGGGGGGGGAGAGGAGGGTGAACTTTGCACTGAACCTGTCTGCCAGTATGTTGGCAATGTCTGTGGGTTCAGTGATTTTTGTATCATTTTGGACTAATTCTGCGCATATCTGGGAGTTTCCACCCAGGTTTCTAACATAGCTGAAGAAGGCCTTATGATTGTCTTTTGAATCTATTGCAATTTTTCTCTCAAATTTGGCCTTGGATGATTTTATGAGTGCTCGTATTTTTTTACTAATAATGATCAAGGGTGTCTTCTTTTATGGATTTTGCTCTATCATGTAACAGCTTTCTCCTCTTATTGTAAAATTTGTTTATGGCTGGGGTCCACCAGACTGGACGTTTGCCTTGGTGGAAAGAGTCTTGGTTTTATTAGGGATTGCCTGATCCATGCAGTCCTGGAGGTGTTCGTAGAAGGCATTTGTAAGGGCTTCCAGCTTGGGTTGTGGTTTCCACTGGCTCGGGGCCTTGAAGGATACCACACCAGTCTTGAGTAGTGTGAAGTTTGCTTTAGAGAAGTTCTTCACTGTGCTTTTTTTTGTTTGGGGTGGGGTGGGGATGTGGATTTCCAGTGAGATAAGTTTGTGATCTGATCTCACCAATGAGGGATATACTTCCGGTGTGGAGCATTTTGTCCCCATGTTTGTGATGATGAGATCTAGTATATTTTCTCCTCTTGTGGGAACGGTGACTAGTTGTTCCATGGCATTTGAATTTATGAACTCCAGGAACCTTTGGGCTAGAAAGTTGGGGCTTGAGTAATGTTCCCAGTCTATATTCGGGTAGTTGAAGTCACCCAATATAATGGTGTTTGGAGATACATTTATACCATCCAGTGTCTTCAGGAAGGCTGTGTGGGGTTCCTGAGTTTGAGAGGGTGGCCTGTAGCATGCTACAAATTGTAGAGCAGTTTTGCCTATGGTTAATTGCACCTGGATGGTTTCCGATGCTTCGTGCGTTGCCACCAACCTGGAGGTGTGGGTATCCTTGATGAATATGGATACACCCCCTCCTTTTGTGGGTGGGTCCGGTTTTTGGGGCGGAGCATGATATGAGGTAAAACCTGATAGTGTCTGGGTGCTCTCAGGAGCCTTGAACCAGGTTTCAGTCACAGCACAGACATCAATGTTCTCCATACTGAGAAGGGCCTCAAGAGCATGCATTTTGAGATTTAGACTTCTGGCATTGAGCAGCATTACCCTTAGTTTCTTCTCATTTTTGTTTTCTAGGGTGGTAGGTTTAGAATTTGAGCCTTGCCTAAAAAAGGCACTATGGGGGTGGCAAGAGCCTTAGCCAATATCCGGAATCCCAGGGGTGACAGGTGCAAGCCGTCCCTTGCGAGGCAGCGTGGCTTGTCAAGCATGTCATCCCAGGCAGACAGACACTGGATCCCCTTTGAATGACACTAGAAATTAAGCCAATTGTTAAAGCTGATCATCTTGTCTCTATGTTGTGGCATCATTCTTGGTGAAGGAAGGATACTGCTCAGGGTCAGGGTCATACCTGCCTGGGATACATAATCAGAGAGCTCCTCTATGTCTCTTTTCATGTAGTCCAGGGAGGTACGTCTCAGGTCGTTCACACCAGCATGGACAATGACTGTGTCATATTTGTACTTGCTGTGGAGTGAGTGACCAGTGCTTGTGTTATGTGATTTGATTCTAGCCCGATAGGCAGCTTACTGTGACTCTCTCCTTGTTCAGCCTGGTGAGTGAGACGTCAGTGTGTCTGACTATGGAGTCACCTATGACAAGTATGTTTGGTGTTGTATTTGGCTTTAAGGGCTGTGACTGCTTTGCACACTGATTTTGTGGTTTATGTGTTGCCTGTGGTGTGTCATGAGGTGGCAGTTGCTTGGATGTCTGCTTTGGAGGTCTCTGCTGTTTAGGTAAATTTTTGCTCAGAGCCTCCGAGTATGACTTTGTGTGTTTATGTGTTTGACTCATTGTGGTGATAGCTTTATGTGAGACTGGTTTTGTTGTGTGTGTAGTTGCCTTCTCCTCCTGTCTGGTCTTGCCAGTCCTGAGTTGAGAGAGCTCAGCCTCCAGTTTGGCTAAATAGCTGCATCTCTCGCAAGTATTTGTGTTATGTGGGAGGATGAGAGGGTTGTCATTGTACATGAGGCAATTGTAACATTGCCTCAATATTCCCAAATTCACCAACTGGACAGGAGAGGACGCCAGCATCTGGCCCTTCGACATGCTAGAGAAATTTAGAAGTTAGGGGTGTAACTGAATAAGAGAGGACTTAGTAAGGAAGTGGGTACTCCTGGGGGGGGTTTGCTAGTGAGGGACTTTGTATAATACAGAAGTGCTAAACCTGAAAAGTTCTGAACAGTTTGTGGTTTGCTTGTGTTGACATTAGCACAGTCTGCTCAAGATAACTGGACATATTTCAATACTGAGTATGCCTACCTACACCCTTGGTTTTGCCTGAATACATAGGTATGTTGTACTTTTGGGTAGGGGTGCAGAAATGCAAAGAGCATTATTTATTATCGTGTGATGTTTATCTTGCTGAACATACAGGGTTGCTGTGTACCTGTTAGTCTATCAAGGCAAGTAGTCTGTCTGTGTAGCTCCCACCTGGACATATCCAGATGGTAGCCAGAAGTTAGCCTATTATTCTTTGTCTGTGCACCACACCAGTCTTTTCAGCACTGGAACAATGGCATTGTCACAGTTGGTTGCTAGCAGTACATGGCTACATCCTGTGATATTTCTGTGTTGTACTCCTACATAAGAGCATGCTTGTGGAACTCCTTCCAAAGCTATTTTCAGAGTGTGTAACAGCGGAAATGCTGATATGCCTATGTGTTTCTGCCTCTGCCAGGCCTCAGATACTCTCAGGTATATATTTGAACAGCCTCAGGGAAAGGTACATATACGTGAGATACACCTGTAATATATTACAAACATATTTCAGTTAAGACTTTCTTGGGAATCGGAGCATATGTATTACTACACCTTTTCTGATGTGCAAGCAGTATCTACTCTCACTTATTGACATTATTCATTAAGTGTGATTCCCCACTTTTATGCCTAATGTTAGTACTTTTCAGAGTGATTCAGTGGGGCACAGCTAACATTTGTTTATGAATCAGGGACATCCCTATAAAGCAGTCACAGTTGGGAAGTCTGGCCTCTGCCTTATTCAACTATGCCAGTGTTTATCCTGGTCTGATACTGTGTGGGGTTTGTAAGGTGCTACTTTAACATTATTCCCTGCTAGAATGGCTGGTTCTCTTTTCACAGTCATGTCATGCAATTCCACAACAACTGCTGGTAAAGACCCACAGAACGGGATTTGTGTTATGCCATTCCTATTTTCCCTTTACATTCCCTCATTGTAATGCATGATATATTTATTTCTGCACCAAGTTATTGTATATCTGCTGTGGCTTAGTGGTACTTCATGCAGTCTAGTGTGTCCAAGGTCTGGGGTCTGAGACTTGACAGAGGTGTTTTATTTTGCTGCTGAGCAGAACAAGGGACCTGACATAGAGTGATTAAGGCACTTTTAAGCAGTTGTAAGCGGGTTTGTGCAGGTTTGCGCGATGCTTAGTGATGCTTAGCTAAGCACACACATGCGTATACTCACTTAAACCCGCTTACTACTGCTTAAAAGTGCTTACTCCCGCTAACCCCCGCGCTAATTTCTTTGAAAGAAAAGAAAATGGGAAGCTAGGAAAGTGGTGAAAAAGGGGGCACAAAAAGGGAAAGACAGTAGGAAAACAAGCTCAGGATGTGCAGGACGGGTGTGGGGAAGGTCCATAGCTGCCCATTTCTTTACCAGCAACAGCTGTGCATATGCAATAAATTTGGAGTGACATTTGAAATCTTCCACCCCTGGGAGAGGGGTGAGGACAACAAAGTATGTAGTACTTCCAATTATAATTCTCAGTTTACATGTCCAGAGTACTTGTGTGCGAAATGGGCAGCTATGTATGGGGCGTAATTTTTTTGTGGGTACAGATTGCTCTTTTTTTTTTCATGTGAGAGTGGAAAGTGAGGTAGAAGAATAGGTATGTTTGGGGAGGTAAACAGACAAGACAAACAAGAGGCATACAGGGCGGTGTATGACACATGGGGTGGCTGAACACAATTGATGGGGATGGATGTTTGGAACTCATAAGCCCATGAGCCCACAGATGGTAACAGTGAACCTGAGATCCCCACCCATGGGCAGGCACCACTGCACCTTCACAGCCCCAAGGGTGGCTGTGCTGGTGGCTGTGTAGGATGGGCAGGCTCACCCGTGAGACGCGCCACTCTTGCCTCGAGCTGGTGTAGGGGATCAGTGACTGAACACTGGATCTCCCTATGCACCACAACCCAGACCCTTCGAAGGGTGACAGGTGGCCCTTCTCTGCCCATGCTTGCATGGGGGGACAAGCCCCATCCCCTGCAGAGCTTCGTCCCGAAGGTGGCACAGGACCAAAGGAGGAGGGGAGCCCGGGCTGGGCACTGGACCTGCTGGTGCCAGGTGCACTCGCCAGCTGAGGAGGGACAGGTGGGTCCACTGGGACCGGCCTTCCCATACGTTCTGTGATTAGGTGTGTTTAATTACAACATAAACAACAGCATTCCAAATTAGTTGTAACAGCATGCAGTAATATTCCCATTAACCCAACACACCAAGGTTCCAACAGTTGAACAGCAAGCATAATGCATGCATATATTGAACGACAGTGGACATTCCAACAGCACGCAGGGATGATTGGTAGCAACGGGCCACCATGATTGTAGTGTTTGAACGGGGCACATGCATCAAAGTGAATGCAGATATTTATAGAATAGGACATATGTCCCAACAAATGTTTGAGATTACACATACCCATTGAGGTGTGGAATTGCATGGTTTATGCACATACAGTAGGGTGTAGAAAGAAACCTCAAAATCTTATAAGTACTTTTAGTCTACACTACATTCCTAGTGACTGCAGGTGTATATCCCCTACATGTATTATTACACTTGCCAACATGCATTAGGTTGTGTAGTTTGTGTGGGTTTGGCTAGTTCATTATATACCTGACCTATATCTGACATACTAACTGTCCAAGATGCAGATGTTACTGCTACATATTTCTTTATTTTATTTATATTTCTTTATCTACATATCTGGATGTGTTCACATGACATTTTCAGTTCAATTTGTACAGAACACTGCATTTCTTGTAGCACACTCACATTTCTGGGGAACAAATTATCAAGCAACTCGTGTGCCAGATTTACTTATGCATGCCAGCCAGTAACTGACTGTTGAGGACTGTATATATGCTTCACAGCTACTAGCACTTCCATCACCCACTTTAGATGGGACTGCCCAACTGTGGGTTGCCAGCACTTATTAAAACAGTACTATTTGTACAATGCAAGGGTACAACAACATTTCAAAGTAAGTGACACAGACACACTCCAGGTTTTATATTTTTATTAATTACATTACACACTTTTCCACAGGCTCTCTCCTTTATTTGATATTGCAGTGCATATGGAAGACATATTCAAGACATATTATACCTTTATTAATAGGTTAGAACACTCGTTTTCAGTCTCACTCACTTATTTTATATGACAGTACCTGCAGAGATATTATTCTGGACATATTTTACCTTTCTTAATGGGTTACTACACTCTTTTTCTGGCTCTCTGACTTATTTTATATAACAGTACATGCAGAGGACTTATTCAGGGCATTTTATGGCTGTATTATTGGACTACAACACTTTCTTTCAGGCTCTCTCACCTATTTTATATAACAATACATGCAGAATAATCACTAACCTGCCTGGTGGTGCAGCCTTAGCAGCCTATCTGCATAGGCTTGCTGATTCGCAGCACGGTCACCTGCAGCTGTGAAGTAAATTAAGGGATATTGAGATATACCTATCCATTATACAGAATCAATTCTCATTTCTTGCATACTGCATTCCATTGCTACCTACTCAGTTGTGGGGCATCTTGCATCCCACGGGCCTCCTGTATCCATTGGTTCAGTAGGTCCTGCTTCCATCTCTTCAGGTCTGCATGGTGGTGAGAAACCTGCTCACCAGTCTGAGGAACACCTGTGACACTGGTGAGGTCATGAGCAAACCGGTTCCAAGCCTCTGCCTTGTACTCCATCCCTTGGAACTGGCCCTGCAGGAGTCTTGACTCATGATGGTGGACAAGGAGCCAAACCACGTATTTTGACTCCTTGATGCCCCCCAACATTGCACTCGGAAGTGTGTACCCTCTCCAGCACCAGCCATTCTAACTGCAGATGTGAGCTACAATCGATTATGGTGAGTATTCTCGCCTATGGGGCTTAAATATGCCGCATTTCCCTCACTTTTTTGTGATTGGCCATTTTTGAAAAATCTCGGCTGACTGCAGACCTGCTTAGTAATGGTTATTCTCCCATTTATAAGTATATGTATGTTAACAGTGGCTGCATATCCTAAGCTGCCATAGCTTAGTGGTTCAGTATTTTGATTATGGTGCACAGAGTCCTGGGTGCGAACCTTGTCATTCATTTTATTTTACTACTGTCCAGACAGGCTAGGGGGTGTGGCTGTGTTTAAGCAACTTTGCTCAATGTTGCCCTACAGTGCGCTGGTTGGCACGGGGCGCACCTCCACACAAACCGATTGCATTGAGTAAAGCGCTATTTAGCTATGGGCAACTACATTGCACTGGGTAAAGCGTTGCTTAACTACGGGCAGCGCTGCTTAACTATGGGCAACTATATTGTGCTGGGTAAAGCGCTGCTTAACTGTGGGCAATTATATATCAGGATCCTTTATAAATATATATTTTGTTCACTGATACATAGGTCATTTCACTGCTTTTTAGTAAAACTTTAAACATATATGTTGAGTATTATTTCATATACTATATTAAAACATAAATAGGAAGGGGAGTGATGAGACTCGAACCGTGAATGCCTCCTCTTTGTGTGAACACTCTACCGTTACACTATAGCTGTTTGGCAAAATTTGCATAAACATTCCTTCTTATGCTCTTCCATGTCAGGATTGCTAACTGCAGCTAAGCAATGGGCACACCCGCGCACACATGCACAAATATGGGCAGTTATTACGGGAATTAAAAAAAACATAACATTATTGTTTTAATTTTTATAACTGTGCTGGGGGTTTACAATGTCAGGGAGTGTGGTGTTGGGTACATGGACATTTGAGCAGACTCACTCTTGTGTGTTTACATTTTGCATTTCGGACACTTGCAGGGGCGTGGACATTTAGACTGCTCAGCAGTCGGACACACCCCCTGCTTTCCTGCACGGTCCGTGTTAGAGTTGCAGTTGAGTCAGCGTACCCTCATGAATATTCATGGCACGCTGACATCATACCATTCAACTGCAGCCTCCGAGTAAGACTTATTTAGTCTTACACAGAGGGTTCGTGAATCTGGGGGTATATCTTATGACTGTGTTAAAACAATGTATGAGATAAAAGGGATGGGAGAGACCTTTCACTGTAATCATACACATAACTGTGGTGGATGTCATTCATGCATAACAATATAAGGACACACAATACTTACAGTCATTCAATGTAGGTGTTGAACACATGACTATGTGATGACAGAAGCTACATGACAGTCTAAAAAATAAATGTACCACTGTAGAATTGTTGTTTCAAATACAGTTGTGAGATATTTGGGTATTTGAAGGCATTACATCATGTTATTACTGCAAGGGATATATACGCCTGTAATTTGTTTAAAAGAATGTTGCTCTATGTCTATTTGTCACACAGCATTGCCTGATGCTAGGTATACTGAAACACACATGATCACTGTGATGGTAGAATGAAAATCATACTTGATGTGTAGATAATCACATGTTCAAGCTCATGCCTTACTACAGTAACAACATACAGAACATTGTCTCATTTCCTCATGCCAGAAGAGAAGGCAGACTACAAATGTTATAAAAGGAAAATGTATTCAGATATCATCAGCCTTAAATAAAGCATTTCAACTGGAACAATGATCACAACTTTAAGGTAGAAGAATCAGCATCTATACACATATACAGCAGATATGGGTGTGATAATATTGTTAGCGACATTTACATTCACAGTCATACTGACACCACTCAGTCTAAAAAGTAATGGCTGGGTGTGAGCTAACTACCTAAGATCACAAGCCAGTTGTACATAGTCATACACAAAGTCTCACATGCAAATTCAGCATTGTTGGATTTGAACCCTCTAGAGAGTGCACTTAAGAAAGCATGACCTCATCAGTGTGTTACAAAGAAGATGTTTGTGCTAAAGTTGGATAACAGAATGAGGAAATCCTCTTCTAGTGTAAATGTTTCTCCTGAGGAGAAATAGATACAGCACTTCTGTTTATGAAACTATATGTACCTGACACTACACACTCATGTTCACTACTGTAATATTTGAACCTCCAACCTATCTACATACACAATCCAGAGAACACAGTATGAATTGCAAGCACCACAGGAGAAGTCTAACTTTAAGGGGTAGGAAAGTACTTTTGACAGGATGACCTTATCTGTGTGTTGGAGAGAAGATGCTGGTATTACAACTGTGATAAAATGAAAAAGGGTGCTGTCCCTAAATGTAAATTTCTCTCCTGAGTGGAAGTGGACACATCACATCTGTTCTTTGAAGTTTAACTTATCTGACACTAGAACCACACATATACAAGTTCAAAACTGTCAGACTGAACCCACCTACCTAATTAGTTACACAGTCTAGAGTACATAATATGAATTGCAAGCACCACAAAAGAATTCTGACCTTTAAGGAGAGAGAGTGCATTTATGACAGGATGGCCTCATCAGTGTGTTATAGAGAGGATGCTGGTGTTAAAAGTGGCATTAAAAGCCAAGGAAAACTTTCTCCTAAGTGGAAATGGACATAGCACATCTGTTATTGAAGCTTTACTTACCTGAACCACACACATTGTCGGGTTCAAATGACCTACATCACTAGTTACACAATCTAGAGAATACAGTATGAATTGCAAGTATCACAGGAAAAGTCTGACTTTAAAGATGTGAAAATGCATGTTTGTAAGTATTAACACATCAGTGTTTTGAAAATCAGCTAGTGTGTATCACAGGTTTTGTGGCAAATGCATGTGGACAGGCTAATGTAGCAGCACTGTGATCATCCCAAGTGATTACATACTGCTCTGATAACATATGTATACTGTCAGTCATGTACATTGCATTACTGTCAAGGACATGTAGTTGAGTCACACTATGGTGTTTCATGACAATCACAATTGTAAAACTGTGGATTTTCAAGAAAGCATTCATGGCACTTCATTCCAGGATGATTGCATGTAAATAGCAACCATTTATTGTATTACTTTCAATTCTAGTCAGTCATGCTTAGACAAGGTACATTGACAAAACAGACATTTCAGAAATATGATGTGCACTGCTGAATAACAATGGTGGATTATGTGTGAAAATGTTTCTTACTATTGTAACAATGTTGCAAGTTTAATCATTGGAGTGCAGACATACATTAACAGGCCAAATTAGTTGAGTCAACATCACTGTGAAATCCAGATACCTTGGTTTCAAAATTCCATTAACATATACGGAAATCATACAACCTACTTAAATAATTCTTTGTTATAATTATTTTTTCTTCTCTACCTGAAGCACACCACTGGGAAGTTCAATTGCTTTGCTGATGGCAAAGTATTAGGCTATGCATAATCATATCCTGAAATCATGAACTTAGAATGAGAATTACCAATACTCTATGGTGCTCCATGCTGACCTTTACACAACTAAGCAGTATACACATACACATACAACCATGTCTGAATCTGAAGGAATACAGAACAGATATGTATTATGGTGAGATGTATTATGGTCATTTTTCATGTGGCATGATTTTCACATTTGTTATGAGAGTTGCAGTCCTTTGCTCCTTATTTGTATGATACAGGTGTATTCTGAAGCACATGAAGGACCATGCATGGTATTGCCTGTAGAAACATGGCATATGGAAACAGTATTGAATCAAGGAGGTTTATTTGATGACAAAGAAGGGGTGGGAAGTGTGGGGAACATTTTGAGACAGAGATACAGACACAGATATACTAAGAGATTAGTTTATGGCTAAGTTCTGCATATATTTGTGCTGTGTTGTGTTACCATGCATTTTTCTGACCAATATAAATTTACAAAATCAAATGTATGGCTTTTCCTAATGCCTCCAATTATCACTGATGTTCAAGATATTCTCAAGGGTAGGGATAACAAACATTAATATGCAGAAATGTGTACATCCCTTGAAATGCCGTACACTTCAGATATATTACTGTTTACAATAAAGTGTTTTCAATATAGGAGATGGTCTACAAGAGTAGAAATATGATGAGAACATCAGGAGGATACTGCTGTTTGATGACATATGCAGCACCCACTTACACACATATTACTAATATCTGTAAACATTAAATAAATGTTTGACATCAGTCTGTATTTGAACCCTTGACGGTATAAATTAAAAGTGAACAGACAGAAGGATTACCTCACCTCAACACATAAGAACTCAAGAAATCCTAAGTTTAAATGACATATTTGAAGGGGAGCTGACAACAGATTGAAGCAAGGGCAGTTCTCTCCAGACAGTAAAGACAGGTATAACATCCAATAAGATGTATATGACATCTATCAATATAATACATATGGTACATGATCTGTCTCACAATAGTACTGTCACTCTGTATTTGTATAGTGCTACTACGGATGAAATTAAAACCTTCAGCTTTTGCCATAAGACATAAAATGACATTTACTGTCACTCACCATTGGTGTGTGATTCCAAGCTTCATGCAAGAGCTGAGGATGCTAAATGGGGAAGACAGATTGAGAGACAGGGATAGAGAAATAGGAAGGGGCGGCACAGTGGTGCAGCGGTTAACGTTGTCGCCTCACAGCAAGAGGTTCTCCAGTTCAATTCTTGGCTGGGGTGCCTTCTGTGTGGAGTTTGCATGTTCTCCCTGTGTTCGCATGGGTTTCCTCCGGGTACTCCGGTTTCCTCCCACATTCCAAAGACATTCATCTGGAGCATTTCTCCCTGGGTCTCCACTGAAAACAGGCTTTGTGGAACCTAGTCGGACTTTCCCGGTCAACAAATGAATAAATAAAAAAAATAAATTTGGTTATGGTCCATTTCTGCACATCTTTGTGTTGTGCTACTCTTTGGTTTGTTATCATAATTATTTGATCATGATCAATACAAGGCAATGTTCCCAATAGGGAGCAAGCAAATTAATACAGCAGGATTTAAACATCCTACTGTAAATTGAGCTTAATACTGTGGTGGTGGTGCTGCGGTAGCATTGTCGCCTCATAGTAAGACGTTGTCCTGTTCGATTCTCAGCTAGAGCGTCTTCTGTGTGGAGACATGTGTGAATGTCGTTGAAGGTTGTGTGTCAGGGCAAAAAATCTACTGCCAATCATTAGTGGACTGGAGTTCTGCTGTTGCGACCCCTAACCAGGAAAAGCAGAAAGACACAACAACTGTAAATTGAGCTTAATAAGCTCTTCCCTTTCTACACTGCTGCTAAAATCCTGATTTTTTATTTGAATTATTTATTGACTTGCCTTGTGTTTATATTGAAAAAGTGCATTTTGCCTCGTATTGTCTGTTGTACTGATTTACTTCATCTGAATTCATTATCTAGCTAGCTGTTGGATAAAGTAGTGTATTTTTACACTCTAGCAAGCACTTGTTTTTTCATCAAGGTCAGTGGATTTTCTATCTAGTGCACTGGGAGGTAGCCTGGTCTGTCTAGGTTGTGGAAACACTTGAGATTTCTGCATGTAGTTTTACTGCCTGGAAAGCTTATTCATCAGCTTATCTTGTTTTTAGTATCTTTATAAATTCTGTACAGCTGAGTGACTCTTGGCTTATTTATACAAAGTGAAGTACTTTTCTTGACTAATCACACTTTTATGAGCTGTTTAAGGTACACTGCTGTATCCATATCTTTAGGTTTGTTTGTGGTAGCACTTCACTCCAGGCATTCTCTTACTGTGCTTTTACTTTAGGAGGACTGGAATTATTCATCTAGTGGCTGTAGGTATTTACCTGGTCTTTCTGAGCTGGGAAACCCACAAAAGGGCTCTAAGTACAGCCTAGTGGTGCAGCTGTAGCATTGTCACCTCACAGCAAGAGGTTCTCCGGTTCGATTCTCAGCTGCAGTGCCTTCTGTGTGGAGTCTGCATGTCCTCCCTGCATTCATGTGGGTTCCTTCTGGGTGCTCTGGTTTCTTCCCACATTACAAAGACATGCATTTGGAACATTTCTCCCCGGGCCTCCACTGAAAATTGGCTTCGCTCCAAGTTGGACTTTCCTGGTTAAGAAATAATAAATAAAATATTTTTTCCTTTGCACTGCTGTTACATACTGTGACTGTACTTCAACAGTTAAAAAAACTGTACCGTTTGCTGCTGATTTGCACTGTATTTTCTATTATGTTTGCTGCACTTTGTATTTCACACCAACTGCTGCTTTTACTCCTTCTTCTTCTTTCAGCTGCTCCCGTTAGGGGTTGCCACAGCAGATCAACTGTTTCCATTTCTTCCTGTCCTCTGCATCTTGCTCTGTGACACCAACCACCTGCATGTCCTCTCTCACCACATCCACAAAACTTATCTTAGGCTTCCCTATTTTCCTGTTACCTGGCAGCTTCATCCTTAGCATTTTTTTCCCAACATACTCTGCATCCCTCCTCAGCACATGTCCAAACCAATGTAATCTTGCCTCTCTGGCTTTGTCTCCAAACCTTCGACCTTCTAATATACTTATTCCTAATCCTGTCCACCCAGTGCAAATCTTAACATCTTCAACTCTGCCACGTCAAGCTCTGACTCCTGCCTTTTTGTCAGTGCCTCTGTCACCAACCCATATAACATAGCTGGTCTGACTACCCTCTTGTCGACCTTCCCTTTTTTTCACTCTTTTGGGTACTGCCTGTTACAAATCACTCCTGACACTCTTCTCCACCCACTCCATCCTGCCTGTACTCTCTTCTTCACTTCTCTTCCACACTCACCATTACTCTGAACTGTTGATCCCAAGTACTTAAACTCATTCACCTTTGCCATCTCTACTCCCTGCATCCTCACCATTCCTCTATCCAAAATATCTGTTTCTGCTGTTTTGTTCTGTTGCTCTCATTATTTCAAGAAAAACTGTGATGCTGTGATGCTTTTTACATTGTTTCTTATTTAATAAAAAAAACATATTTTTTTCTGTTGTTCGATTGCACTTCTGTTGACCATAGTATAGATTGCATTCAGAGTGACTGAATCCAGTTCTGCTTGTAGACTGAGCACTAAAAATCAGGACAACTTTTTTTTTGGAAAAGCTCCCTTTACCCTCTTGGCAGGAGTGTACAGTAGGACTATCTAATTGAAGGTTACTAGTTCAGGGCTCCGTCTGAGCTTTTGAATTGGTTTCTTTGTATTAGCTGCTTTGCTGTTATTTGTGCGTAGTGTACCATCACTCACCACCGCACAAAGAGGGTAACTCTTGGTGGCTATAGACACAAAAGCAGCAGTACAAGTATATTTCCTTAGAAGCGGTTGCTACCTAGCAGAACAGTTCTTGAATAGCACTCAGCTGTTTTGTGAACCACCCAGCAGAGATTTTACATCTTACCTATCAACATCAGACCCTATAGATCCCCTCTTTCATACACCTCCTACTGTACACCCCATAGGTTAGTCATCCTAAAATAGCTCCCTGCCTGATAGCCCATCTTTTTCCTCCTTATCTGCTGAGATACCAGGTTCAAACCTTGCATTATGGACTGTCAATTTCATTCTGTTTCTCCTGCCAGCCTGGTGGACATGGGATTTTTGAGGCAGTGTAGCAACTGACTCATGTACATTGACAACCCCTTACTCCTAAATCACTCAAATACAATTTGGGAGAGTTGCCTCTACACTAAGACTCTGGAATCACTGCTCACTAGCACCCAGAACAGCAACACTAAACAGGTTGTCATCTCACACACCATGACTCATATTTGTAATATGCACCTGACACATAAACCTTCATGTGCAAAGATACTCTCCAGAAACCTACCTACACACCAAAGACCTCAAAATGCAAACATGCTACATCTAACACAACACCCAAAGCACCCAATACACACAAAAACACTATCACCTGTGTCTCACCAAATAAGCCCTTAAGGAAATGCATAACTAGTCCAAATGTTTTAGTAATAGGTGACTCTATAGTCAGACATACAGATGCCCCACTCACCGGGTTGAATAAAGAGAAGGTTAAAGTCAGCTGTCTGTCTGGTGCAAGGATTCACCAGATCACACATGCACTCCAGACTCTCAACAACAAAAAGTACCATTATGACTCCGTCATATTTCATGTTGGTGGGAATGATTTGAGATGTACCTCTCTGGACTATATGAAGAGAGACATGATTGAGCTCTCTGAATATGTGTCCTTGGTGGTATATCCCTATCTTTGAGCAGCCTTTTACCCTCACCTAGGATAATACCATGATATAAACAGAAAAAGATTGACTTAAATAATTGGCTTAGTTTCTGGTGTCATTCCAAGGGGATCCAAATCCTGTCAGCCTGGGACAACATGGTGGATAGACCACACTGCTTTGCCAGAGATGGTCTTCATCTGGCACCTCTAGGCTTTTGGTTGCTGGCTAAGGCATGTACCTCCCCCATAATGCCTTTTTAGGTAAGGCCACAATAATACAATTCCCAACTTGAAAATGTCAAACACAGAGGAACTAAGGGTCATGCTGCTAAATGCTAGGAGTTTAAATCAGAAACTGCATGCTCTGGAAGCACTCCTATCCCTGGAAGAGGTTGACATTTGTGCAGTTACAGAAACCCGTTTCAAGGCCGCAGAAAGTACCCTGGCCTTCCAAGGCTACAATGCCTTCCACACTTTCAGACCACAAATTGAAGCTATGAGAACCAAAGGAGGTGGAGTATCTATATTCACTATAGATAATTACATGTCTAGACTGGTTAGACAAGTAAACTCTAAGTAGCTACTCCAAGTCCAAATTACCATGGGTAAGACCCCCATCAGGTCATCATCAGTTACAGGTCCACTTCCATGATCCTAACACCCAAGTCATGGGTGACATCAACTATTCTTCCATTAATTGGGAAACTTATATGAGCCCAAACTCACTCACATAAAAATTATCCAGACTTTGTTAACTCAAATACTCTGGAACAAATAGTGCACCATCTCACAAGGGGCTCCAGTATTCTAGACCTGGTCCTCACCAATATGAGTGATTGATGCAATGCCACAAGGGTAGGGCCTGCACTGGTTAAATGTGACAATAAATCAGTCATTCCTGAAGGAGCAATAGCACAAGAACACCACAAAGGAAAAGTCAGGCTAAAAAACTTTACCAAAGCTAACTATACCCTCCTAAGGGAAGGTATAATCAACTTCCAATAATCAAATTTAATGCTCCAGTTTCCAC
>NC_056733.1:1522772300-1522818141 GCF_019279795.1 Protopterus annectens
TTTCCAGTAATGTCACTTGAAATAGGTTTAGAGTTTTATTCAGATTGCTTGGCACAGGATGGCATTATGCAACAGTTTAGAGTGAATCTGTTGATGGATTTAATGGAAACAGTATTAAAAAATAATTTTCTGTGGTTTGAAGGAGAGTATGTCAGGCAACTTTCAGGTGTGGCAATGGGTATAAAATGTGCACCGGTGTTTGCCAACCTGGTATTAATAGAATGGGAAAAAAGATATGTGTTCTCATCCCACTTTATGTCCAAGATCTGTATATACCATAGGTTTTTGGATAACATACTTATTCTATGGAAGAGAAATGAGAAAGAGGTGATGGAATTTATTGAATACATAAATGCAACCATAGGATTTCTGAGATTTACTTACAGGGTGCATAGGCATGAAATGGATTTTTTGGATATATTATTGAGCAAAAATGCAAAGATGTTACACTGTTAATACTGGTGAGCTGTCCTCAAACATTTTTAGAAAGAAGACATACATAAATACACTTTTCCACTTTGATAGTTGTCACCCTTACCATCAGTGGAAAAGCATAGTAAAAGGACAAATGGTTAGACTTTCGAGGCTGGTGAGTGATGACAGGAAATTTAATGAAGCGATGGTAATCCTAATTGGGATGTTTAAGGAGAGGGAGTACCCTATTCATTTGTTATTGTCAACACAAAAGGAGGTGACACAAAATAGGACCACTAGGCTTGTCCCCATTTTAAAAGGAGGCAAAAGTGGAGCCAAGACCACACAATAAGGAAAACTTGGTCATGATGTTATGGTAATACAATACAACCAAGATGTAACACTATTAAGGACAAAAATGTGTTCATTATGGGAAGGAATTTTTGACAATGACTTAAAAGACAAACTAGGTAAGGGACCACAAATACTATACAGTAGAGGAACAAATATAAAAGAAATGTTGGAGAAAAATAACGAAACAGCAAGTGCAGCTTACGGATCAGAAATGCACAAATGTGGTGCACGCAGGTCATGTAGGTTTACTAATGGTTATCACTGTACACAATCAGTATGCCTATGTGGAAATGATACCATCTGACAGAGATTTACAATGCCCTGATGTATGTAGCTGTAACACAAAATTTGTGGTTTTAGTGGCTACGTGTGTTTCATGCCCAGCCTTTTATATAGGCAAGACCACAAGACATTTGAGAGAGAGGATAGCAGAGTATAGCAGGGACATTAAGAAACACAAGCTGAGTAACGCCCTGTGCATGCCCAGTAATGAATGTATTAACTTCAAAAAGTTTATATTTTTTATGTTGGATAGAGTATTCATTGAAGGAAGGGGTGGTGACCCAGATTTAGATTTACAAATAAAAGAAACAGAATGGCAATTACGTTTGAATGCCAAGAATAACCTGGGAATTAATAACAACATCTCAGTAGCATGTATTTTGAAACGTAGAGCAAAAAACTCCAGCTTTACTCCGTCGCATATCGCCTACTCAGAGGCGATCTCTGCTTAACATACAAAGCTATGTCAAACCCAGAGCTGTTGGACATGCTCCACTTAAAGAAATCCCAATCCCTCCGAGCTACACGCTCTAGGGACCTAAACCTTGTCACCACAATAAACAGAACATGCTGGAGGGATAGATTCCTGTCCCAGAGACTTCCCCTACTCTGGAACAGACTGCCTATCTATGTCAAACAGAGCTCCTCATTAGCACTCTTCAAGAAAAATCTTGATGATTGGATGGGAAATAGGAAATTCACACCAGGGATCACTTCTGTGGCTTTGCTCGATAGGGGCACAGGAAAATAATTTTCTTGGGTGGCGAAAGCCAGGGTACATTTTTGGCTAGGCTTATATAGGCCCTAGGGCCAATAGCCTAGTACCTACCTATGAACCTATAAATATTTAAAATATATATTGTTACCATCACAATTGCTACAGTTGTATCCTGGCTGATAAGTTCTGAAATGTTTTATGTCTTTTAAGAAAAGTTTTGCATATTATGTCATGTGGAATGTTTTAACATTGTTTTTTTAATTAAAAATTGTTTTCAAAGCAGAACAGACAGGAAATGATGTATGTACTTAGTATACAGAAAGCCATTTAAGTGTTTGAATTTGACTCTGATGATGCCTTAGCATACTGGGTGAAAGTGCTAAGTCTCTTTTAATTGTATGTAATAAAACTACAGTTGTTTCAAACTTTGTGCAGTGGTTTTACTTTCTGAGTTATTAGTGGCTAAAGAAGTGGAGTGTGAGGAGTTTCTTTTGGTTCACAGTTTAGAGTCATACCTATGCCTTGTAGGTGTGACCACACTGATAGATTTGCCGTATTTTCAGGACATTACAGATTGCCATATGTGCCAACTGTGCAGAGTTTTCCAGAATGTCAACAGTGTACATCATTGTTGCTCATGGGATTCTTGATTAAAGGGCTTATTCTTTATAAGTAACTTCAGAGGTTTGTTAGAAAATAATGTCCTCATGTCCTAGTATATGAGGTTGGGGGTTAACTAAGTCTGTAATACTGACAGCATTGTATACAGCTTAACATGTATTTCAAGGGAGTACTGCAAAGCATAGTAGTGCAGGTATTAATGTACCGCTTTTCCCGTTTTTTTATCACAGGTGACCAGAGGGGTTGGTCTCTGTCCCCTTCACAACCTGATGTCAGTATCATTCCACACTCTGATGATGATAGTGGTCAAAGCAAGGCACAGGTGGGGGTTGCAGGGGCTGAATCTGTCACCGAGATTTACATTCCTCTTCTGCCCTCATTATCACAGTACACAATCAGTATGCCTATGCTTACCCAGTTCCCTGAGGACACAGATATTGGATAGTCAGAAGGTGGGGACATTGAACAGGAAAGTGTGGGTACTATGGCTGAAGTGAATGTTGGTACAGGCCATAGCCAAAGAGATGGCAAGGTTCCATACAGGCGGATTTATAAGGGTGCTCGTAGGAGTCCTTCCACCATCTGTTGCAGGTGTCTAGTTACGTGCCACCTGGCCATCATGGAGGCACAGGCATATTTCAAAAGGAACTCCAGACCAATGCTTATGGTTATGGATGCAGCACAGTCTGACATCCATGACTGCCTTCACTGCATTGCTGATACCCTGGATTGGTTTACTGATGCAGTGGAAAGATGTTGGTCTGAGACAAATTTCAAAATATCTGTCTTGCAACAGTCATTGTCTGTGATGGAACATCTGGTTGGAGTTAAGTTTCAGACTCATGGATGTAGGTCAGCAAATACATCAGCTGAGAGTCCATGTGGCCATTTGCAATCACTCTGTCATAGTGGCAGTACATCCAGCATCCCAGAGGCAAGTGAGCTGTCCACACTAAGACATTGCAGGCCATGAGTTTGTGGTCCTGGGCATTCCCATGGTGGACACTATCCCAGCAGACAGCAGTCATCCTCAGGTAGTAGCCCTACTTCTGACCTTGGGCATGGAGGTGCCAGTGCAACTCCTGACAGAACCAGTTCCCATGTTCGGAGGCAGAGATGGTGAACTGTCACTTCTACCATGTATGCTTCAAAGCTCTCCAACATACACACATGTAGGGCTAGCACTGAGCTTGACTGTGTACATGGACACACTCACACACCACTGTCAAATGCAGGTCACCTAAAGACACAAATGGCACATTTCCATGGTCCATCTTCCAGAATCACTCCCACACAACAACCTGTGCAAGTGATGATACATGTGCCACATCCCTGTCATCCTTGTCATCAATGCAGGGAAATGAAGCTATGTGTCCAATGGAAAGGGTGACTACCTAAATTACTATTTGTTTAATCCTTTGCTGTTTTTGACATGCCACTTGTACTGGTCATTGACAGATATTGTATGCTACCATTTTAATGAGTAAAGCACATTATTTTGTGTTCCTTATGTTGGATGATGTTGTAATGGCTGTCTACTCACACAATGAATGGTGTCTCATACAACTGCTTATGTTTCAGTTTCAGGATTGTGTAGGCCACACCTATGGGTACACAGCTACAATAAACCCATAAACATCAGACCACAGGATGGAATGTCAGCACATAAGAAAAATGTCTTCAGAAAGGTAAAGCAGAATAAGTGCATGGCTCCATATGTTCATATTTGTATCACAGGCTAACAGGGACAATGGCTTCATTCAGCCTACTCATGCATCCCTAATCTCTGACATGGTGTGGTACCCTTGATAGGTGTAAACAGGGTTTTCAGAGCTGACATATCTACAAGCTGTGGCATAGGAGATGACCCATATAAAATGTCCCTGTGACCATTACAGACATTTGTCATAAGCCAGTTGTGATTGTCTTGTTCCGCATCCCATTGTGTAACTTGCACATGATGTGTGTTACAGTGTAAACATGCTTGACATGGATAGGGAGCCTGTTACAGCATGACAATAACATTGCTGGTGTTGTACATTGTCACATTTGTAGGTATGCTACTGCAACCATGCCTAATAACAGGATTATAAGTAATCTAAGGGCCACATGCCTGCCAAAGCATTGTACTCATGCAATCATGCTATGGCACACTGTTAGGTGCTGTATTACCTTAGCAGAACTGCATAAAAGTGATAACATGTTATATTTCAGCATCTGTCAGGCCACCACCTAAGGATGGCCTGCCGTGATGTACACACAAGCAAGACTCTATTGCTAATGGCATTATCAGTGACCACTGTGCAGATGCGGAAAATGTCCCTGCTCCTATACTGCTATGTCACACATGCAAAACATGTGACAGATGTGACTATATAACAAACCTTGATTCCATGCTATTTTACACAATGAGCAGTTTGACAAGATGCACACCTCACCACATACTCCATCCACAGCCACATCACATACACCTGCATGTGTGGAGCTCCTTACCAGGCACATACACAAAGAACAGACACCCCAGAAACCCAATTGCAAACAGTCACACACCTGAGGCAAAATAAATACAAACTCAAACATATTATTCATAGGTGATTACATCATGAGACACACTGATGTCCCTTTCACCAATCTACATATGGGAAAGGTCACAGCTGTCTGTGAGGTGCCAGGATATGACATACCACACATGCATGCAGGTCTGTCAACATCAGGTAATGTTATGATACCATCATAGTTCCTGTTGGTGTGTACAACTTGAGACATACCTCAATGGACTGTATACAGATGCATGACTGAGCTTAGACCTTGTGTCTCTGCTGGATATGCTCATAGCCTTCAGGTGCATTACACCTTCACCTAGGATGATAGCTCAATACACTCAGAAAATGACTGAAGTCAATAATTGGCTTATTGTGTGGTGCCAGTGTAAGGGGACCCAGTACATGTCAGCCTGGGATGACTTGCTCAACAGACCTTGCCGCTTTGCCAGAGATGGTGTTTATCTGTCACCCCTGGGAGTTTGTGTACTGGCCAAGGTTGCTGACATCCCCATAGTGCATCTTATAGGTGGTGTCTCATGGGAAAAGTTTCCATAGAGGAAACGCCATTATCAAATAACATCACAGTTATGTTGGTACACACTAGGAATGCCAACACTGAACTCCACTCACTGGAAAGTGTCCCCATCTTTGCGTAGCCATACACATCTGTTTTAAAGCTGTGGGCAGCACCACAGCCATTCCAGTCTCCACTTCCTTCCACATGTTCAGATCTCCAACTGAAAGTGCACCAGGTAATGGTGTATCCATAATCATTAAAGATAGATACACATCAAAATCGGTTAAACAATGTGATTTCATGGAGACATTGCAGGAGCTATTCAGTGCTGGCAGAGCACCTAATCAAGCCATTGCCAGCTACAGCAGCAACTCCATGAATCAGGACACCTGTTGTGCTTATTTGAACCTACTTGTGTCTATCAGGCTACATCACAACACCATGGTGTGGAGTGACTTTCACTAACCACCAACTGTGTTGGTTACTTGTGCTAAACCTCACTTGGCCAGAGGTTAGGCCACACCCTTACCTATAATACCATGAACCAGTGGAGTGACATCTCCACATGAGGAGCCAATGTACTGCATAAGGTGCTTACCAATATGGGTGACCACTGTATCACCTCCACTGTGAGATCCTCTTTGGTGCGATCTGACCACAAATCAGTCTCCTTAAAAGTAAGACTCACACCTGAACCCACCCCCCTCAGCAAACACAGTACTAAACTTCAGCAAAGCAAAGTCTAACTTCCTATGGGATGGTATAAATTGCATGACTGCACCTCCACCCTCAGATGGGACAAGCAAGTATGCCGAGCTCTACACCAATGCCTTATGCAAGCACCTGTACAACTGCATAGACTTGGCTGCACCTGACAGGATGGTGAGAAGCTCCTCATGGCACTGCAAACTGGGAGCAGTCATACAAATGCTTGTTCACATACTCATGGCCATAACCACATGCAAATGTGTATCTAGTATCATTTCCATCAGTACAGAAGTGTTCTTGGTAAGTAGCACATCATAAGCAACACCTGATGTACATACTCAGGGGTGATAGACCTGTGCACACAGGCCTGGCCACACAGGTTTATACTTACTTTACCACAGATCACCATGTCTCCCCAGTGGTAAGAAAGGAATTATATCACACTCATGTCATTAGTGAGGGCACTATCACCCAATAATGACATAGTTATAACCTTCCTGTACTCTTTCCTCAGCATGCCAGTACTGGAGTGTAATTGCCATTTTGCCATGTACCTTCCAAGCAGTAGTGGCAATTGCACACAACAGAAAAGTTTCTCACAAGGGAACTTCAACTCCCCAGTATCTATCCTATGGGGATCATGTGAAATAGCTGTCATTGTAGCATGTGTCATATACACTACTCTGAAGTGATCTTTGTCTTCCATACAGGGCAATGTCTGTCCCTGCTGTATTGGAAATGCTACATATCTGTAGATGGAATGGTAGATGGATTACTCGCTGTAAGGATATTACCTGGTATGTGCGTTACTAATACATGCTGGTGGGGGAGATAGTCTACATACTTTAACAAACCTTTGAAATGGGCTCCCATCTAATGGCAAACAGTGCACCTCATTGGCCCTCCTCAGATGCAATTTGTATGATTGCTTGGATGACTGTCATGTCACCACAGGGCTTTTGCATGTGTCCCTCGTGGACAGGGGCAATATGTGCTGATTATGTAAATAAGGGTAAGAATGTGACTAGTATTTTATGGGACCTGGGCCATTAGGCTCCTAAAGTCCAATGATCCTATGAGCCCATATGCTAATGTAAAATGCTTTATCATAGACACATATGGCTATAGTGAGAATAGTACCACTATCAATTAATATGTACAGAAGACTGCACAGCAGACACACTCCAAGTTGGGTGCAGCTAGATTAAAACATCTACCTATCTAATGGTACACACTACAGATCACAGTACTTAATGCACATGCCACAGTTTAAGTCTGTTATTAACATCTCTTTAGGTAATGTTATGGTAGATGACATCAGCAGGTCTTGCTATGATCAGGACTTTGGAAATGCCTGTCAACTGCTACAACCAGTAGCAAAAGTCTGACATTACAATGACAGTTGGTAGTCTTAAGGTACATGACAGCAGCAGACCTTGTGGAAGATGAGGGTTTGGAGGCCAGCATCACCTGCAAGGGCCAAAAAGGGCAGAACCATTGCAATTTGAAAGTCACTGTGGGACTCACATTTGTTTTAAACAGAGATGCACACCCAAAAACACAAGTGGTATGATGTGAGATTAGAACTCATACCTGTCTAGTTTTACATATTGAAGATCACACTATTTATTGCACATGCCATGGCTGACATCTGTTTCATGTGTGAATGTAGGCAAGTACTGGAGGAGTACATAAACTAGGCTTGTGATGAACAGCAAGTGTGGGCTGCAGAGTGACATTGCTTCTCAGCTGTTCTCTGCACCTAGTAGCCTAGCACTCCAATAGCTGTTTTTTATCCTAGCTATATGTATACAGTAGCCATTATGGTCATATGTTGCTGCATGAATTGGGATGGGCAAGTCTGTGAGTAAAAACAATCTTTCCTGTCAATGTATGTATAGACAACATGATAGATAACACCACCTGTTCAGCTGTAAGTGTATGTGTGGTGACATCCAGCAGGCACAGGGGGCTGTAAGTGCATTATTTACTGTTGAGCCCTTACATTTGTTCCTTTGAACAACATTATGCATGTGCCATAGCACAGCTTTAATCACCATTATTAGGTAAGTAGGACAATTCAGACATACACACACATATAAACATATATAGTTATATAGATAACAGGGACGTAAATATAAATGGAGGTGTGTGTGTGTCGGTGTGTGTGTGTGCGTGTGTGTGTGCGTGTGTGTGTGTGTGTGTGTGTGTGTGTGTGTGTGTGTGTCTGTGTGCGTGTGTGTGTGTGTGTGTGTGTGTGTGTGTGTGTGTGTGTGTAATATATGTATATGTGTTATGTAGATATATGGGGACATACAGAGATGTATGTGTTTATATATATATATATATATATATATATATATATATATATATATCTACATATTTTATATATATATATATATATATATATATATATATATATACACATATATATAAAACCAAGATTAAAGCAAGGAAGGCTCCCACCAAGATGCAGTGTTGTGAATGGAAAGAGCATAACCTTCCCATGTTGGTGGTGGTGTTGGTTTTATCATATATATATATATATATATATATATATATATATATATATATATATATATATATATATATATATATATATATATATATATGTGTATATATATATATATATATATATATATATATATATATATATATATACATATATATAGTTCCCCTTCACAAGTTCGAATGAATGGAAGCACGAAATGCATAAGCTCGAGTTCAGAATCTCGAACTCCTATTCACTCAAAATTGTGAATGGGAAGTTTAGAGTTAGAAAAAAAAAGAGTTCAGTTACCTTTTTTCAGGGGGCTAGGTCCCCCTGCACCCTTGCAGCTGTCATTTATGAGCTGCATGACCGCACTATAGCTGAGGACTGGGAAATATTGTTTTGCGCGTATGCATATAGCGCAAAATGGGAGATTTCCCTTTCCTTCGCTGTAGTGCGATCTCAGAGTAGGAATATTTAAGTAGGGGGGTGTGGGGGTGCCCCCCTGCAAAAACATTAGATTTTTTTTTTTTTTATTTCCCCTTCACATTTTCGAGTTTCTGTAAACTTGAGATTGTGGCTTCGGGGTTATGCATTTCGAGTTTATAGGAATTCGATTTTGTGAAGGGGAACCATATATATATATATATATATATATATGGGTCAGTTTCACATGGTCGACTTTTCATAAAGTCGACTTTCATATGGCCGAGACCATGTGATCGACTTTTGAAAAGCCGACTAAGGGAAACCGCTATCTCCGCACAGTGCGGAATGGGAAAATTTCCCACTTCCGCACTGTAGTGCAATCTTGGAGTTGGTATAGTTACGGGGGCGGGGTGTGCAGGGGTGGCATATCTCCCCTGCTAACAGTTTAAGGTAAGTGTCTGTTGTGTTTTTATGTTTATTTTGCATGGTCGGCTTTCTGAAAATCGATCATATGTTCTCGGCCATATGAAAGTCGACTTTCTGAAATGTCGACCATGTAAACTAGACCCATATATATATATATATATATATATATATATATATATATATATATATATAAATATATATTTATATATATGAATTCCTATTACAAGAACGAAAGTTCACTACTTCGAGCTTGTAATAGGAAGCCTCACTTCTGTTAAAGTTCACTTTAACGAAAGTGAACTTTTGCATAAGTGCACTTCACTGAAAACACCACAGCACAGTGGAGGACATAAAAAACAAGCTATGTCCTCCACTATGGTGTGATATTCATGGACCTGGGGCTAGGGTATTGGTTAGGGTACAGTTAGTAAAGCCATCCCCTTACCCTAACCCATGCCCTAACCCTAAGGTTCGTGACTATCGCACAATAGTGGAGGACATTGCTATGTCCTTCACTGCGCTGCAGTCATCACGGACCTTAGGGTTAGGGTTAGGGCACGGGTCATGCTAAGGAGATTGCCTTATGGGCTATCCCCTTACTATGACCCATGCCCTAATCCTAAGGTCCATGAGTACTGCACAGAATTTCAGTACAGCACCCGTTTGTTGTACTGAACTTCGCGTAAGTGCACTTACGATTAAGTGCACTTTCACTGCAGTGAGCATGCCATGCACTATTTCGAATTAGTGAAAATTCGATCTAGTGTATGGAACCCATATATATATATATATATATATATATATATATATATATATATATATATATATATACATATATATATTGACTCCAGCCCACACCTAGCTGTACTCCAGTAGAGGATTTGTGTGTTACACAAAATGGCATCTGTCCCTGTACTGCTGCACGTCACTGAACCTGACTATGATTTTCTTCACTTGCATGCTGTAATTAATATGTGACAATGGTTAATAATATTATATCACACACAAACTGACAGTCTGTAAAACACAAAGTAATACCTAATATCCAAAATAAGTTGGCTCTTCTAGATTAGAACCATGAATGCCAACAACCAATGCTAATTGCCCTAGTCCTTTGAGGCCAAACAAGCTGTTTGACAGACAAGGATCATGCATCACACAATCAACTTCATAAATACATATATTGTTATTCCTGCATTAAGTAAGATATACAATGTATGATCAATTTCTATGTTATTGGACTGCTGATATATCACTGATGTGTGTCTGTTACAGCAGTTACAAGGGAACACTACTGTTTTGGGGGTGGTGGAACACCACCACATGTTCTGCTGGGATACACAATAGTCTGACTATCATGACACTCCACTGTCTAACATCATCCATGACTGATGTACCAGTAATCTGTTGCAGTAGGACTGCAAGAATATTCCATGCATGAGACCGAGTGAATAGTAATGGAAACATGATGGTGGAATGGGTATCTGTAGTCTCACGTGGATGTCATTTCTGTCCAACTAGCCGACTATAGTTACTTGCATAATGTACCAGATTCATACATACAATGCCATATTATAAGAATCCTTATGAGTACTGTGTAGGTTATTGACTTACCTTTGAAATGCAGTGGCTGACACAACCATAGTTCAGGGCTGACTCTGTCAGATGTAAGCAGTCCACAGCAAATACATGAGTAGATACAGGATATGTGGGTTGCCTGCCATCATTTTTAATTTCTATATGTGAGTAGAAGTAAGGTGTCAGTCCCCAGGTTGTCAGTGAATGTACTATGCTTTGCCTCTTAGTCAAAGCCCGGGGGGTACTGAGTATGCTGACGTCTGCCTACAGGGACATCAGCAGGGGGTTTCTCCTCCAAGTCCTCCTGTGACTGTGGCTGTGGTGACCTAGGTACTGGTTGGGGGTTGTGTATCCCATCCCTTTGCTGATCATGTTGCGGCTGTTTCTCCAGGATCATATTGTGTAGCATAGCACATAGTGTGAATATGTGTGCACATGCAGCTGGAGAATACTGCACGGCTACATCAGATATATCTAGGCACTGGAACTGTGACCTCAGCAGCCCAAACACACACTCTATGATGCTCCTAGTTTGTGCATGTGCCTCATTATGGGGTTCGTCTGTGGGTGTGTTTGCATTTCTGATGGGTGTCATCATCCAAGGTTCCAGAGTATCGCCAACATTCCCCAGTAAATGGCCACGTGGAATGTCCCCCTAGCAAACATCTGGTACAGCTGTGATGTGTGCCAGATATGGGAGTTATGATAACTTCCAGGGTTGCCAGCACACACATTCAGGATAATCCCCTGGGCATTGCACATGACCTGGCAGTAGATGGAGTGGTACTCCTTGCAGTTAACGTAGATTCTACCCTGCTCACCATATGGTGCCTTGATGTGTACATGGGTGCAATCTATGGCACCCAGTACCTCAGGGCAGTATGCTACATGGTAACACTGTTGCATATTGCTGGCCCTCACCTCAGGGGAGAGGGGAAAATATTTGTGCTGACTGGCATGTGGTACAATAGCATCCAGGAATTGGTGGAGTATCCTGGATGCAAATGCCTGTGACACCCCAATCATGTCCCCAGTTGGTCTTTAAAAAGTACCTGCAGCTAGTATCCTAAGGGCTACACATACTTTTGCTTCCACTGGGATGGGTTTCCCTCTGTTGGCTCTGGCTCTAAATTGAGAGAGGCAGAGCTTAGTGAGTTCTTGTAATATGTCCCTGTCAATCCTGTAGTGCTCTACTATCATCAGCTCATGTAATTCTTGGAAGGTTACTCTGGGGCTGAACATTTTCTCCTTTTCATCCTAGGCCTAGTGTAAGCAGTACCAGTAGCACTGACTTCAGCATCTAGCACGTACAAATGTATCAGACCTGCAGCAGCAGCCCCTAGCATTATCTCAGTTAAAATTCCCAGGTCTGAACTCCAATGGTCCAGGGTATTGGGGAAAAATCAGAATGTAGGGTGTATGCATACTTTATACAGGTCTGCTTCAGGTTCAGCATGTGTGATTAGCTAATTATTATGCATTTCACCTGCCTAGAATGAAATTAACATAATTTAATGGCTCTACTTTTGTGAGTGCAGCTCCGCTATGCACTACACCGTACAGCATAGCTTATATGCCATAATAAATATTCATTGGATATAAATGCTTTCCATTCATTGCTGCCTATGTCGTCAATGTCAGGTGGGTAGTGTGCCATGTGACCACATTGAGCTATGTGGTGTGTTGTGCAACACGGCTTAGACAAAAGTCAAAATGAATAATTGAATATACCAGGTTTTAATTGCTTGCTGCCTACATCATCACTGTGACCTGGGTGGTCTTTCTATGTGAACATGCTCAGTTATGCGGTACACAATGCAAACACATGCAGCAGGACGTAAACAATCCTAACAGTGACTGGACACACCCCCCCCCCAGCTGACATCCACATCCAGTGGAAATATCAACATGGTGTGGACACGATTACTCATTTTTGCTATTCAAGACATCCATCTCATTTGAATACATATCCATGCTGACAACCTGAAAACTATACAGTTCAGAGCTGTATGAACAAGGTAAAAGAACCAATGCACCATTGTACAGACCGCAGAGATCTAGAACACATTTCTGACATATATTATAAAATGCATTTTTTACCTCTTTTTTTTCTTCTGTTAAGCATGTTCGCTCACTGAGGTATGTAGCGCAAACAAGCCGAGATTTGGTGCTTATTGAATCTAAAAATGTTTGTGCTTGTGTACGCATCATGCCATGATGCATACACAAAAAAATTGTGTAGGCTTTACTGAATTCCCCCCGGTTCTTGACCTTGTTTCACTTTTAGGAATAGTTACAATATAAAGAGAAGGTAAGTTGTATTTCCTTATTTATTTGGTTCCAAAATCAAAGAGCGGAAAGTGCTTGCAGTAAACAAATAATGGTACTTGCGTATTATCGCAACCACTTCTTCAAGGTAATACCGTTCGCTTCTCCGTGTGCAGATGTAGAAGGTCATGCTGCCGTTATGTCAAGAAGTGTGTTTTCCTTCACATTTTAAGGTTGTTTTAGGCAGGGGTATCGTGGGAAATTGTGCAGATCATGGTTTTGGTGTACTTATGCTGTTTTTTGCGCTCGCCGCTTCTTGATCGCTGATGCACTGACGAGCCGTCGGAATGTACTCCTCCTCGCATGTCAGCGCTGATAATGGTACCAGTAAGAAGGAATAAAAGGATATTAAGGCTTGTCACCGCATTCCCTGCCATCACCTTTATTAAGAAGCTATGCTGCACAACAAAGTTTGACAGCTTTGTCCCCCCCCCCCCTTTTTTGGTCTCTTCTCTTTTTTTGTAGCTGTCAAGAAGTAGTAGACAAGTGGATAACTGTCAGTGTGTGAGTCTGTTACATTAGGTGGCTCGCGGCTTGAGAGATGGAATGCGTGTTACACAAAAGTGCTGTGGGAAAATGTATCTCCAGTGACATGATGTCGGGGAAACGGCATAGCTTGAAACAAGCAGTCATTCCTCACATGTCATACCGCCTTTCCTACCTAAACAAGGATTTTTAATAAAGTTAAAGTTGTCAATGTGATTCTGTACATACTTACAGTTAAATCAACACAGCAGGAAGCGAGCGGTATTACCTCGAAAAAGTGGTTGTGATAATACGTAAGTACCCAAATAACAAAAAAAGAAGCACAAAGGATCCAAACCGGTTACAGCACTCAACAGTTATTTAATGAATACACAAACTGACATCCAAGATTAACGCTGACAAACTCAAATTAACGTTTTCATCCCACAACTTCTTCAGATAAAATTCTCTCTCCATGTCACCACCTTTATACACTCAGCAATTAGTTCACAACCAGTAAAAAACAAGGAAAATAATGTGCACCACTAATGTGTACTAATACATTGAAAACATTTGAAACACATCTAACAGGCTAAAACAGTCCCTAAACATCACAAATTATGTACAGTCATTGTGCCACTTGATGTTTGATTTATATAATATAATAAAAAACTTTAATTTAATAGTTTAAAACACATATAAAATGAATAAATAACATAGATACCATAAAAGTGTTTATTTCTAAAAGGTCACAACCCCCTCTAGTGGTCAATTGTAAAAACTTTCTCCAAATGTATTTTGTCACCCATAAATAGTGATTTATTGCATTTCATGAAATCCTTTAAAAACATCCCTTAATAAATATGTATAACATTTATTTACATCTTGTGTAGGTGATGCTAGTTCTATAGTTTGGCAGATCTGAGTTTTAAAACTGGGGTGAGTGAAATCATGTCATTTAAACCTGGGTGTCTACAAGCTTCTAATGTTATTTGCCAGTAGAGTTCCCTATATTCCACTCTTGTTTCCCACAATCCGCCTCTAGGGTCAATGGGTACCACCTCAAGAACAAAGAAACAAAATACTGCATCTTTACACACACAAGTGTGTCTATATAGGGCATTATTCTCTTGCTTCGTCCTTATGTCATAAAGATGTTCATACAATCTTTGTTTAAGCTTTCTCTCGCTTTTACCCACATAAAATGAGTCACAGGCTTTGCATAAGGCCACATAGACAATTCCCTTCATGTTACAGTTCACAAATGTGTTTAAAGTGATCTTCCTGTTTCTTGCTTTTAAGAACAAAACATCACCTGTCAACAAGTGGGAGCAATAATTGCAGCTCCCACATTTAAACATACCTTTTTTGTTCCTCGTACTTCTTTCCAGAGTACGTCCATAAGTACCCCTCTCTAACAAACCTTTAATATTGTTACCCCTTCGGTATGTGTATCTTAAATCATTTTCAAAAATATGCTCCAAGTCTGATATTTTTGCAAAATTTTTCCATTCTCTGTCTATTACCTTTCTAATTAGTCCAGCCTCACCATCGTAGGTGATCACCATACCTGAACTGTAATTGTCATTCATATTTTTGTTTTTATTTTGTTCTTCCTGATTCCTCTCCAAGTTAACCACTTCTTGTTTCCCTAGTATGGGGGCAAATCTACTATTTCTTCCTGCCAATACTTCTTTATACATTTGGTCAAAAAGTTCTATATGGTAACCCCTGTCAATAAACAACCCTTTTAAATAATCACATTCTTTGTAAAAAATCACATCATAAGAGGTCATTCTACTCACTCACACTAATTGACCCTTTATGACCCCCTTCTTTTGGTGGGGTGGATGGGTGCTTGTGTAGTGTAAGTAAGAATTTGAAAAGGTATCGTTACGAAATATTTCGGATGTGAAACTACCATCTGACTTTTGTATGTTAACATCCAAATAATTCAATTGATCAAAACAAAATTTATGTGTAAATTTTAAAAATGTGGTAGTCTCATTAATATATTCTGCAAAACTTTCAAAAGTAGTTTCATTGTCAACCCATAAAAAACATAAGTCATCTAAAAACCTACCATAAAAATTCCAAAAACATCTGTAGTCTGAATTTAAAATGTACTGGTTTTCAGAATATGCCATTATAATATTTGCATAAGTGGGGGCAAAGTGTGCACCCATAGCCACTCCACTTAGTTGCTTGTAGTGTTCTCCCTCGAAAAAAATAAAATTGTTCTTTAAAACTAATTCCATCAGGGCTAAAACTGTCCTATATTCATTGAAAGTAATTTCTTTATATCCAACCAGCATTTCTTCAAACCAACCTAAACCTGTATCGTGTGGTATGCAAGTAAACAAATCTATAACATCCAGGGTTACAAAGACCACTTTTTCTGTATATAGTGTGCTATCCAACTTCCTCAAAAAGTCCCATGAGTCCTTAAGTATGTTTGTGTTGTCTGTAATGAGTTTTTTGATCTTTTTATCCACGTATTTTGCCAATGGAGCTGTTACTGACCCTTCTGCAGAGACTATAGGCCTAAGAAGGGGATCGCCTATGTCTTTGTGTATCTTTGAAATACCAAATATTGATGGTACTTTAGGCTTTTCAACATGCAAAAAGTTATACGTCTCCATGTCTATTAGTCCATCAATCAATAAGTCATTCAGAATTATGTATATTTTTATAAGCTATATTGATTTAATTTATTGATGTTCTAACGTATTTGTATCACTAAGGATATTCAACATTTTGCTTTCGTAGGTAATGTAGTCCATTAACACAACATTCCCACCTTTGTCAGGTTTCATAACCCTCAAGTTTCTATTACCACTAACTGTGTTTAAAATTTCTCTTTCTGCGAGGGTCATGCTAGACTGTACATTGTGGTGTTTCAAAGTTTTTCTCAACCCACTTTCTACTGCCAGTTCAAAATTCCACAACTGCGGGTGTAGGGTTGGGTTAAAAATGCTTTTTCTTACCAACTTATTTTCATTGACTTTAGTTTTTTTTATTTCCATTAAAGAACAACTCCAAATTCTTTTTCCTAACAAAGAGTTTTATATCAATCAACAGTTTGAAAGTGTCAGCCTTCACTCTAGGAATAAAACTAAAACCTTTTGAGAACAACTCAAAAAAGGGTTTTGCCACTGTCACGCTTGAATAATTAAAAATATCAAAACCTTTATAAGAACATCTACAACCTTCTGTAATAATAGTGTCACTTAATTCCAAGCTTGTTGTTGCCTGGCCTGTGGCCTCCCACCTCCTCCCTTGGTAGTTTTTTGAACCATAGTTCACGGGGTCTTTGTGCATTAGCCTTTCAGACCTCCGATGGGGGGGATTCAGTAGAGTCATGCCTGGTTTCATTACATTCAAAGTCATTGCTGTCCATGTTGTTCCAACCTTTGTCATTATTATAATATCCCTACCCCAATTTGTATGCTTAGGATAGTGTGTATGTGCCTTGCATCCGTTCAAGTCTCTCTCAATCTTTCTAACTTTTCTAACCTGAACATCAGCACATTTGTTCTCAATTTTCTTTAATAAATCATGGTATTTCAACATCTCGTTGTCAATGGTGAACATCAAATCATTGATAATATTGTTATTTAACCGTTCCACCATAGCATACAATTTTTCCATTTGTTGTTCATTATTTTTAATAATAGCCTTCATTATGTCAAATCCACATCTTTCAAATACTAAAATCAATTCCTGGTGAAAATCAGAACCATCATTTACATTGCTGGGATATTTACAATCTCTAAGCTCTTTAGGTACTATATTGAGGTGCAGGCAATGGTTTAAATAGGCATTATCCATCTCTAATATTTTATATTTATGCAATAGGTAGTATAAATCCAATAACATACATGCATAGGTGCCATTTGAATTTACAAGTGGCGTTTTCAATTCAAAATAAAATTTAGCATTAAGTACATCTTTCATTTGCCGTTTAGTACCTGGAAACATAGCTGTAATGTCCGTTCCTACTGGAACATCAGAAAGTCCTTGGCTGATATGCGACCTTCCCACAGAATGCCTGTCTCTGTCATTATCGAACAAAATCCTCGGAAACCCGTCTAAACTCACTCTTTCCACTGTGTTTAAACCATTGTTACCTCCACGCTCACTCTCAGACATTCCTTCATTCGAAGCTAAATGGCTCCTGGCTTCCTGGTTACCAGGCAAAGGCAGTGATGAGGCCAACGGCACCATCGATTGGCTGATGGGTTTGCGAAGCCCCACCAGTTGGGTTAACTGTCCTATGAGCTTCCGAAGCTCACCAACCTCAGTCCCTTTGTATGAACTGTTGTGTGAAGTTCCCGGTTGGGAATCCATTCCAAAGGCAGACCAAAACCATAATCAAAGAGCGGAAAGTGCTTGCAGTAAACAAATAACAAAAAACGAAGCACAAAGGATCCAAACCGGTTACAGCACTCGACAGTTATTTAATGAATACACAAACTGACATCCAAGATTAACGCTGACAAACTCAAATTAACGTTTTCGTCCCACAACTTCTTCAGATAAAATTCCCTCTCCATGTCACCACCTTTATACACTCAGCAATTAGTTCACAACCAGTAAAAAACAAGGAAAATAATGTGCACCACTAATGTGTACTAATACATTGAAAACATTTGAAACACGTCTAACAGGCTAAAACAGTCCCTAAACATCACAAATTATGTACAGTCATTGTGCCACTTGATGTTTGATTTATATAATATAATAAAAACCTTTAATTTAATAGTTTAAAACACATATAAAATGAATAAATAACATAGATACCATAAAAGTGTTTATTTCTAAAAGGTCACAACCCCCTCTAGTGGTCAATCGTAAAAACTTTCTCCAAATGTATTTTGTCACCCATAAATAGTGATTTATTGCAGTTCATGAAATCCTTTAAAAACATCCCTTAATAAATATGTATAACATTTATTTACATCTTGTGTAGGTGATTCTAGTTCTATAGTTTGGCAGATCTGAGCTTTACAGCTGGGGTGAGTGAAATCATGTCATTTAAACCTGGGTGTCTACAAGCTTCTAATGTTATTTGCCAGTAGAGTTCCCTATATTCCACTCTTGTTTCCCACAATCCGCCTCTAGGGTCAATGGGTACCACCTCAAGAACAAAAAAACAAAATACTGCATCTTTACACACACAAGTGTGTCTATATAGGGCATTATTCTCTTGCTTTGTCCTTATGTCATAAAGATATTCATACAATCTTTGTTTAAGCTTTCTCTCGCTTTTACCCACATAAAATGAGTCACAGGCTTTGCATAAGGCCACACAGACAATTCCCTTCATGTTACAGTTCACAAATGTGTTTAAAGTGATCTTCCTGTTTCTTGCTTTTAAGAACAAAACATCACCTGTCAACAAGTGGGAGCAATAATTGCAGCTCCCACATTTAAACATACCTTTTTTGTTCCTCGTACTTCTTTCCAGAGTACGTCCATAAGTACCCCTCGCTAACAAACCTTTAATATTGTTACCCCTTCGGTATGTGTATCTTAAATTATTTTCAAAAATATGCTCCAAGTCTGATATTTTTGCAAAATTTTTCCATTCTCTGTCTATTACCTTTCTAATTAGTCCAGCCTCACCATCGTAGGTGATCACCATACCTGAACTGTAATTGTCATTCATATTTTTGTTTTTATTTTGTTCTTCCTGATTCCTCTCCAAGTTAACCACTTCTTGTTTCCCTAGTATGGGGGCAAATCTACCATTTCTTCCTGCCAATACTTCTTTATACATTTGGTCAAAAAGTTCTATATGGTAACCTCTGTCAATAAACAACCCTTTTAAATAATCACATTCTTTGTAAAAAATCACATCATTAGAGGTCATTCTACTCACTCACACTAATTGACCCTTTATGACCCCCTTCTTTTGGTGGGGTGGATGGGTGCTTGTGTAGTGTAAGTAAGAATTTGAAAAGGTATCGTTACGAAATATTTCGGATGTGAAACTACCATCTGACTTTTGTATGTTAACATCCAAATAATTCAATTGATCAAAACAAAATTTATGTGTAAATTTTAAAAATATGGTAGTCTCATTAATATATTCTACAAAACTTTTAAAAGTAGTTTCATTGTCAACCCATAAAAAACATAAGTCATCTGAAAACCTACCATAAAAATTCCAAAACCATCTGTAGTCTGAATTTAAAATGTACTTGTGTTCCCAATATGCCATTATAATATTTGCATAAGTGGGGGCACAGTGTGCACCCATAGCTACTTCACTTAGTTGCTTGTAGTATTTTCCCTCGAAAAAAATAAAATTGTTCTTTAAAACTAATTCCATCAGGGCTAAAACTGTCCTAAAGTCACTGAAAGTAATTTCTTTGTATCCAACCAGCATTTCTTCAAACCAACCTAAACCTGTATCGTGTGGTATGCAAGTAAACAAATCTATAACATCCAGGTTGGAAAGCCCACTTTTTCTGTATATAGTGTGTTATCCAACTTCCTCAAAAAGTCCCATGAGTCCTTAAGTATGTTTGTGTTGTCTGTAACAAGTTTTTTGATCTTTTTATCCACGTATTTTGCCAATGGAGCTGTTACTGACCCTTCTGCAGAGACTATAGACTTAAGAGGGGGATTGCCTATGTCTTTTTGTATCTTTGGAATACCAAATATTGATGGTACTTTAGGCTTTTCAACATGCAAAAAGTTATACGTCTCCATGTCTATTAGTCCATCAATCAATAAGTCATTCAGAACTATGTATATGTTTTATAAGCTATATTGATTTCATTTATTGATGTTCTAACATATTTGTTTGTATCACTAAGGATATTCAACATTTTGCCTTTGTAGGTAATGTAGTCCATTAACACAACACTCCCACCTTTGTCAGGTTTCATACCCCTCAAATTTCTATTACCACTGACTGTATTTAAAATTTCTCTTTCTGCGAGGGTCATGCTAGACTGTACATTGTGGTGTTTCAAAGTTTTTCTCAACCCACTTTCTACTGCCAGTTCTAAATTCCGCAACTGTGGGTGTAGGGGTGGGTTAAAATGCTTTTTCTTACCAACTTACTTTCATTGACTTTAGTTTTTTATTCCCATTAAAGAACAACTCCAAATTATTTTTCCTAACAAAGAGTTTTATATCAATCAACAGTTTGAATGTGTCAGCCTTCGCTCTAGGAATAAAACTAAAACCTTTTGAGAACAACTCAAAAAAAGGTTTTGTCACTGTCATGCTTGAATAATTAAAAATATTAAAAAATTTATAAGAACATCTACAACCTTCTGTAATAATAGTGTCACTTAATTCCAAGCTTGTAGTTGCCTGGCCTGTGGCCCCCACCTCCTCCTTTGGTAGTTTTTTGAACCATAGTTCACGGGGTCTTTGTGCATTAGCCTTTCAGACCTCCGAAGGGGGGGATTCAGTAGAGTCATGCCTGTTTTCATTACATCTGAAGTCATTGCTGTCCATGTTGTTCCAACCTTTGTCATTATTATAATATCCCTACCCCAATTTGTAGGCTTAGGATAGTGTGTATGTGCCTTGTATTCGTTCAAGTCTCTCTCAATCTTTTTAACTTTTCTAACCTGAACGTCAGCACATTTGTTCTCAATTTTCTTTAATAAATCATGGTATTTCAACATCTCTTTGTCAATGGTGAACATCAAATCATTGATAATATTGTTATTTAACCATTCCACCATAGCATACAATTTTTCCATTTGTTGTTCATTATTTTTAATAATAGCCTTCATTATGTCAAATCCACATCTTTCAAATACCAAAATCAATTCCTGGTGAAAATCAGAACCATCATTTACATTGCTGGGATATTTACAAACTCTAAGCCCTTTAGGTACTATATTGAGTTTCAGCATGTGTGATTAGCTAATTATTATGTGTTTCACCTGCCTAGAATGAAATTAACATCATTTAATGGCTCTACTTTTGTGAGTGCAGCTCTACTATGCACTACCCTGTACAGCATAGCTTATATACCATAATAAATATTCATTGGATATAAATGCTTTCCATTCTTTGCTGCCTATGTTGTCAATGTCAGGTGGGTAGTGTGCCATGTGTCCACATTGAGCTATGTGGTGTGTTGTGCAACACAGCTTAGACAAAAGTCAAAATGAATAATTGAATATACCAGGTTTTAGTTGCTTGCTGCCTACATCATCACTGTGACCTGGGTGGTCTTTCTATGTGAACACGGTACACAGTGCAAACACATGCAGCAGGACTTAAACAATCCTAACAGTGACTGGATGCACACTCCCCCCGCTGACATCCACATCCAGTGGAAATACCAACATGGTGTGGACACGATTACTCGTTTTTGCTATTCAAGACATCCACCTCATTTGCATACATAGCCATGCTGACAACCTGAAAACTATACAGTTCAGAGCTGTATGAACAAGGTAAAAGAACCAATGCACCATTGTACAGACCGCAGAGATCTAGAACACATTTCTGACATATATTATAAAATGCATTTTTTACCTCTTTTTTTCTTCTGTTAAGCATGTTCACTCACTGAGGTGTGTAGCGCAAACAAGCCGAGATTATTAAAATAAATAATATTATTTTAACTTATCCATTTCCTCTTTATGACATCCACAACATTAGTTTTGCACATATCTGTATGATGTAAAACATTTTCAAGTAAGGTATGTCCATATTTCTCCTGTTTTATATCTCATTTTGCTTGTGTAGACTCTTGTATATGGAAAAATTCCACATACACAATGGACAATAACACGGGGTCTACATGGATGCCTTTCTACTTGTTGGATTGCTCAACCTGCTAATTTGCATAAGATTCACTTACTAATCAGGTAATTTGCATTCCTTGGTATTTTTCCTGTTTGCGCACATGTGAGCACCACTAATTGGTGCTTATTGAATCTAAAACTGTTTGTGCCTGTGTACGCATCACGTCACGATGCATACACAAAAAATTGTGTAGGCTTTACTGAATTCCTCCTGGTTCTTGACCTTGTTTCACTTTTAGGAATAGTTACAATATAAAAAGTAGGTAGATTGTATTTCCTTATTTATTTGGTGTCTGAGTAAGTGTGTTTATTCTGAATAAGTCTTATTTCTTTAAAAATGAAAGTACTAAATAAATTATTGAATTTATCTTGTCCCTGTGTTGTCCAGAGTGTCTTCAGTTTGATTTTGTGTGTGTGTGTGTGGGGGGGGGGGGGACCAGAAATATTTTTGATTTTTCAAGAAAGTTTTTTTAGACTAGATGGGTATTCCAGAAGGTTTATGCCTAAATGTCCTTTGACAGATCTCACAGGAGGAAAAACTCCTGCTATGTTTCAATGGTCTATTGAGACAGACAGAGCATTTAATGAACTAAAAAGGATTCTTTGTTTGTGACTCCTGATTTTTTTAAAGAATTTGCCTTTTATATTGTTGCAGCAAGTAAGTTGGTAAGTGTGGGAACAGTGCTATCCCAAACACACCTCTCAATATCATAGTAAAAGAAATCTGGACAAAGCCTAAAATAATGGAGGGATAAAGGTTTAACGATAGGGACAGATTTTAAATACTGCTCTTAGAAACTTAGTTGCTAGATTAACAGGATTTGTGTTGACATGCATTTTCTGAAGGGTACAAAGTCTGAAACTCAAATGTATGTCATTATCTAGTGACTTCACTCCTCAGTGATTTACAAGAAAACCACACATTTTATAAGGGACAGACCAAAAATATGAGGCACAAATTTGGACAGTTGAGAGGTATAATCCCAATGTATTCAAGGTGAGGGGCATCTTGTGTGCAATATCAGTGGGACGCTGATATAGAAGATACTTAGCCATTCAAAGACAGTGTCTAGCTATAAAGTAGGCTATCTATGTCATGAATTATTATTTGTTATACAGGCACTTCATACTTGTAACTGATCATGTTCCATTTCAATGGCTGAGTAGGCAAAAATGGTGGCAGTGTAAAGTTGTCCCTTTGGGGAATATCCCTGCAGTAGTTTTAGTGTACTGTGACCCACAGGCCTTGCTTAATAAAGAGAAATTCTGATGAGTTGTCAAGGGCATAGAACCCATTGTTATGAACCCAAACGTTTGTGCTCAGAAGAAAATGTTTAACATATTGGATACAGAATGTGGGCATTTTTTTTTAATAAAGGGTTTGGTTCAGATGCATAGGCTATTATCTCCAGTGCTTTGCACCCTTCCTGGTAGTTAATGGTATATTAGCCCTCCCTGTTAATTTAATACTCTCTGTAGACACAGGATGGGATATATTTTGCCACATGCATGCTGTTTATGGCTCCCAATACTTCAGGAAGGCAGGCAATGTTATAACAGCCAAGCATGGTAGTGGTATTCTCCCTTGCCATGTTGGGAAAAACAGCTCTGCTTCTCCACAAGTGACAGCAATTTATTAAAGAACATATTAAGTAATATACATCCTGATGCCTGCAAAATAACCAGTATGTTCCCTCTTTGCATTTGGAACATTCCTATAGCTAGAATGGTAAGAAATGTATATACCTTAGTATTTATTGTTATGGAAAGACCATTCATTCCTCTAGAATCAGTTTGTCATATAGGTCAGTGAGTGCCCATATAATGTCTAAGTCCACTTGCAGATTTTCCCAGAGCTGCTGACCATCCTAGGAGTGATATAATTCTGTGTATATATTGTTTTTCAGTCATGCTGTCTGATGCCTTAAAGCACTCCCTATTGGCTGGTAGCAGCATTAAGATATACCAGTTGGTCTTGCTGCTTTAATTAACATTGCCTGCAGATGCAACTCTGAAAGGTTTTGGTGTATTTATTGCCTTATACTCAGATACAACTAGCTGTAAGATTTAGTGCCTGACAACTATGCATCTCAACCAACTTTGAGCCATTCTTATTTGCATCATATTGTGCACTGATTAGGCCATGCTCATTAATCTGCATGTCATTACATGCCTATTAAGCAGTGAAAATGTCTTTTGTTTCTTAATCCTTAAGTATCCTAAATATGAGTAATGTTAAAGACAGGAGTAATGTTAAAGGTTAAAAAAAGTGAATGATAGATACATAGATAGATAGATAGATAGATAGATAGATAGATAGATAGATAGATAGATAGATAGATGGATAGATAGATAGATAAGTAAGCATGATGCATTGACTGACACATATTTAAAATTCTGTACATCTTTATACATGGTTTGATTATTAGTGGGATAACCTAAGTGTCTGCAATTCTAACATTCTGAGAACTTAACTCCCATGTTCCCTGCCTATCAGGCTACTGTCACGAAAATCAGTACACAGAAACACCTTTTGCACTCACACACTCCACAAGCATATGTACACACATGCTCGCACACACACACACTCACATACCCACACGAACAGTAAAATAATACACAGTGTGCTTTGTCAATGAAGGTTTTCCTTGGGAAAGTTTGACAGGTAATTGTGTTTCTGTTAACCTTCATTAGATAATGGGTAAAATGCACAATAATATACCTGTTGGAGAACAAATGTTCTCCAGCAGCAAAGCATTATGCAGGTAACACCTAGCAAAAAACAAGTCTGCTGCTTCGTGATAGCATATTAATGTATGGTGAAGCAAAGCTTTGCTGTTTAGCAAGCATAAAATAAAAAATAAATAAATAAAGAAAAAAGAATATATAAACTCAAGTAGCAAAAGTAACTACAGCAGCAGTTACAAGGACTTGTATTTTACTTTATACTCATTAAAGATGAAGTGTAAAGGGCTTTTTACCATTTATTTTTGTTATATTTATGCTGTTATCTAGTAAAGTGGGCTTTCTTATTCTAAATTAGTAGTTTTATTTAACTTTAGTTATTTCAGTGGATCTGTGTTTATTAAGCTTAATAAACTGGTGCTTCTGTTTACTATATGCAGGTTAACTGTCCAGTTACTTCCTGATTCTATGTCATCCAGCCCTGGCTTCTGATGATGTATTAGATGGAAGAAACTGCTCTGTAGTGGGTTTACATATTTCCTGTACTCTGCAGCAGATTTTATTACAAACTCACCAGAATGCAGTACAGTTAGTTGCTCACTCATAAACAAACAAACAAAAAAAACAAACAGATATATTCAAGTGAAAAGTAACAAAGGTAAGACTGAACAGGATAAGATTCTTACTAAGGTGTATAGTGGTTGGCAATAGGCAAGGTAGTGAATAAAGGCCCCCCTACACACAGCCCTCCCCCTGCAGCCATTCCAGCTCTCATTACTTGGCTATTTCCCTGCAGTTGCCATAAACACTGTAATATGCATACTGTTTTCTGCTTTACTTCTACAATGATTATTTGGATTTACTTTAAAACTTTTTTTCAAATTTTATAGCACAAACACTGATAGACATTTGCTAAACAAAGCAATATAATCTCACAATGAAAAGAAACTTAGCATTACAAATTCTCTGCCCTTGAAACCCACATTCATTGAAACAGCATTGAAACCCACATTCAAAGCAAACTTATCTGGCCAGTGGCACATAAAGTTTACCTTTGAGCTGTTTTCAAATCATAGGCCCCTTGCACTCATATTTAGAACCATGCATACATGCATGTTTTTAATTCACCTTCCCAATTGTATTAAATTATACTACTTATATAATACAGCACCACTTGTTAGAGCTTGTCTTAAATTTCTGTCATTACAATCTACTAATATCAGTAAATATGCACAATATCTGCAGATGTAAAAGTCAGCTAAATAATTCCACATTAAAAAGATCTGTAACTGATGAAGAGGTGGCTGCTAGTAAACAAATTTATATTTTAGTATTTCATCTACAAATAAGTGTTTGTTGTCCTTGAAGAATAAATTGCCTACTTTACATAAACAAAATTATAAGCTGGTGATATTGCAAAAGGAAAGGATGACAAACTGACAACAGGTTCATAGTTTCTAGGCATCTCATCCAAAGTAGGACACACTCAGGACTGCAGCACCTAAAGTACAACACAGTATCAGCGATCTATCTACATGCTGTGGGAGTAGAACCCACAACTTTCTGCATCAAAAACAAGCATACTACCTGCTGTGCTACTAACAATGCTTTTCAATTCCTTAACATACTAGTGATACCATTTGCTAAACAAAACTGTTACACATTGTAAACAGACTTAGCATGTAAACATCTCTTACACCAGCCATAGTTATCGACCTCTTACCTCCACAATCAGGGATTCAGAAATAATCACAGACATATTAGTACTATTAACCTGAAGTTGACAGAATAAGAAAATGTGAATTAACATGAATATTCTGTAGCAAAATAAGTAAAAAAATGACAATTGTTACACTTATAACAGGTAAGCCACTACCCCTGCTTCTTCCAAAATTACAATTTTAGAAGGGCCACAGCAACATTTTTAATACTTTTGGCTGAACACTCACTTCAGCATTACCTAATTTGTTTAATTCCTACCTCCCCTTAAATTTCACTCATTCTCCTTGGACATTACCTTGCAAGTAATGTCCCCACAAATTCTATTTATTTCTACATACTCTCGTCCTTCTGTCTTCTAAAGATCCCTTCTCCTGTTTTTTTATCTCATTTAAAATACCGATCAGTACTTCAAGTACAGTGGGATTACACTATGATTTTCATTTTCTAGTACCTGCTGGCATCTGGACAGAGCAATATTTTTAGTCAAAAAACATCTCAACATCTTAGATCAAGAAAGCTGAAGAAAGCTATAAATAATGTGGGGGGGGGGGTAAAAATAGACACATTTGTTAAATGTTGCTCTTATAAACTTAGAAAGTTGAAGAATAACAGGTTTTGCATTAGCATGAATTTTTCTGGAGGGTATAATGACTGAAACTCAAATATCTGTTATTATTTTATGACATCAACGCTCAACGATTTGCCAAAAAACCACAATTTTATGAGAAACGACCAAAAATATGAGAAAAAAATCTGGACAATCTGAAAAATCTGTACAGTTGAAAGATACGATCAGGGCCAGTTTCATGGCATGTGTCCAGATGAAATTCTGGCCAAAAAATTAACATGAACTTTGAATAATGAATAGCTCATAACTCTTCCCATTTCCAGAGGATTGTGTGGATACCGCTCAGAAACACTACTGTAACAGAAAGATGCAAAGAATAAACACATACTGAAGACATAAACCTTTAATTTTAATGAACAATATAAAGTCACTTGCTTAGTTTCTGATAAAGGAATCTGTATTATGTTGTTCATTTTTCTTCAAATTATTAGTGCCACCAGTATGCAGGTTATGTAATCATTTGAATATGTTTAAAAAATAATATGAAGGAATAAATCAAACCCAAAAATAGGAATGCATTTTCAAAAATAAGTATGTTATTTGAATGAATAAATCAAGCCACACAAAATAAGTAAAGTTAATATCTTTGCATGCATGTGCACACACACACACACACACACACACACACACACACACACACACACACACACACACACACACACAATCAATGCCAGTCTGCCAATGTTGGCTTACTCCATACAAATAATATAGAGGTAAACAGATATTTTCAGTTATCACCATGACTCATAACTGTAATCCACTGACCATAAAAAAAATCACAGCAGAGAGTCCAAAAGAAGAATGCTTTCTTTTTCAGAATGGATAATCTTCAGATAGTACATGTCATACAGTAAAGGAATTTTTACACAGCTCTACTTTACCAGTTTAGTAATGTATATGTCCGTAAAATATTCTAGTTTATAAAGTCTGGAAATCTAGAAATAGCAAAGCTTAAATATGACAGCAAAACTATGCCTAAAGCATGGCAGCTGAGAAGTACAGAAGGATTAGATGAAACAAGAAATGTAGACGTCACACTTATCAAAATGTCCCTGATTTTGGCACATACTTCTTTCCTGCCCCTCATATTTTTCACTTGCAATTTCTAAAATATCTGCCATGTCTCTTACAGTTTTTCTTTTGATTTTCTGGTAATTATTTATGCACATTTATTTAAGTAATATTGTCCCTGATTATGGGCCCTTGTCTTCAAATCATGAGCAAAAGAGTTGGCAGCTATAATGTACATCTTGCTATACTGTAACTATACACTGCCACAAGTTTTACTTATAAGTTAACACCTTGGGTGTGCAAAAAATCAACAACTACAACAGAGTTGCACAGAGAAAATTCTCCATAAAACTTAAACTTGTGAACATCTACTCTCTACTTGGCAGTATGAAGACAGCAGCCCAGAGTTTCATTTTCAGATCCCTAAGATAAAGGTTTCTTCATCACCTTTCAACTGCAAATTAAAAGATCAGCTCTGCACCTTAAAACAGTCTGACGAAAGACTACAAGAACTACATAAGAAAACTACAAAACACCCAAGAAAAAGAGAGCACTTAAATCTCTGCAGTTCCAAATAATTTAAGACAGCCAATTTCAATTCTTCCCATCTACATCCTGCCGTCTACACCAGTTACCAGGGGAGGGCTACAATGATAGCTGGTTACGTGGAAGCAGCAACACAAGAACAGAAAGTCTTCTCGTATTTAAAATTTCATGAGTGGGAGGAAAGGAAGAAGAGGACGCCTGTGCAACAATGCACACACAGATGTGATGTGACAGGTGTGTGCGACTGGACCATTCTTAAAGGAGTACACCTTTAAAAACACAAACAGTATTCATTTTAATTTGTTTACATTCAAAAGTAAATGTGACAGTCCCTCGGTAAGTGAAGTCAAAATCCAGAAGGGTGCAAGTGCACTCCCTTGCACCTGCCTGCAGGCATCCTTGGTTGGCATACAGTGTGATAAAACAGATGTAAAATTAATACATCATTGTCTACAAATGGATTGATTAATCTCTTTTAGGGAGAAAACTACAAAATAAAACAAACAAAGAACATACAAAATACTAGCATCTCAACAAAAATGTGTGCAAAATAAGCACATAACATCACAAAAGAATGGCATCACAGTGGGACCTATGAGGAATGTCATTAATATTAGCAGGAGTAATGTACTACACATGTCATATGTCATCAACTTTTCATGTAGTCCCATGAACACTGTCAACAGGAGAAGTATTTGGCACCGGTAGCCTACAATCTGCATCAAGCCTATATGTCACGTACGACATCATACAGGATCATAAAGGACAGTTTCATGGGGCACTGAATGCAACTGAGGCAGGCAACAGGCAGAGTGCAGAAATAAATGACCTGCATGTCTGTAATATTGTCAGCATAAATTACAGCATATTAAGCTTACATGACACGATGGTGATAATGGCAGTGATATATCGGAACATGTATCATAACTCAGCTATACATTATAGTCCAATAAGATCCAGACTGTGAAATGTGCATCACAAAGTACACATTGCAAGCATGTCACTAAAAGAATATTATTTATTTATTTCCAGTTTGATAACCGGAAAGGTCCACTGGGCTCAAAGAGCCCATTTTCAGTGGAGGCCTGGGAAGAAAAGCTCCATAATACATACAAGTAAATCAAATATATGATAATTTAAAACAAACATACAATTATATACTGAGAAACATCAAATTACAATTGAAAAAAAAATGAATACTCTTCATGACATATATGTAGTTGATTAGAGAGTCATTTGCACAGAATACAGTTGAATTGGGGCAGCGGAGTAAGCTGACAAAATTTTAAAATTTTTATTTTTATTTTATTTTGCATTTGTTGACCGGGATGGTCTAACTGGATGCATGTCCATTTTCAGTAGAGTCCCGTGAGATAAGCTCCAGGAAGTTACATTAGTACAACTATTCAGGTAAATTTAAGGTTTCAACAGTTCAAAAATTTACACAGTTTAAACATAAATTTAGGTAACAAGTTATGGTACAGATACATACTTAAAGTTTCAGCAATTACAAAAAAAAACAACTTGCACAGTTTGCACAGAATTTGTTGGAAGCATTAGATGAGGTATTTTACACTCTTATTTACAAAGGACTTGGCTATACAAGTTAAATTAGCTGTAAAGGTTAAGATATGTCTTTGTAAAGGATATGTAATAGATGGATACTGACAAAAGTCAGAGCAGATATAAGGTCTGTAGCAAGAGAGAGAAGGGAGTCAGATAGGATTAGTCTGGATTTGTACAGGGACATAACCAATGGGTATTAAGATAGAGTTTCAGATCATGCTTAAAAGTGTAAAAGAAGACAGTGATATAAGTTCGTAAGGGAGTTGGCTCCAGTTTTTTCCCACTGCATTAGAGAACAAGGAATCACCTGCCGTGTTTTTAGATTTACATGTTGATACAAGTAGTTTATTAGATGATCGTAATGTTTTGAGGTTTTTATATTGGGTAATGAGGCTGGAAAGAATTGGGGTATTAGTGGGTTGGTAGAGGATCTTGTGGGCAATGGTGAGTTGGTTATAGTGAATCTGATTCTGGAGCTCTAGCCAACCTAATTGTTTCAGGTTATAGCAGTGATGGGTCCTGACAGGAGAAGCAGTGGCAAATCTGGCAGTGTTGTTATATGAGTTGGTCAGCTTGTTCAGGTTATATTTTGACAGGTTTGTATATATGGAAGAAGCATACAGAAGTGTGGAGATAAGGTGGGAGTGGGCAGTAGTGGTTCTAGCTAGCGGAGAGAGAAAGGGTTTAATCCTGTAAAGAGATCCTGATGTGGGTATCAAAGTTCAGGTTGTTATCAACAGTTACCCCTAAAAGGTTAGTTGTTGGATCAGGAGATATGAGTATGCCATTGTTGGATGAGATTGAGACATTGAGTGGGAGGGACTTCCTGGTAGGAGTAAAGAGCAAGAGCTTGTTTTTTTTTTTTTGGGTTCAAAAGGAGGCAGCGTTGTAAAAACCAGTTCTCTGTTATACTAAACATTTTTTGGGTTAGAGTCTGTAGTTGGGATTGAGACTTAGCTGAGCAGATTATTGTCGCATCATCTGCATATTGTATGCAGTTAGCTTGGGGAATGGCTCAGTTTAGGTCATTGATAAATATTGAAAAAAGGAGGGGGCCTAATATGGAGCCCTGGGAAACACCTAAGGTATCAGAGAGATGGGATAATAGGTTGTTGAGTTGATCATAGAACAGCCTGTTGTCTATTGTCTAAGTAAGACTGGAACCATTTAGTAGCCATTGTATCGAGAGAAAAGGATTTTAGTATATTAATAAGTAGATCATGGTTGACCAAGTCAAATGCTTTGGAAAGGTCGATGAAAAGTACTGAAGAGAGAACATTGTTATTACGGTTAGAATTGATGCAGTCACTGAAGGATAAGACAGCAGTAGTTGTGTTATGGAAGGGTCTGAAGCCATGCGGACACTTAGCCAGAAGATTATTTTGAAGTAGATGGTCTAGTAACTGTCTATCGATGCACTTTTCCATTATTTTTGCCAAGTGGGAGAGTAGTGCTATGGGATGGTAGTTAGAATATTCTATGGAATTTTCACCCTTGTGTAGGGGAATAATCTGGGAGATTTTCCAGATGGCTGGAATGATGGTTTCTTGTATGGTTCTATTTATCAACAGTGATATAGGATATGCTATGGCTTTGGCTGCTTTTTGGAGATATTCAGCAGGTAGCTGGTCAGCTGATGGGGTAGATGGTTTTAACTTGTGTAAAAAGTTGCAGATGAAGGAGGTTGGGACTGGTTGCAAGTGGAGTAGTGGAAGAGAGTTATCAGTAAAGGTTGGGAGAGCAGAGCCATCAGTTGTAAGTTGATTAGCTAGTGATTGGATGGTCTCTGTGAAGTAGGTATTAAAAGCATTTGCAGTTTGCCGTGGATTGTCAGGATTTGCCCCAATAGGGGGTGGTGTAGTGGATTGGCCTGGATGAAGTAATCTGTTTATGCTGAACCAGAATTGGATTATCGTGGTTAGTTTGCTGGAGATGGCAGTAAAAGTTTTTTTATCTTCAAGTATAGCTTTTTTTTGTCTCATTTCTTATTTGTCTGAACTTTTGTTGGTCTGTGGATTTTTTGTTGATCTCCATTGTGCCCAGACTATATTTTTATGCTGTATTTTTTTCGGGTTTCATTAGTAAGCCATGGGGCAGGTTTACATTTAATTTTGATAGATCTCTTTGGTGCATGGTGGTCAAGAATTGTTAAGAATTTTAGGCTAAACTAGTTATTTTAACATAGTTAAAAACTATGATATTGTAAATCTTCTGTTAATATTTGCAAAGACTGAATATTTGAAAGATAGAAGTATAAGGTTTGTAGAATGTGGGAGAAATAAAGGAGGAAAGTGTGATGTTTAAGTATAAATTCACGATTCTGGTGAGAGAAGACAGGGGCGTTGAGTAGTAGAGAAGGAGGGGGTTGTTTAGTAGATGGGCAACTGTTCATAGCTGCGGTCACACGTCTACTACACATTGTACAGTTGCCATGCAGTATATATGCATGTGTTGTGCTCCCTCTGCAAATGTATACCATCTGTTGTGTTGGGTTGCTGGTGATATCTATGCATACTGTCGTATGTAATCCTGTAGGCTCTTATCTATCACTAAGCCATATGTGGGTTTAAAATACAACACCATAGGCTGAATGGGTTGGTATGTCCCGGCAGATACTCCTGACCCACTTCAGCTGACCATGGCACCGAGCACTAGTAAGTCAGGGGCTCAGCCATTAACATCAACCTCTGTTGGCTCTGCACCACCTTCTGGTGGTACCACCACTGAGGATGGAGCATGTCCCCCTTGGGAGCAGGACCAGACAGGTACATATCTGCTGTCGTGCGGTCCCGGACATGTTGTGTAGGTGGCTCTCTAAGGGATTACGAAGCCAGATAAGCAGTTTAAGGGCAGTGTGTCACATTTACAGGGTGATGCTGCCACTCCTGGACAGCCCCCAGCACTGCCTCCTTTGCAGCTGTGTAGGTGCAGTGGCAGTTTCCCATAGCTGGAGACCTCCGTCCCACTGTTCCCGTGGGCTTTTGAATGCCAAAGACCCATCCCCATCCAGGGTGCACCCCCCCCCACATGTGTCATATACCAACCCTGTATGCTGTCATTTCTGTGCTCCTACCTATCCTCCACGGCCATACCTACAATCCTTCCTCAACATCTGACCCTCTCCTATGGACACATAAGGCCATTTGGCTCATAGGACACCATCTGCCCTATACATAGCTGTCCATTATGCACACGTGCCCACTGGACATATGAAACCCTTGCAATATGCATCATAACATACTACTGTTATCCTCACCACTGTCCCTCAGGCACACGGTCCTGGTATGCACATCACTTCTACATGGTTCAGGTACACATGAGGAGGTTGACCCCATTGTACACAAAATACTACCGGTCCCTCTATGGTTACCCCATTTACCTTTATCATGATGATGATGTTGCACACAGCACATTGCAGGAGTACTGGTCACACTTAATGATTGGACAGGTAATGTTGTGTTAATGTACATTACATGCACAGAGTGATGTATACGGCCAATGTACAACTATTGTCTGTCTGAGGCAGTCTTATGATCACATAGAGCAATACCACTACATAATACAGGCGTAGCTGGTGTTTCCCGTTTCATTCATTTGTAATGCTTTGTTGCCACATGGCATGTCCCTGATACATCTCTATATATGTATGTACCTATATGCAGGACATAAACACTCACATGTACATCTAAATGATGAGATACATTCATATACTGTTGAATGACTGCACTGTATGATATCCTCTGGTTACAGCCTCTTATGCTCGATTAGCCTCTACATTGCTTAACCAATGCAATACTCGCATACTGGTAGCCAAACACGCTTACACCTGCTCGATCCCGCTCTTGCTAATGCACCTGCATTGGTGCTTGCATCGGTCACTCACACCCCTGGGTGTGAGTGAGGACCACAGTATTACCTTGTGATGCCTATTACATCGTACTACATAACTCCAGTATTGGGATTGGCCACCCATTAGGCGACGGAATTGCGTTCGACTGTATGGAATCAGCAACCTGTCCACTGACGCAATCATATTTATGTGTACCTCATACAATGTACTCCCACCTTGTGATGCCTATTACATCGGAATACATGAATACAGTATCGGAAATGGCTGCCTATTAGGCGACGGCATGGTGTTCATCTGTACGGAATCAGTGGCCTGTCCGGAGAATCATTCATATTCATGTGTTCCTCTTAGGCATACCTTGTGATGCCTATCACATCGGACTACATGACTACAGTCATAGCCGGTCTTAGGCATAGGCCACCTAAGCGGCCACCTAGGGCACTGCTTTAGTGGGTGCACTTTACCAGTATTTATTTGGTGTAGGTAGACCAGGATGGGGACACTGGATGGTGTGGTAGGGGGTGCCATTGTGCCCTCTGCCTAGGGCACCAGTTGACCTAAGGCCACTCCTGACTACAGTATCGGGAATGGCTGCCCATTAGGCGATCACATGGCATTCGACTGTACGGAATCAGCGGCCTGTCCGGTGAATCATTCATAGTTGTGTGTTCCTCTTACAATCTGCTCCCACCTTGTAATGCCTATCACATCGGACTACATGACTACAGTATTGGGAATGGCTGCCCATTAGGCGACAGCATGGCGTTCGACAGTACGGAATCAGCGGCCTGTCCAGTGAATTAATCATATTTGTGTGTTCCACATACACTCTGCTCTTGTCTGGCTGATACATGGGAACCGAGACCCTGCATTACAAATGAGTAGATGGGTTGTGGTAGCCACATCCGTCGGACGGGTCATGCTACCGCATACCTATTATAGGTTTGCCACCTTCTCAATTGGCCAAGGTAAGACTTTAGGGTTACCACCTGCCCCACTTTGTGAGGGACAGTGTGAAAAAAATCAAGACATAGCACATGTTCAGATTACAGGACATTATTATATTCTACATTTCATTAATATTGCATACAACAGTTATTTTATATATGACACTTCTAAATGTTATGTGAAGTCGCATAAGCAATTCAAATGCAACTAGATTAAGCTTTTACTTGTGCAAATAAGTGTAATCCTGCACTATGCACGGCTGTAGGTATGTTTAGTCTGGGAATGTCTGACATTTCTACAGAACATTTCCCACTCTGGCCATTTGGAAAGGTGGCAACCCTATAGGACCTTTATGTAGAGACATCAGACTTTGCAGGCAACACGCCCACAGCCAGCAGAAAGGGGTGTACTTCACTGCTTCGCCTAAATAAAAGGTTACTCTTGTAGCATTATAGTTGCTTATACTGTTACCTATAACATTTAGGTGTTTCAGAGGAACAAAATTGTTTTATGCTACTACTACAGGCAATATAGGTAGTCTTTGCCCTAAATCACAGGACATTTGCCTTAATTACAGTTATTATGCAGGACACAACTGCCCACAGGGGAGTGTCCCTCTCAAAGGTGGACAGGTGGTAACCCCAAACCTATTATTCTATCAACCTTCTAAGGTAGTCGGTGGAACATGCGCTTTCTCTCACTATCAGACCTCTCATACGAATGGGGAAGAATAAACACTGAATCAGGGACCCTGCATAACGACCTCCGGGACACATTTAGAAGGTTGGTGCTATTAACCTGACACATTGACGGACACAGAGCACATATGTATCCATACACATTGTCTGAGGTTCATGCAGTTTATGACTCTTACATGTTGTCATTATTCATTATGTGTATTTCGCCACCTTTCCTCCTAATTTCACTAGTTCTAGGATGGTTTAGTTGAGACTGTGTTAAGATTCTGATTCGTAATCATGGATGTCCCTGGTAATCGGGGACAGTTCAATGATATGGTCCCTATGTATTGCCCCAATGGTTTATGGACTATCCAGTAGATGTGCTCTTACAGTTTGGGAGGTATGGACTTCTGCTATACCTACATTGGAATATTACTTACACCCACAGGGCGGTCCTAATACATGTCTGCCAGCCAACACCTGCATGCCTAGCCCCATAATCACATACCCATAGTTCCCCCACCTGCCACTACTCTACAGCACTCATCCTTACTGTGGGCGCAGGTGGACACAGGTGGTATATGAACACATCCCTACACACTGCCCAGTCTCCCCGTGTCGGGACACATGTCATACGTTGTGTCAACCCATGTATTATCAGGCTTGCACAACCTACTGTTCCATGTACAGCTACATCCTGGTCGTAATGGAGTTCCCCCATTGGTTGAAGGTACCAAATTTTTGGTGTCCCACAAGGGACGTTGCTGTCCATGTTTAAAGTGTAGACCTTGTAGATCTCTCCCACTGGTAGTTTCCTGCCGGTGGTCGGGGAAGCAGTGTTGTATTTACCTTTATTGCATGTCTGTATGTCTCACCGGCCTAGCTGGGGGGTGATAAGTAGACGTTTGTATATATATATATATATATATATATATATATATATATATATATATATATATATAAATGTGTGTGTATGTGTGTGTGTGTGTATATATATGGGTACATTTCAAAAGATCGACAACTTGAAATATCGAACTTGACTTCACCGACACATGAAATAACCGACATCGCAAATTACGGACGTTTACCAGGTAAGGGGTTTAAATTTGCTAAGCATGCCTACCACACATGCATAACACTGCCACACTTATTAAACCATGGTAGGCTTGAGTAGCGAATTTAAACCCCTTACCTGGTAAACGTCCGTGATTTGCGTTGTCGGTTATTTCATCTTTCGGTGAAGTCAAGTTCGATATTTCAAGTTGTCGATCTTTTGACATGTTCCCATATATATATATATATATATATATATATATATATATATATATATATATATATATATATATAAATATATATATATATATATATATACATATATATATAATTATATATATGTACATCAGTGTGTCAATACATTACCCGCTCATGCCTGGATCCATAATTGCATACCCATAGTTACCCCACCTGCCACTACTCTACAGCACTCATCCTTACTGTGGACGCAGGTGGATGCAGGTGGGATATGAACACATCCCTACACACTGCCCACTCTCCCCTTGTCGGGACACATGTCGTACTTTGTGTCAATCCATGTGTTATCAGGCTTGCACAACCTACTGTTCTGTGCACAGCTACATCCTGGTCTTAACTGTGTTACTCCCATTGACTGAAGGCACCACATTTTTGGTGTCCTGCAAGGGACGTCGCTGTCCATGTTTAAAGTGTAGACCTTGTAGATCTCTCCCACTGGTAGTTTCCTGCTGGTGGTCTGGGAACCAGTGTTTTATTTACCTTTATTGCATGTCTGTATGTCTCACTGGCCTAGCTGGGGGGGGGGGGTGGGGTGGTAAGTAGACGTTTGTTGAGTGGACTTCCCACCAACACATGCCCGGTCTAAACATGTTACCCGTAACTGCTATAACATAACCTAGGTATATACATGTGTATTTCACTGTAACATATATACATCTATTTACATTAATATATACAGACATATCTGCATATGTATTCATACATGTATATTCATATCTTGCTGTTTATAGATATATATATATATATATATATATATATATATATATATATATATATATATATATGTGTGTGTGTGTGTGTGTGTGTGTGTGTGTGTGTGTGTGTGTGCGTATATATATATATATATATATAATTATATATATATGTGCATCAGTGTGTCAATACATTCCCCACTCATACGCACTTTCACATGCGTAATGATGTTTATAAGCTTCACCAGCATACTAGTGCCTTATTCATTATAACACCGACACACTCCAGTCATCTTGTAATCAGTATGTAGCACGTTATACAGCGGACAGATGTAGTTTTATGTTCATGTACGGATTACCGATGGTAATTGGAATGTGATAGTGTGATTTGACCCGTCCCTCTTCTGCACAGCCTATTATTCCATGTACTGTCGATGATTGTATGGGCACATTCCTATTATTTATGTCAACAAATGGAATGCATGTGTTACACAATGTGTACGCCAACATATATTGTTGTCTGCATGTGAGTATGCATATATACCTATTACGACCTAGCTGACCTCCACAGGGCGGTCCATTAGAACCGACCCATCCAACCCTGGAACGCCTGGATCCATAATTGCATACCCATAGTCTCTCCACCTTACCCGTGTTAAATTTACATGCGTAACATCCATTATCCACTTCTTATCACAGCCATGACACACCTTTACACATTTCCCTCTCCAGAGCTTTTGGGATCCTACACACATTCTGTCCTGCCTCGTGTATTCGTAGGGTCTCCCGTCATGTATATTTGCACATATGTGCCTTTTCAGGGGTTATGGAATACGGCCATTTGCGCTTTACAATTTTTGGTGGTCCCAGCATGGACTACATTCCGTCTGTGTGTAAAGTAGACTTAGCATTTCAACGATGTTACTCCCACTGGTAAAACCCTGCCTGTGGTGTGAGTAGCAGTGCTCTGCTCACTCCTGGGCAGCTTTTTATGACATACACTGACAGCACTATATAATACCAACATTGCTCTTGATTCCCTTCACATCCCTTCTGTATGCTTTACTGTTACAATGTCCATTCTTTTTATATATATATATATATATATATATATATATATATATATATACACACATATATACACACACATATATATATATATATATATATATATATATATATATATATATATATATATATATATATATATATATATATATATATCTATCTATATATATATATTTCTCATGTATGTAGATATATATCTATGCACACATATATTGGTGTGTGTGTGTGTGTGTGTGTGTGTGTGTGTGTGTGTATATATATATATATATATATATATATATATATATATATATATATATTACATCTGTACATAGAAACATACATTTCCTATGCTGGGAGCTGCTTACACCCGTGCAGGCAGACTCGCCTTTGCTTACTGTGCATTACATATGTTTACTGTTGCTTATTTATGCTTATTTGTGCCTTATACATTATGACAATACCACTTTGATTGAAAGGATCTGGTTAATAGTCACATGCGATACACATATTCACCTTTACATGTTTAAATGTCGGCTTTACAGCAGAGCAACATTCATTCCACAAGGAAAATGATATGTGCTATTGCTGACCTTGAACCGTGAATGCCTTTTCGTTAGGAGGATACTCTAACCACTGCACTATTGGTGTTCTGCCTCATTTATATGTATACCCATGGTGCATAGTTACCCGAACACACGCCTCATCACTTCACTTACACAGCAGGTATCCATTTACCTGTTGGGAAAAATGCACTACTACACATGCGCCATTCCCTATTCCCTACTGCTCTGGATGTGTGCCACATGTTGACTGACTCCGAGGATATTTAGACCTCTACAGCCTATAGTCCTGGCACATAGGAGTGTTCGATTGTTAGGGGTGTTCCTATGGCCTTCTGGGTTTAGATTTGTCCGACTGGGGACAGGGACTGCCCTGTACCTAGCTGAAAGTCAGATTTAGCAAGGGGAGATCGTTCTTTCCACTTTTAGTGTCCTACCTGTGGTTGGGGATGCAGAGGTGTGCTCACCTATGGCCATCCTGATATATAACAGCACTATTATGGGGATTTCATATATTGTGACCATTTCATTCTTCATATCTACATATATTTATATATATATATATATATATATATATATATATATATATATATATATATATATTATCTATGTGGGTGTGTATATATCGGTCTGTACATACACATGCATATACACCTACATGCTCATTTACATTTCCCATACCGTTGAATCACTGCCACTTACTGTCGCACATACATGCTTACATAACCGCTTACATCTCGGGTTGCCACCTTTTCATATAGCCAAAGCGGAGCATTATTGGGACACACCCATGGTCAGTACAAAGGTTAGAACTTTACTTATTTGCCTAAATGAACACTTATTCTTGTAGCGGTTTGTTTGCTTCATCTGTTTCTTGTAACTTTGAGTATTTTACATAAATAACTGTTTTATGCAACTGTTACATGACATATGGGACATATTTCCTACAATCACAGGACATTTGCCATTGCATTATATTTGGTCTGGACACAACTACCCAAAAAGGGACTGTCCCTCACAAGGAGGGGCAGGTGGTAACCCTACTTATGTCTGCTTTACAGTGCCTTAAGCACCCTATATCCGACTGCCACTATGCGAATGTGTAAGGTATATATTCCCGATAATGCATGTGGGGAGACGTGCATCACCTTCAGGTGTTTAATCCCTCGGAAGGTGGGGCAGGTGGTAACCCTACTTACGTCTGCTTTAAAGTGCCTTAAGCACCCTATATCTGACTGCCACTATGCGAATGTGTAAGGTATATATTCCAGATAATGCACGTGGTGAGACGTGCATCACGGTCAGGTGTTTAATCCTGGGTCATAGGTTCTGCAGGACCGGCTGGAGGCTGAGCAGTCTTGTGGACAACTACTGCTCATACAACTTGTGTCCAGATGTATACAGGACTGGACATCGTGTCGTGACACCAAGCCTAATGTTTAGAACAGATACATATCCCATGAGGGATATGGAAAAATTGTGGGGACCAATGACCATCGTTGCTTTACGGTTGTAAGGTAGGGTTATACATGCAAGGGATACATAGTTTGCAATCCTGAGAATGCCTAGGGTGAGACTGTCTACTAGATATGGGTAGGGGTCACTATGTGCAGATATGGCCATGCCTATCTAGCAGCCCAAGTATGGCTGGTTTAGGTGGACCTTCGGGGGGGTGGTGTGCTGTGAAGGGGATGATGGGTATTCAATTATGTATCCAGGTGTGTTGGGGTTGGATGGCTCAGTTCAGGCCAGACCATTATGTGAGTATGTGCCGGTAACGTTTTTGTACATGTGTATTGCACATTTTAATGTTCACATGTTTGTGGGATTGAATTGCGGATGTGTATATTTGTTCTTTTGGTTATCTTCCTGATTCGCCCACCGCTCCCTCGTAGACCTCCAGTTCACCTATTGTGCATCCAACCCAGTCTCCCCTTGGTGAATTATTACATTACCCGTCACACCCCACCCCCATATTCCACAATCAACATTCATCCCTTTTCTAGTTGATGGCCCATGGCACAGTCAACAGAACACATTGCGTACACTACATATCTCTGGGACCAATATGGTTGTGAGGTCTACACTAACATTTCAGATCATCCACATGCTGTATTTCACGCACATAGGTAGACCTGGGTAATACCCGTTCATCTATGGGCCGTCCTGGCAAGGACGACTTGGACCGTGAATGGGCAGATATTGGGGGAATGTTCTGACCATTGGTAGGGTTGCCACCTTTTCATATGACCTGGATGGGACATTTTCGTGGCACACATCTGAGTTTACACACCAACACATACTCACGGTCATTACAAAGGATAGAACTTCAGTTTCATGCCTACATATAAGCTTTTATTGTTGTAGCACTGTAGTTGTTTATTCTGTTTCGTTTACTTACTTATTCTGTTTCTTGTAACATATAGGTATTTTATATATGGACATACGTATGTATGGGACTATTGCATAACATATGGGACATAATTATGTCCTACTATTGCAGGACATTTCACATTTATTATGAATTTGGTATGGACACACCTGCCTAGAGGGGGACTGTCCCTCACAATGTGGGACAGGTGGTAACCCAAACCATTGGGCTAGGCTTGGCAATTGGCGGCGCGCTAACATGATGCATTTTGCATCCACTTGGTATAACTAGCGACACTACAATGGAATACGGGCACGGGGTTTTAAATATCTTTGTTCGAGGGACAGGGAGTCAATATTCAACTACGTGCCTTTGTGTTTACTTCTTATTGTGGTGTTCACAATGATGTCTTGTATGCTTTGCATACATTTCAGTATCCACGGACACTGACAGGGGTGATTACTAGTCAGCATTTTAGGTTGCAAGTATGCAGCTGACATGATCACGCCTCCGTGCAGTGCTTGGCCACGCCCCCTGCACTCGTACACATTTCCTATGCACGTGGCCATTATGGCAGCATGCCTTCATTAATATGCATGTGGTGTTGCTGCTCCATCTCTACACTGCACGGTCAGCGCAAGGCTAAAGCCGTCCTTGGGCAGAGCTTCATGAATCCCGGGGTGAATCTCAAATGTATGTCATTATTTAGCAATTTCAATGTCTAATGACTGGCAACAAACCAAATGTTTTAAGAGTAATGGACCAAATAATAAAGTAAATACCTGGATATTTTTTAACTATTATATTTTGGATGTAAAACCTTTCCTTCAACACCATTAACATATGCTATAGCAAGTTTGAAACATTTGGCAAAGGAACTATTTTGCATCAAATATATATATATAAATAATATAGTAATAAAAAAATAAGTAAGTAAAACAACAATTTTACAGACAACCCATTTTCTAAGTGCAATAATGGCCTCCAGGGTATGTGTTATTGTGGAAATACCACCCTTCTAGGGGTGTATCGGGCCTCAGAACACCCCATGGGCAGGCGTTAATTCCACAATAACAAGCACCATTTCGGGCATTATTGCTTGCATAGTTCTTGGGGCATCAATGCATGGATGATTGGGTTGGACTTGGTTGTTGTTCACTACTGCACATGCCAGTGTGATCTTCCTAGATTTAAGCCCTGATTTAGACTCAAGTTTACCTCTGTACCTCTTAATCTCACCTAAAATTGGTGGTTTTTGGCATACCTCTCAACTGTTCAGATTTTTGCAAAATGTCCAGATATTTTAACCTCATATTTTTGGTCTGAGGAGGAGAGTGAGGGCAGTGCCAATGATCAAATGGTGGAAGGTGAAAAAGAATGATTGTGAAGTGTAGTTCATGGATGAGTTAAGAAAGGCAATGGATGGCACTGAAGAGTTACCAAATAGCTTGGTAAAGACAGCAGACCTGGTAAGGAAGACAGCTAGAAAGGTGTTTGGTGTGACATCTGGACAGAGGAAGGAGGACAAGGAGACCTGGTGGTGGAATGAAGAAGTACAGGAGAGTATACAGAGGAAGAGATTGGCAAAGAAGAAGTGGGATTGTCAGAGAGATGAAGAAAGTAGACAGGAGTATAAGGAGATGAGGCATATGGTGAAGAGAGAGGTGGTGAAGGCTAAGGATATGGCGTATGCAAAGCTGTATGCAAGGTTGCACACTAAGGAGGGAGAAAAGGACCTGTACAGATTGGCTAGACAGAGGGACCAAGCTGGGAAAGATGTGTAGCACGTAAGGGTGACAAATGATAATGAGGGAAATGTACTCACAAGCGAGGAGAGTTTGCTGAGCAGATGGAAAGAGTACTTTGAGGCAGTGATGAATGAAGAGACAGAAGACTGGATGATGTGGGGCTAGTGAATCAGGAAGTGCAATGGATTAGCAGGAAAGAAATAAGGACAGCTATGAAGAAGATGAAGAATGGAAAGTGTTTTGGTCCAGATGACATACCTGTGGAAGCATGGAGGTGTTTAGAAGCGATAGTGGTGGAGTTTTTAACCAGACTGTTTAATGAAATCATGGAAAGTGAGAGGATGCCTGAAGAGTGGAGAAGTGTTTTGGTACCAGTTATTAAGAATAAGGGTGATGTGCAGAGCTGTAGTAACTACAGAGGTATAAAACTGATCAGTCACAGCATGACGTTATGGGAAAGAGTAGTCGAAGTTAAGTTAAGATGGGAGGTGATTATGTGGGCAGCAGTCTGGTTTCATGCCAGGAAAGAGCACTGCAGATGCAATGTTTGCTCTGAGAGTGTTGATGGAGAAGTACAGAGAAGGTCAGAAGGAGTTGCTTTGTGTCTTTGTGGACTTAGAGAAAGCATATGACAAGGTGCCTAGAGAGGAGATGTGCTATTGTATGAGGAAGTCAGGAGTGGCAGAGAAGTATGTAAAAGTGGTAGAGGGTATGTATGAGGGCAGTCTGCCAGTGTTGAGGTCTACAGTAGGAGTGATGATGCATTCCAAGGTGGAGGTGGGATTACAAGATTCAAGGATCAGCTCTGAGACCTTTCTAATTTGCAATGGTGATAGAGAGGTTGACAGACAAGATCAGACAGGAGTCCCCGTGGACTATGGTGTTTGCAGATGACATTGTGATCTGTAGTGAGAGTAGGGAACAGGTTGAGGAGACCCTGGAGAGGTGGAGATATGTTCTAGAGAGGAGAAGAATGAAGGCCAGCAGGACTAAGACAGAATATATCTGTGTAAATGAGAGAGTGGATAGAGGAATGGTGAGGATGCAGGGAATAGAGTTTACGAAGGTGGATTAGTTTAAATACTTGCAGGGAGTAGAGTTTGCGAAGGTGGATGAGTTTAAATACTTGGGATCAACAGTTCAGAGTAATGGTGAGTGTGGAAGAGAGATTAAAGGGAGAGTGTCAATGTTGCAGCTTTCAGAACACTTTTTTATTTTTTGTCACCAATGTGTACCTTAAGTAATGTACTGGGGGCCCATGTCGCTGAATTTGCACTCTTCTGCTGTTTTTTGTGTAAATTACCCTGTTTTTACTTTCAGAGCGTCCCGCTCTCAATCTGCCAGGTAAGACCACCCACTGTGTGATGTCATTAGTAACACCCCCTTCTCTGCCCTCCCTTCTTTAAATTTGACCATGCTTGAACTTTCCCAAATTGTTTTCATTCCCTATGGAAAACGGATGCAATGTTGCATTAGTTCCGATCTAGACACACTCCAAAAATTGCATAACTGAATTACTTAGCTCGTCTTTCTGTGGCTGGTGTGTGTATGTGTGCGTGCGTGTGTGTACAAATGACCATGGCTGTGTTAAAAACATGTTTGTAAATTATAAAAAAAGAAAGAGTTAAATACAGCACTAACTGCAGAATCAGTACTGTAACGTTCTGTAGAGATAGCTTCCTTCATGACTTATTAGCAATACCGGTACTGTAAGTAAGACACCATCGATCAGTTCCTCATTGCTCTAAACTGCTTTGTTTACTAATCAGGAAGAGATTGATGGTGAAAAGTCCAAAATGAGGAACAATTA
>NC_056733.1:1522818641-1522835078 GCF_019279795.1 Protopterus annectens
CTTCTAGGTAATGTGACTTATACACTCCAATTGAATTCCTTTTATTGTCACAGTTACACAGTCTATGGCATTGATGTTATCATTGAATATGTAATAATATCAGATCTCATAATTATCTTTAATCCCTATCATAACACCTCCACCTGATTTTTTGTTAGAATGACTGTAACACTAAAAACATTTATACCCTGACAGAAGTGGTTTCCAGTCATTGTTCTTTTATGTTTCACAAACAATAACAACATCAGTCTTGTGGGAATGTAGTAGATTTTCCAATAAAAAAAACATTATTATTAATGCTCCTAGCATTAACAACCATCAGAGATGCATCAAATGTTGATATCTGTGAAATGCTAAAATTTCGACCTGGCAAAAATCCTGCCTGGTGTTTGTCAAATACTGCAAAATATCTGCTATAAAAATTCTTTTCTCTGATCTTGACAAATGCACGCCATCCTGTCAGAACACGTGTGCCCAAAACAAGGCTTGGATGCTCTACCCATTTCCATTTTTTAAAACAGGACATGTTTTCATATAGGTATTCACACAAAAATATTTGCATTCATAGTGACCTGACTCCTTTCTATATGTGATTTGTGAAAATATGTCCTAACACCTGTACAAATTATACTACCTAAGAGGACTGTCAGCTCCCAAGTAACAATCACAGAATCCTTGTGTATGACATCATTTGTACCAACATGAATAAAAATAGAGCCATACTTCCTTACATTAAGGCATTCCAAGGCTTGTCTGACATCTTCTATTTTTGCTTCTGGCAAGCATAACACTATGTGATGAGCATTATCTTCTCTGCAAATATACATATCAGTTCCTCTAATAATTGAATCTCCAAATACAAGAATATCTTTGCTGGCCAGCTCTGAAGAATCTTCAGCTTCTAATACAGTAATATCTGCTCTATCGATTGTTATAAAGGATAGATCTTCATCACCATTAGTCTTATTAATCCCACTGTTTTCATTGTGCATTAAATTCTCATCCATCTGGTATTGTAAATACACAGCTTGAGCCATGTAGTCAACATCTGTCTTTCTCTTCTTTATTCTTGTAATAATGTTCTTCAGTTCTTCCACATTCGATTTTGATTTCTTCCTTTTCAATTGCCCTTGCCTCCTTTCCATCCCTGTTGGAAAAATGATGCCTTTTTCTGTAGACTGAAGCTTTTCTTATAGCAAAATATAATCATTCCCTGTAACCTCTCCCCGGGATTCATGAAGCTTGCGCCATGCATCAGAGTAGCGTCAGAGAGCATCTGCGATCTAGCACCAAATATGGCCGTCAAGCGATTCAGGTAAGAGCTGTTTCCACATGCACTACCAGCATACGCCAGGGCTGTGCAGCTCCCGGTGCATGTATGCTAATTATCCCATGCACAGCAGTGTGGCATGCAAATGAAGGTATATAGCGATTCATGAAGTTGTGCAGGCATAGCGTAAGCATGTAGAAATGTAAACCAAAAAAAAATGGTTTACATTTTGTCAAACATAAAATCGGAGCCATGAAAATGGACCAAACTTACGTATTATAATGTTAATATATGCCAATGGCTAAATATATAGCCAATGGCATAAAACAACATGCAAAACATATAAAAAATAACATTTAATATCATGGCCACACCAACGCAAAGTAAATTTTCAGTGCATCGGTGCGCAAACGGGATCACAAGGAAAATATATTTAGATGTCACAAAACTGTAATGTAACACAATTCATGATACCCCATAATAGTCAATGGCACGCATGCTACACCACAACCATGGTGCAAGGGTTGCTAAGGGTCTGCGACAGTGTTCCATGCGGTAACTAGGAATTAGCAGTCAATGTCATGCAAATTAGTCAAGTAATACTGAATCGCAAATGCCCCGCCGGTGTAAGGATGTACCACAAAGAGTAGTGTTACAACACCAAGGAGTGGCCTGGAGGTAAACATGACATCAAGAGAGAGGCACGCCACCATAGCTGTAAGCACATTGGATCATTGTTAATCCATGTTGCGTGTTGCTAAGAAAAGTTGCAGGATAGGGGTGTGGAAGTAGCCATAACTTTGCTTAGCTGAGAGCACACAAGGTAACCAAAAGTTCATGTGAACGTGGATGAAAACACACACAAAACCCGGTAAACATTTGTGCGCCGCACGCACCACAGCTGAAACAGGAAGGATACGGGAAGCCAATAAGGAAATGCTGCAGCATGGTAATTGGAGTACAAATGAGTAATTAACACCTAGAAACTCACAGTGGGCCATAGACAACAGCTAATAAGGCTGCTAGCAGCTACCTGCAGAACAGGAAAGAGGAGGTGCTGTACAGCAAAGAAAAGAGAACTGTCACAGCAGAACAAAGTGAACTTGTAGTAGATCAGCTACATAACACATTTCTCAACACAATCCTGGATTGTGGAAGCACAAAACAAGAAAGGCAGCAGCTGGAGGCATGCCTGACAATGGGAGGTGACTCGGGCTGAAAATAGAAGTAAAGGGCAATAGATGAATCATGGCAGACAAGTGTAAGTCAACACCAAAGGCCCCACAATAGCAGTACCTGCTGTAAAACCAATAATTAAGATACCCTGCAGCTGGAAAAGCACAAACACAGCCAATTACACCAGCATCAACCATTGCACAATAGTATAAGGTGTGAAAGCCCCACACACATTCTTGTGTATTCCCAGACACTCTGCACCATTGGTGTATACAGATGGGGAACTTTTAATATGTATATGTTAAGGGCTGCCATAGCTTTGATTCACCAGCATGTGTTGGAGACTGATGTTGGTGTGGAGGATGATGCTGACAACCATCTCAGGCATCAGAGGAGGAGACAAGTGTTCAGACCTAGGGTAACCTACCAGGGGCTACATGATCTGGAGATAGTAGAGAATTACAGGGTGGACAGGGACATCATACAGCAACTTGTTGAGCTGTGCCAGCCATGCCTCAGAGCCAGAAGTAACAGAGGGAAACCCATCCCAGTGGACACAAAGGTATGTGTAAGCTTGAGAATACTAGCCACAGGTACCTTCCAAAGGCCAACTGGGTATATCATGGGGATCTCACAGGCATCAGCATCCAAGGTACTCTACCAGTTCCTGGATGCCATGTTACCACATACCAATGAGCACATATACTTCTCCCAAATGCAGGAGGAGTTGGCCAGCAATATACGTCTCTTCCACCATGTAGCAGACTACCCGGAGGTACTGAGTGCAATAGACTGCACGCACATACACATCAAGTCACCAGCCAGTGAGCAGGGTGGGTGCTGCATAAACCACAAGGGATTCCCCTCCATCAACTGCCAGGTCGTGTGCAATGTCCAGGGCATTATCATTGATGTGTGTGCTGGCAACCCTGGAAGCTATCACGATTCCCACATCTGGCATGCATCACAGCTGTATCAGGTATTTGCCAGGGGGGACATCCCATATGGCCACCTGGTGGGGGATGCTGGCTATACAGTGGAACCGTGGATGATGACTCCCATCAGAAATGCACACACAGCCATGCAAGAACGCCATAATGAGGCACATGCAGAAACCAGAATCATCATAGCATGTGTGTTTGGGATGCTGAAATCACAGTTCCGTTGCTTGGACATATCTGGTGGAGCCTTGCAGTACTCTCCAGGAAGGTGTGCCCACATCGTCATAGTATGTGCCATGTTACACAATATGATCCTGCAGAAACAGCTGCAGCAGGGACAGAATGGTGAAGGCCCTCACAGCCCACCACCATTGTCAAGGAACCCACAGGCACAGGGGGATTCAGACCACGAACACCCTGTGCTAGCCCCAGTAGGCAGATGGAGGCGTGCCCAGTATGCCCATGCCTTGGCAAAGAGGGAACATATAGCACACACACTGACAGTGTAGGCTCTCATGGACTGACACCCTTCTCCACCTGCACGCACAGCAAACATGGATGGCACACACACACATGACCACCTGTAAATTGTCATGTATAGGTGGTCTACTGTGTGCATCCTACATAGGTAGCCCTCAGCTATTGTACACACAACCGCCATTGGCACAAGGTAAGTCAATACCTGAACAGTAAATAAGGCTATCAGCATGTGTCCATACTGTATGTACAGGTTCATAGATACATAGGCAAGTACATGCCCAACCGCCGAGGCCACTCATAAGCATAGGCAAAACGTGTCTGCTGTCGCCACCCCATCGATCAATTAACTGTCCCTCTGTCATACCTCTCAACCTGGAAACATCAAAAATCTGGACAAGGCCCATGAAAAATAGGTACAAATCTGCACACTGATTATCATATAATTTGCATACATAATCATGTAACCCCACCCACTCCAACGGGATTGTAGGATACCAGCTTTCAAATGCAAACTGAAGAACAGACAACCAAAATATGGTACCAGAGTCCCCGTGCAGCCATTCCAATGTGCCATTACCTGGCTATTTCGGCCCATTTACCATAAACACTAGTGTGCATACTGCTTTACTTCCACAATGATTATTTGGATTGGATTTTATACTTACATTTTATAGCACAATACACAAACCATAGCTCTCAACCTCTTAGCACAAAATAAAAAAATGAACAAAGCCAGTAACGGGGGAATACAGCCCCCAAAACAGGGACAGATTTCAAATACTGATCTTATAAACTTAGAAAATTGCTAAAATGAAAGGTTTTGTGTTACCATTTATCTTCTGAAGAATGTGAAGTCTGAAAGTCAAATGCCTGTCATTATTTAGAAAAGTCAGTCCTTCACTGATTTGCCACAAATATCCAGAAAACCACAGATTTTATGAGAAACAGAACAAAATATGAAGCATCAATGTGGAAGTGGTGGTGGGTAGGGACGTTAGGCTCTTGTTACCTGTACCCAAGGTTCAGGGCTTGAGCCTAAGTACCTCTAGCCACCAGGTATATTCACCTGGGGCATTTCATACACACACACACACACACACACACACACACACACACACACACACACACACACACACATCTGTTCTACTTAACTCTGCAGCTACACACCATTCATTTCTCATCATTAAAAACACCATGATTTATTTCTGCTCTGTAAAGTTTGTGTATGATGGTCTAGCACTCCCCTTTACCTCTAATGATCAACCTGTAAAATATTTTTTACAGAATAAATATATAATAAAGAAAACTGTGGCAGTAACATCTGGATGGTAAATCAATATACAAGTATCACACAGCTAAATATTTTAATGGAGAAGTTACCCAATGATGTCAGATAAAAGGTCAGCACACAGTAAGAGAATGATTGTTTGGATCTAAACAGCATCCAGTTCTTTGAATCTGCCAGTAAAAAAAATAAATATAAAATACAAAGGTAGATCAGGAAGACAGTTACTTTTTTTAGTTTTCATGAAAATATCCAAGAAGTGTCAAATTAAAGTTACTTCTGCTTTAAAAATGTGATTGTGCAATGAAAAACAGAAGTAAAAGTACATTATTTTAGAACACTGGTGGAAAGTAAAGGGTTTAAGCAGAATCAAAGAGTGACGGTTGAAACCAAAACATTTAACAATACAGTCAATGAATTAAACAGCAGTGTAAAAGCAGACATAAATGTTACCTTCGCTTTCGGGCATTTTCAGGAATGAGCACCCAGCTCAAGTTCCACATTACTGCCACTTCTGCTTTAAACATATGGATTGTGCAATATTACAATTCATGCAAAATCATTTCCTTTTACACACTGCTGTATAACTAACACGTAAAAATAAGCAATCATTGTTTAACTGCAGAACCTTTGTCACCAGTTGATCCCTCGCACTTGTCACTAAAAGCATACACATTAGCTATTTCATACACCGGAAATATGAAAATTTTGAGATGGCTGCTCCAATAATACACAGTACACACAATAATTATAATCACTTAAACTATTTTAATTAAATGCAATGATCATATAAACTGCAATACTTAGCCACTCTACAGAGCTGTTTCGCAGCACTGCATACCAAGCTGCAAAGTTGAATCAAAGTTAATAGCAAAAATATGACTATGTTAAACTCAAATTCAAATTCCGTAAACTGCAATACAAAATCCACAAGCAGTAACACAGTATGGTCTAGCACGAAACACAATGGAATATCTTAATTACAAACCAACTTTCTTAGAAACAACTACAGAAACAGCCGACCAATCTCTCTTTCATATACAATCGCACAGAATGTTCAAAAACAGTAGTTGAACTTGTCACTAACTTCTGTATGCCCAAACTGGGGAAAAAAAAGAAACTAGGCAGTTCAATTAGGCCAAGCGATCCATCAATACTATCCATTCTACGAAAACTACAATTCTAACCACACTGACAACATACCTCTTTCCAGCTTAGCAATGTTTTATCCCAAGAGATAATAGATCATCATCCAATACACAAAAATGCTGCCTGTTACCACCAATGCAAACAAAACACAAGCCCTTAACTCACTTGTTAGTAGCTACAGGACCTGTACCCCAGGAGCTTATCTCTTTGCAGCTATGGTGGAGAATTATGGGAAGACTGTAGGAGTTACTTGTTGACTTCGCTGAAAGTAGGTATGTGCTGATGCCTGATGATTATAATCATAAGTTCAGAAGTACTGCAGTTGCCCACTGCCTTAATCCATTCTCAGAGTTCCATTAACTCTGCAGCTAGTTTGCTCCGCTCTCAGAGTTCCATTCCCTCGTGGCTAGCCGGAAATGAATGCACACATGTTGTTTGTTTGAGCTGAGCTCATTTCCGACAGGCTGGCAGGCCATTTCACAGAGTGATGTCATTGTGCATGTGATGACGTCACCTCAAAAAGCCAGAGAGAAAAAATTCAAATAAAACAGCCGGGAAATTTGGAAATTAAGGGGTGCCACTCGGGAATCGTGGCACCCCATTATTTGGACCCCAAAACCCGGTAACATCTGAGTAATTCGGTACAGTTGGGAGGTATGCCCTCTGTGGAGCAGAGCCACTTGCGGGATCCCAGGGGTGTAGCTACTGTTCACCACCCACTCTGCAGTGAGGGGTTTTGTATAATGTAATCAGGGATGTAGTTCCAAATAATGGGGAGTATCCCTGACAGGAATCTTCACAGATGTGTACATGTTACTTAGTATACCATAAACACAGCTTGCATATATAGGTAGTTCTCCGCAGAATAATAAACATGTGGAACACACAACCACTGAAATGTGCGTTAATCACCCTTGCACTACCATTGACTGCTCTGAGAGGTAAGATATCACTGCCAGGATTAGAACGCAACCATGTACACATTCATCACAATAACATACCACTAAGCTACCTGAGATGTACCAATGGCAGTCGTGTATATTGACAAGATAAAACACAAAAGGTAGGAATGTGTTGAAATAGGACAAACCGGCATGTACCCAATGAAAGGTGTATGTTACATATATATATATATATATATATCTATATATATATATATATATATATATATATATATATATATATATATATATATATATATATATATATATATATATATATGCCACACACATCATTTATATATATATATATATAGAGAGAGAGAGAGGGAGAGAGGGAGATATATGTCGATATATGGGGATATATATATATATATATATATATATGTAGATATATAGATAGGTTAACAACATCTACATAACCATGGAGGTATATATAAATGGGATACCTACCACATACCGACTGATTTACATATCGACGCGTGTAATCCCGAGGCTTAAGGTCTGAAAGAACACAGTACCGAAACACCAGATGCGCGAGGTGTAATCTCACGATGTTAATGGACAGTTAGTCAGTGCTTCTGGTGTTGCGGTTTGGGTAGGTTACTGTGTGTACATGTGTTTCTTAGGGCTGTAGTGTGCATAAGTGTGTGTTCTGTGTGTGGTGTGTGTTCTTGGGGGAATGTAATGTGTGGTTGTGGGTTAGTTTTTGCATCTGTTTGCATGACCTAGGATGTAAAATATTAAAGTATGGGGTGGTGTGGGGGGTGCAGACACCTACATGGGGGGCGTAGGGGGGCTTGGCCACCTGCTCATACTTAGTGTAGGATGGTTTGTTTGGATGTGTTGGGTAGCAGTGTGTCTGTGTGTGCATGTGTGTGTTCCATGTTCGTGTTACCTTTGTGAGTTACTGTCGATGTCGGTAATGTGGGGTATGGGAGTCTGGTCCCAGTACTGGGTGCGTCGGAACACTGTAGTTTTGGGATTCCGTATGTCTCCCGAATGCAGCAGTTGAAGTGTTCATATATGTGTATAACGTAGACCATAGCAATCACACATTTCACCACTACCAACCTTTATGAACAAAGGATATGGAGAGTATATGCCTATACACTATTACAAATATGTGCTATGGACATGAGCCAATGATAAAGTTCTATCTCTTATACTGACCATGAGTTTGTGTCGGCCGGTAAAATCAGATGTGTGTCCCGAAAAGGTCCCACTATGGCCATATGAAAAGGTGGCAACCCTAGCCAAAGAGGGTCAGTCACCAACACAGCTATGATGACTGCAAATACCTATGGCAGATATACACAGCTATCATGTAGCAACACGTTATTACATTCAGATGTATTATCAAAGGGATTCAAGAACTAAAATCACCTGCATGCTATACAGGAACCACATAACAGTGCCTTAATGAATCAGCCTTCAATTACCATTGTATTAGCCCACAAAAGGATAGGTGTTCAAATAGGGAATGAACCCTCACGCACATAGCGATTATGTATAAAAGCAGTTCCTACACACCTGCATCTGCTAAGCAAACCCACCAACATCACCCCCACACCTAAACATATTACAATACAAACTGTAATAACATCACAAATCATTCACACACTGTACGACATCTGCAGAAGCCTTAATATACCTTGTCAGAGACACACTAACATGGCCCTATTTGAAATAGCTGCTGTTATACAATGGAAGAGCTGATGATGTAATAGGGTTTGTTTGTACTAATCCCGTTACAGAGGGTTGTGCGTACACCGGGATGTGTTAGCAATTAGTGAGTAACAGCACAGTATGCTACACTTGTACACCAAATCAAGGATGTCTGGTGAGCACGCTGTACATCACATAACAGTTCATGCATAGCCATACGGCCTTGAGCTGGCCAAACATCCTTTCCAGACTTAAACATCTGCAGAAGTATCAGGTACAACACACCCTGCATAACACTGTTCCAAAAATATAACAGATGTACTCACATGTAGACTAAATTGTCTAGCCATTACACACAGTCCACGGGAGTCATGAAGCTAATATATCTCTGTGTGTCTCCATATAGCTGTTGAAATATATCGCAATAACACATCTAGGCCATCTCCCTTGAAAGTAAGGCAAACGGACAATGCCCAAAAGGAGTACTCACTTATACACCACTGTTGCCATGGTATCGGCTAATGGAGTAGCTGCACAGCTGATGTGCATCCAATTAACTACTTTGGAACAGCAATTAGTGGACAGGATCCCACATGTTACCGATATGTAACTAGAAAAGGATGTGTTATCACACATTCAAACCATCCATATAAAGAACAATGAAACACAAACCGAAAAGGATTGAATCAACAGCTAATGACACCTCGGGTTACTGATAAGGTATGTAGAACAGTCAGTATGTCTGTGTATGTAGTACTGTTCTGTAGTATTTAAAGTGCACACAATCCATATAGTGGAAACAGCTATCTTGTAGTGATGTATTGTTGAGCATAGTAACACTTGTAGTATTTGTGTGTACTGCTGTAGGTCACAAGACAAACACCGCATACACCACAAGGTATGCTATAATAGGGCTTTGAACAGAAATACTCCTCACCAGCCGATGTCAGTGGCAGGGCTAGTCCAACAAGTATGTGCTATAACAGGGGATAGTATATGTTGACATATTGTAACTGTAGCCATATGTATGGGTGTATTACAGAGAATAACATGTGGAAGGTTGGGCCACTGTGCAAGTATGATTTGCATTGTGAGATATTGTGCCAGTAACTGTGTAATGTACAGTATTGTAGGCAGATATGTATTACAAGCTACATAGCCTTACTGTAATGTTAGGCAAACATTAGTTATGTCAATTGGCATTTACAATACACAATAACAGGATACATATATCTTCTAGTGAGCTGACAGTTTATCAGCATGATAGCAAAGTAAAATGGAAGAGCTATTTAACTATCCATGCACATAAGGCATGTAATATGTGCAAAGGTAGGTACTAGGCTGTCTTACCAAGGGTATGTGTAAGACTAGCTAGCATGTGTTGGCTTTCACCACCCCCATAGGTTGGTTTCCTGTGCCTCTGAACGGCAGAGCCAATAGTTCCCTGTGCCTCTGTCCAGCAGAGCCACTGCAATGATCCCCGGGGTACATTTCTGCCGCCCATCCACACGTTAAGGAATCCCTTGAAGAGTGCTTGTGAGGGGCCCTGAATCATGTTCCAAAGCATAGGGAGTGTCCGGGTCAGGAATCTATCCGTCCAACACGTTCTACTCATCGTTGTCATTAGGTGTATATCCCCAGAGCATGTGGCTCTCAGGGGCTTCTGTTTAGGTGGAGCATATCCAGCAATACAGGGTTGGACATGGGCCTTGTATGTCAAGCAGAGATCACCTGTGAGTATGTGGTATGCAACTGAGTACAGCTGGAGTTTCATAGGATGGGCTGCGTAGGTCATTTGTTTAAGGTCAGTAATGCTCTTGGTGTGGTACTGCTGTGGTCTTCCAAGCTGTTGCAGTTGTCTTGTAAGGTATATCTCAAATGGGGTGTTGTATCCATTAATGGGTCTCATATGACATGTGTAGAGTCACAATGGCCCCTCTGATCTGGATGCAAACCCATTAGAGATTAGGGAGGCCATGTAGAAGGATATTCTAACCATCTTGTCATTATGGGTATCGAAGAAGAGATTACTATCTACTGGGGTTCCCAGATCCTGTATTACCTTTTCTGTATGTAGGGGACTAGCACCTATGTGGTAGTCTACAGGTAATTAGGTATATCCAAAGGGGATGACTATGCACTTTTAGGCATTCAGCTTGACGTCATGATATTAACACCAGGTATCCGTCTCAGTGCGACCCTTCCAGAGGATGTCTGTAACAGCTGGGGAAACACTTATGTCTCCTAGTTTGCAGTCATCTACAAACCTTTTCAGCCAAAGCCCTCCTGTGCTTGTCTGTATGTCAGAAATGTATATACCGAACATGAGGGGTCCTAGGACTGAGCCCTGGGGAACGCCAGTTGTAACTGGTATACAGTCGGACCTAGGGTATGCAACTCCCACTGTATGGGTTCTGTCCGTGAGCCACTTTGCAAACCATCACATGACGTAGGGGTTAATGTTCAGGCAGATGGGTATGTTGATAATACCAGATGAAGGAATGGTGTTGAAAGCCTATGAGAGATCTAGGTAGGCTGTGTGTAGCTCCTTACCCTCATTTAATGCCTTGATAACTGTCTCTAAGAAGTCCACCAGGTTTAGGAGGCATGATCCGGCCTTAACAATGCCAAACAGGGAGGGGTCAAAGGTTGAGAGGTACCCAATGTCTCTGTGACAGTGATCCATGATGTGCACCATAGCCATGCAGACCAGGCTAGTCAGACCTTTAGGGAAATATGTCCCATGATCCATTGTGGTGCCACCTTTGTGGAGTGGGATAACTGTTGCTGTGCGCCATTCTGGGGGCACTATGCCCGATGTGATGCCATTATTGAACATGGTGCATAGGTGGGGAGACAGTACAATCTGAAGTTTGTGTAAAACGCAGCCTGTGATGTTGTCCGGTCCCATGGATGCTGTGATATTGCCTTTAGAGTGTGCAGCTTTGAGAGGGATCTGCCAGGATGTTGCCAATATCAATTGTTTCTGTAATGTTCATGCCTTTGTGCTGTAACTCAGAGCAGTTCTGGTTGTTGACATTGAGATATGTGACATAGCTATAGAATGATTTGTGGTTGTTGTTGGTATTAGTTGCATTATAGTTTTCATAGCTAGCTTTGGAGGATCTTATAAGGGATCTCACCTTCTTACTGAGGCTGGCCAGGGATCACCTCCATGCATGGTATTGTACTCTCATTTGCAACAGTGTCTTCCTCCTGTAATAGTAAAAAACTAAAACCACACCAAGAACCAAATGCTTACGACCCTCCGAAATACAGCTTTCCAGGACAGGTAAATCAACTGCCAGTGTTAGGATTAAAACCACTGTTGTAGATCCAAACCGTTAAATAAGACGAAAATCTCCAACTGGTGCTGTAAACCAACTTTTTTATTTCACCAAGTAAGAACAAGTAAAAACAAGTGCTTTCGTCCGGTATTACCAGGCTTTCTCAAGTACATTTTACCCAACGTTCCTGCGGTTTAAATACAAGCTTAGCTTATTCAATTAAAAGCTTAATTGCATCATTAGACAATTAAGTAATGAACAACATTGTCAAAATTTGATTAAAAAATGTTAAACAGTCCCAATGCATATTGCACCCATTAAAACTTGTACAGTTTGTGTTTGTGAAGTCGTGGTTGTGTTGACATAGTCACATTTAAACTAGCCACCCCAATTTGAACATTTTGTAAATGCATTCACTAACTTCCGTGCATATAGCTGGGTACGCTAAATATTCTTCGTTAATAGCGTTCAACAGTTAAATTACCCTTGTTGCTGCAAATGCATACCATGACTACTTGTGCATAATTGTGCAAAATATAGCAAAACTAAAAACAAGCCCAAGACCAATGCATAATAAGCCCAAATATTGAGCCATTGATAATTGTAAAAAATAACTTGATCCTTTGGTCAAAATCAAAAGCATAGTCTACTGAAACCTGATAAAAACATTTCGTAAAACTTTTTCTTTCTTTGTTGATCAAAATTTTGTAAATGCGTTGAAAGTGTGCGCTAATACCATCATGTTAAACTAAAAACACTTCTTCCTCTTCCTCCTGTAATACAATATGTTTATGGCAGGGAACCACCAGATTGGTTTAGTTAATTAGGAGTATAGCGTCCTGGTTCTGTTTGGTATAGCACAAGCCATGCACTCCTGTAAGTGCTTATAGAGGGCATTTGTGTAGGATTCAGCAGTTGTAATAGTACTGTCCATTTGCATGGGCGTCATGACATCCACCACGTCTGTCTTAAGAAGCATGTAATTGGCCTTGTAGACATATTATACTGTGGTTCCCTTAATGGGGGGTAGGTGCTGGATGTGGATATCAACGGTGTTCAGACATGGTCTGATCGGACCAATGAAGAGTTGGCTTCATGTGTGGAGCACCAGTCACTCATGTTAGTAATGACTAGGTCTAGGATATTGTTGCCCCTGCTGGGTGCATGGATATGTTAAGTCAGGACATTGGTGTTTATGAATTCTAGAAACCGTTGAGCTAATGTGTTGGTACACAAGTAGTTTTCCCAGTTAATGGTGGGGTAGATTCAGTGAGACTTATGGGATGAGTGTGGTGTTGTGCGACTGTGTACCTTCTCCACATGGCAGTCAGGGTCAGGCTTGGTTGGAGAGACCTTTACCTCTAGTTTGGCTAGATAAGTGCATCTTTCACAGGTTGTAGTGTTTGGTGGTAGGTGGAGAGGCTTGACTGTGTACATGAGGCAATGTGTACATTGCCTCAAGATGTCCAGATTCATCAGATAGACAGGTGAGAACACTGGCAGTTGATTCTTGGACATGCCTGAATATAGAACTACATTCACCTAGATAAGTGAGGAAAGTGAGTACAAGAGCTACATTACTCTAAGCAAGTGAGAAAAGTATGCACAAAACCTGTTCACCCTTACCTGTAGTTAATGAGGAAGATTGAGTGCTATAGTAATTATTAGCTTACGTAGTGTTTACAAGTCCTGAACAAGTGCTTAGCATGAATAAGCAATCCAGATAGGTTCTTGGATAATATAAATACATGGGCCCCCTCCCCCCAACAGGTACACAAGCATATATCCATGTACACCACAGGGCCCCTGTACCCACAACTATGCAGGTACAAGCTGCACTCAGTCTGCATGGGACCTGCCCACATCACAGGTTGTATCATACACATATGGCAAAACAAGATGCTCTCCACGTACACATCATGTAAAACCTAGCTCCATGTCAGGTTGTGTACACACTGAATGGTGCACACCAACAGGTATCACAACCCACAAAGGGGGAGACACCACTGATAATGGGAAGCACTTTACTACTACCCTGCTGAGTCTGGTCTGGAAGGCCATGAACCTTGATCACTTAAGTGATGTCAGCAGTACAGGTGTAGATGACAGTATGGTTGATGTCACACTGCATATCATAACCTTGCCAGGTCATAGGACATCATCACCCATACTGAGTACCACCTACACTCGGTATACTAGATGTACATTCCTATTTCACAGGAGTGTTTTGCAACAGGACTGCTGGTAGAACCAACACTACAGAAGGTGTCTGAATAATACGTGATCACACCAGTGGCAGCTACAGTATGTCAAGGTTAATGAATTTCATTCCCCCTCATTGTAGTCCATACCTCACAGACAAACAGAAGGCATCTGCCTATTGAAGTATGTGAATGACTATGACCTAGGAGAAATATCTGACTCGCATTGTCACCCCTATGTTAATAACCCTGTAGCTATGAACTACCACCTAGGCAGCGGTCAACATAATGGATACATGTGTGAGGGATGCAGCTGGTCAGTTGTCTTTCCTGTGATAGCTACATCACCACACCTGTCAGGTAGTCATATGTGGCAACCCTAATGATGATAGGGTGACATTCATGACTATAGAGATCATTCTCCAGCCATACAGAACACTCAAGTGACCCATATCAGATCACATATTCCCTTTAAGGGGTATTGGTCAAGTGCAGATGGCCTACACCAGCCTTCCTATTCCCCATCTCCACTACGTAGCATGATGCACACCCTGAATAAATCCCTGTCCAACCCAGTGATGTTGGACATGCTACATGTACTCATCCTGATCTCGAACACATACTTCATGGACATCCACCTACCACATGCTGAACAGATCCTTGTCCCATACACTTGACATAGTCCTGCCATACTATGCATTCCTGTCCATGAAAGCTGCACATCGCTCCCCTCTCAGACATGGTGTGATGACCGCATGGTAATACATTGTATACATATCATTAACCCTGTGGATCAGTAATGTGGCACTGCTCCACCTGGCCCCACAGACCCGCCTGTCGGCTACTGCCAGGTAACCTTTCATCCTAGATTCATACATGGCCCATGGCATATAGCCCACTAGTTGACTTTGACTGTACATGCTATAGTTGATATCCATCCCTGCAAATGCCATTTGGCTAGCCAGTGTCCCATGTGTATCACATGTGCAACACAGATGATACATGGTGGGATGTTGAATTGCTGTACAGTGCTCTGTAGATGTATATGGCAGAACACATACATGTAAAACCTTATGTGAGTATGTCTGCAGGGTCACAGGTCATGTCTGTTAAGGCAGTGTAAGTTCCTTTATGTGAGATATACACTACATCAAGGTCGACTGCATTAATGTGGAAACATCCAGCCATGTGCTGATAGGTAGGAACACCAGTACAGGCAAACAGACATGCCCACATTAAGACAGCAACCACATGGAGTATGATCAATGTAATCAGGTGACACACACACACATATATGGTGGTAATATCCACTCAACATTGAGTGCCACATGTGTGTAACACAAACACGTCAGTGTCATGTAGGTTTGCAAATACAACTATTTAAACTGAATTAATGCAATACACATGTATGTTCAGCTGTAGCTCTGTATGTCTCTGTGAGTTACTGTGACCCGTCTCCATCATTATGTCTTCCAGGTATGCTGCGTGCAAGGCTTCCCCCTTTTACACGCTTGGAGGATGAGGCTCTCATCCCATACCTACTCGACAATCATGATATCCTGTTCAGCCATGTGCTACAGGATGCACAGCAGCAGCAGGATACCCTGTGGATGGAACTTCGTAGGAGGGTTAATGATGTGGGTGGCCACAACCGCACATACCAGCAGGTACGCAGACACTGTACAGACCTCATTAGACAGGCAAAACAGCGTGCAAATGCAATCACCAGGGAACAAGGTGCAACAGGTGGTGGACCACCAACCCAGCCCCCACTCACACGTACCGAGGAGCTACTGGCCAACCTGGGGACACCTACAGAACCACATCAATAAGCCTTAGCCGATATTGTGGAGGTGGGGATCTCTCAACCACCGAGCCTGGAGTTGCCTGGTAAGTCAGTACTGCACCTATAACAACTATATTCCATATAGTTGCATGTCTCACTGTACAATATGTAATGTAACATCATATGCAAGGCATGTATACACACATGCCATAGTAGTACATGTTATACACCACATGCATACTTACTCATAGTATGC
>NC_056733.1:1522835578-1522965578 GCF_019279795.1 Protopterus annectens
AGGGTTTTTGGGGGAAATCTTTGGCAGGGGCCATCCAAAACTTTTTTTTTCTTTTTTGCATGCAAGGAACTGCGCATGGTGGTAGACATTCTCACAGTCTGTCATACCCCTCCCTCTGTTACTGCAAGAAAACTGGATAAAGCCGCAGGGTATGGGGGGACAAAGGGCCACAAGTACAGATAGACATTACATTACGCTCTGATGAATCTTAGAAAGGTGACTAGTATAACACCAGAGGTTGCAAACAGAACAGAAGAGGCGGTAGGGATGTAAAGGCTGTATCACCCACATGTGTCAGGAGGTAGGACAATTCAGTGACTGCATTATACAGTATTGTACCAGACCACTACAAATGTATCAGGAACAGACCAGACAAATGGGGCAAAATACTGGATATTCTGCAAAAAACATGTACAGTGAGAGGTATGCAGACTGTCATCTGGTGTTACATTATGCACCCCAGTCGCATATTAGGTACAGCACACAGCTGGGGAATGCCTTCAAATGGTCCTCAGCAAAGGGTGCTGTACTGCCACTCGCAGGTGCAGCAGTCAATGTCTGCAGCACACAAAATCACGGACCAAAGTACAGGTAGCTCTGGCCTGGACTCACCTTGTAAGTACTGACAGTCCCACTGGGCATGCTCCTACACTTAGCTAACTTGAGCGCAAGTCTGTTGCCTCTTTGCCTCTTCCTCATACTCACAAAGACCTGCTATGTTGGTATGTATTACATATACATATGATACCAATATATATATATATATATATATATATATATTTTCTTTGATTGAAATATTATTTCGAACAAAGAAAGTATGACCTTACTTTCGCAAAAGTGCACTTCAATGAAAGTGCACGTTTGTGAATTTCGGTTCAGTGAACCGGCAATGTAAATAAAGGAGAGAACTACAGTGTCGGTAAGGGAATATACCTGTTTCCCCACTGTAGTGCAATCTTGGAGTTAGTATATTTAATGTAGCGGGGGGTGTGGGGGTGCAGTCCCCCACATGGTGGGTGCAGAGGGGATTGCCCCCCCTGCAAAACAGAGTTTAAATTCCTATTTTTTGAACCTATGAACCTATGAACATCCTGCCCACACCCCCATTAAGGAAACCACAGTGAAAAATTTCCCCAAAGCCAACTTCATGCTTCTTAAGACAGAAGTGGCAAACGTCATGACACCCATGCAGATAGACAATACAGTTATGATTGCTGAATCCTACACAAATGCACTCTATAAGCACTTACACAACTGCATGGATCGTGCTATCCCTAACAGAACCAAGATGCTACCCTCTAAAAATAGGAAGCCAATCTGGTGGTCCCCTGCCATAAACAAACTCTACAACAGAATGAAGAAACTGTTGCAAAAGAGAGCAAAATCCCATGAGATGAGGAGCTCCCTGGTTAGCATCAGTAAGAAGCTGAGATCCCTCATAAAATTCTCCAAAGCTAGTTATAAAAACAAAATCACCGCTGATTCTAAGAACATCTACAAATCATTCTATAGCTATGTCAAGAATCTCAATGGCAACACCCAGATCTGCAACAAGTTACACCATAATGCTATGAAAATTACAGAATCAACTGATATTGCCAACATCCTGGCAGATAGTTTCAGTGCTAACTTTACTCCTTTCTCACACCCTAAAGGGCCCATATCTATACCGAAATAATACAGAGTTCTCAGTTCCTGTAATCACAACTACCAGGTAAAAACTGCACTCTCTAAAGCCAAGAACACAGCATCCATGGGACTGGACAACATCCCAGGCTGCATTTTACACTAACTTCAGAATGAACTGGCTCCTCACCTAAGTACTATGTTCAATCATAGCCTCACATCAGGCTTTGTGCCCACTGAATGGCGTACAGCAACAGTTATCCCACTCCACAAAGGGGGAGCCACCATGGACCCCAGGAACTATTGCCCTTTTAGCCTGATGAGCCTGGCCTGCAAGGCCCTGGAATGTATCATGGAATGTATAAACAAAGACATTGGTAACCTCCAAACACTGGACCCCTCCAAGTTTGGGTTGTGAAAGGCAGATCATGTCTCCTGAACCTGACTGACTTCTTTGATGCAGTCACCAAAGCTGTAGATGAGGGTAAGGTGGTTCACACAGCCTATCTTGACCTCGCCAAGGCTTTTGACATCATCCCCCATTCTGGAATTATAGATAAACTGACTATAAATCCCTACATCACAAGATGAATTGCCAACTGGCTCACTGACAGAACCCCCACTGTAAATGTTGCACACTCCAAATCCAACTTGAAACCAGTAACAAGTGGAGTACCACAGGGTTCAGTCCTAGTTTCTCTCTTGTTTGGTATCTACTTTCTATGAAGTACAGGCTAACACAGAAGGTCTCTGGCTAATGAAGTTCACAGATGACTGCAAACTAGGAGCCAAAGTTGAGTCCCCAAATGATGTAGACATCCTACAGAAGGGACTCACTGAAACAGATGCCTGGTGTCCTAAAGGTCAATGCCAAAAAGTGTATTGTCGTCCCCTTTGGTAAAAACTCTGTACCCATGAACTACCACATAGGTGGCAGTCTACTTAACACTGAAAGTGTGATAAGAGACCTTGGGACCCAGGTTCATAGGTTCATTAGTTTATAGGTTGGTACTAGGCTATCAGCCCTAGGGCCTATACAAGCCTAGCCATAACAATTTCCTGGCTATTTCTTCCCACACTATTTACTTCCCTGGACCCCTGTCTAGCAGGGCAACTGACGTGATCCCCGGGGTGAATTTCCTTTCTCCCATCCAATCATCAAGATTCCTTTTGAAGAGAGCCAAAGAGGCGCTCTGCTTGACATGTATGGCAGTCTATTCCAGAGTCTGGGGAGTCTCTGGGTCAGGAACCTATCCCTCCAGCATGTTTTGTTTATTGTGATGACACGATTTAGATCCCTGGAGCATGTGGCTCTGAGGTATTGGGATTTCTTTAAGTGTAGCATGTCCAACAGCTCTGGGTTTGACATGGCCTTGTATGTTAAGCAGAGATTGCCTCAGAGTAGACGATATGCGACAGAGTATAGCTGGAGCTTTTTAAGGCGGTCAGCATAGGGCATCTGCTTCAGGCCTGTCATTCTTTTAGTGAGGTATTTTTGCGGCCTTTCCAGTTGTTGCAGATGTCTTGAGAGGTACATACCAAATGGGGCATTGTATTCTATAATGGGTCTAATGAGGGATGAGTACAGTGGGACAATGACTTCCTTTTTTCTGGATGAAAAGCCCTTAGTGATGAGGTGTGCCACATAGAAGGGAAGCTTGTTGGCTAGGCTTACTCATGCCCTTGGGCCAATAGCCTAGTACCCACCTATGAACCTATGAACCTATGAAAGGCAACAAAAGGGGAACACATTACAGGACCGGATACGTGGGTGTCCACTATGTACAGATCCAGTACACCCATAATGGCCTGCACTATCCACTGCTCCCTGACACATCAAACCCCACAGTCTGGCAACACTCTACATGTGTGGATACCACCAAGACAGTAGCAATACTGGGGTATGCCGTTGTGTGCTGTGACAGATTCTGTTGTATATTTCAACACCCAGAACTGTAGTCTACTGCGGTGTGTTCCCTATGGGCAAACTCCCACTAATATGTGATATGGCCACTGCTAGACAATTAACAGTGTGCTGTTGCAACAACTATATGGGGGCAGTCCAGTAACACCAGTGTGCCAGAATGACAGAAACAATGCAAATGTTCTGTAGTATATGTTCCTTGTAAGCAATCATACCTCTCAATTATACAGATGTCTGCAGAATGTCAGGATGTTTGTCTCATAGTTTTGGTCATTTTCACACAAACTTATCAATTCCTGACAAATATTTAAACACTGCCACTGAGTTTGGGCCTTTGTCCCCCCATAAATTGTGGCTTTATCCTGATTTCATGCTGTAAGAGGTTGACAGGTATGTTAGTCATAGCCATCAATGAAACAGGGACAAATGTCAACAGAAACAAGGACTTAGCCAGAGTACATCAGGGACATTCAGGGACACTTTTAAAATGTTAGAACTATGCATGTGAGAGAGTGACTGAATGAGGGAGGTGAATTACAGTACATCATTTGATGTTACAGGACTGTACACCCTTACTCATTGTCACGATGTATTATGTGCAATCCACTAGCTTTCCTACAAAAGCCAACTGTTGTAGGAGGGATTAACAGGGTCAGAGCTGAGATGTGATTAAAAATAAGAAGCAGTTGAGAGGCATACCTGTAGGTGTAGGACAGCAGAGTATTACTGACATGTCATTACCATACATCTAAGACAGGCTTACTGTTGTAATCTCTATTCCCCATACCTCCATCCTCCCATCTGCATCCTGTTATATGGAGAAATCTATTACATACCTGGTGGAGTGCAATGTTCCTTTTTTGAACTTTGCTTCTGGTAATCTTTTGGAAATACACTCTCTGTGTAAGTTAAGTATCATACAGACCTGTTCCCCATAAGCAGCTGCTTGCGTTTTTAAGGTACTGCTTATTTGCAGTTGCCTCTGCACAAATCTGTGGCTTAGAATTGCTAATTGCAACCAAAACAGCTGAATTGCACTATCATTGACCAATAACATGCCACCACAGTGCAATATATAAGGCTTTCATGTAGACCTGGGCCCCTTTCTTAGTTGTTAAGATGGACATCACTGAGGTGTGGAGAGTACAACATCACAGAAGTAGGTTCCATAACTGTCAGCTGTGGAGATTGATGAGTATATCCACAGTTTCATCTCATATGTGTGGTCAGTGTCTCATGACAGAGTGGTCATCTGGCAGTTCACTGGCAAACATTGTGGTATGAGGTCAGTAAGGAAAGAGACACACTTGAGTGTCAGACTTCATACTCATCAGAATATGCATGCTAAAGCAGTAACTGCAATTCTATCAATGTACTATCTTTGTAAGGGCAAACCATTACACATGTCCCTATCTGTGGGCCTTAGCCCCCCATTACATATGGCTATGTCTGGATCCCTTGTTCTAGGGGGTTGGGAGGTATGGTAGGTCTGTAACATCTACCTTTACATACAGCTGTGTATGCTACAGCTGCAGCCTAGCGTACATAGAGGGTAGTGTGGACACGTTTTGAGGACAGCAAGCTGTACATGTAACTATGGCAGCTGTGGCAGCCCTATCATTACAGCAGAGCCAGAGTAAGTGTACCCTATACAGTCCAATCAAGGCATGTGATTAAGGTATGTCTGTTGTGTAACAGTGCCAGTAACAAAGTAGAAGGCAATATATACTGAGGCTATATGGATATGTGCAATGTGTCCCTACCTGCAGGTCTCTGACTTGCAAAACTGGGTAGCAGTTTGTTAACTAGCAGTAACCTGTGTGGATTAGGAGTGCATGACTCAGTCATTACTTGCTGTCTTTACAATAATGTAATTGAACTGCAACATAAAACTGGATTTGAACCCAGGACTGTGTGTGGCAAAATGTACTGTATGCAAAGAATTTAGAAGACTGAGCTACTGAGTCATTTCAAATACATGTGTATTTGCAAGATATATGTGCACATATAAAGGCTTTGACAAACATTTCTACATCCATCAGTATGTGCATGGCTTTATATGTCTGTATTTCTGTACCACGGCCCCAGTTGTACATGTGCTTTGCTATTGCTGGCTTAGCAGGTGTCTTTCCAGAAGTTGCTGATAAAAGGGAACACATATCTGATATCACAGACCTCACTTACATCCATTATTATGTCTTTGCCTGTCTACTGGTGTATTATTGCACCAGAGTCCAAGATACACTCACAATATTTTACATTAGATTTTATTTCAGTTGCACATCTAATGACTGTAAGTTTCAATCAGTATATTTTGCTGGAAACACCCATTTTAATTAAGATCTGTGTGGTGTGGCAGATTAATGTAGGTGAGAAGGGCCTAGGTTCAAAACATGGCAGTGGTATTTCTTTTCTGCATGTGTCTAACAATGTAATAAACACATTTAATCATTAAAACTCATTTAAGCTTAGCTAAGTGAAGGGCTCCGTGCAAAGCTGTGCTAAAACATACAAAGAAAAGAAAAAGAGACTGAAAAGAAAGTGGTGAAATGGGGCAAGCAGGGGGAAAAAATAGTGACAGGCAGATAGGGATATGCAGGAAAGTTGTAGGAAAGAGCCATAGCTATCCATACATTATACAGCAACAGTTGTGCACTTTATCAAATTTTGTAGATGACTTTGGACTGTCAAATCCCAGAGACAGGGATGAGGACAACATAACTGCATTGTCAAGCCAGTTGTCCAGTTGTCCAATGGACACGTTTGTGAAATGGAGAACTATGTATGGGGTGCTATATATATATATATATTTTTGGGACAGGTGCCCATTTTTTTCTTTTATTAAGGTGAGAGTGGAATGTTGGGGATGGGGCATAGCTACATGTAAGGAGATAAGTTGGGTAGGATAGGATGAATTAGCAGACAGACAAGACAGACATGACTGCAGACTGGGTGGTGTGTGACACATGAGGTGGATGAACACCTTGGATGGGGAGGGAGTTGTGGAATCCAAGTCACACATGCCTCCAGACAGCAGCAGCATGACTCATGTCTCCACCCATGGGACTGTCGACACTGCTCCTTCACTGCCCTGAGCGTGACTGTGTTGGAGGCTGGGCACCAGAGCAAGGCTGCCCCACCAGCATGTCTAGTGTGCTCTTAATCTGGCACAGGCAGCATTCATAGCTGTGTTGAACAATCTTATGCACCATAAGGCACTCAATCTTGGGTGACAATGGACCCTCCGCCATCGCTCCAAGGGGAGGCTGGGCTCCATCCCCTTAGGCAATCCCACCCGACGCTGCAGGTGGTGCAGGAGCAGCAGAGGGTGCACCACCAATCTGGGCCCCAGACATGCTGGGACCCTGTGCCACAGCCAGTAAATAAATGAAGATAAGGGGTAAGAGAGAGAGAGAAAAGCAGTCCATTAGTAACATTGCAGCTTATTTCCTTGACAACAATACTACTATCTACTCTACGGATCTGTATTTTCTTTATGTATACAGTTACTACAAGTGTCCTATAGCTGATGTAGCATGTACATTCCTCTCAAGCTATTTGCATGGGACACTATGGGCCAAGCAGTAACAACAGCGGGTACCTATCTACACAGAACACATGCACATCAGGTGGACCTATATAACTACCAATATGTTCTGTGGGCAAATATGGCGAAACTTAGCAACCTAGGTACTCATTTCCATGGTAATCCTGTAGCAGGCGGATTACTCACTATTAATTACATACTGTGAAATCATGACACTTGAAAGACATGTATGTGTACAGTACAGAAACTAAACAGCAGCCATGCCTTGGTTGGCAGGCATGGGAATAGAACCCAATAGCAGTGACTACAGGGGAAATCTGCATGGAATATATTAATTGACTGCAGCAACTTTTAACAGACACTCCAAGCATAGAGCCATACCAGGATTACATATTTTATTTCTAACTATACATTGCTGAATTTTCACATTTTTCCTAATGATTTTAACAGTCTGTGACATGTAAACATACAATTATCAACTTATAATAAGCCCACCTCAGCTATTTAGTTCTTGTAGTTCTTGTAGAGAGAGAATTTGTAAGCATTACCTGACTGCTATTGTAATATGTTTTGCTACATAGCACTGGATTTGACCCCTGGTCTGTGTATGGCAAAATGTAATACATACAGAGCGTTTAACAAACTGAGCTGCTGAGTCACTCCTGATTACTGACTGATATTTTTCTAGGGATCACCTGGAACCAAAATATAACCTGGTAGTACTAATACAGTGTTATACTAGACTGCAGTGACAGTAGAACACACATGCATAAAATACATGCATAATAGAGATGGTAGGTAAGCTATATAGCAGCATAAATAATGCTGGTGTACACAATGTATTGCTAGTAGTTTGAAATATCTGTGAAGTCAACAAATAATATCAGCTCATGGAGTGGGCTACCTCACCCATATACCTTTATTACCCAATGTCTGCGGATGGCAGAACACTATATGATCAATATTGGCCCAGAGACAGCCTTGAACAGTACTATATGAGTTAAACACTACAATTTGCATTAAATGTGATTCTATTGCTATTACAGTGTTATACTTGACTGCAGCACCTTACCTTACAGCTCGAGTGCATACATCTCTACTGCAATGGTTACAACAAGATAACCCTAATGTACACTATTTTCCTTGGTGTTACTGGTGTTATTTCATGTTTTTATTGCACAACAGTTGGCATTATTCATTTATTGCAATACAGTGGAGATGACTGAATATTATCTGAGTACAGAAAGAGGACATACATTGGAAATAATATGCTGTCTGAGTGCATAAAAATGTCCTGTTTTTTTAAATCAGGGAATGTGATATTTTATTTTTGAATAGAGACTATGGGAATTACATGAATAAAAATAATAATACTTTGGCTTGGCAATATAGCACCAAAGGCTGAGACTATGAGTTACTTGTGATCTTTATCTTCCAGTCATTGATATAATTCCCATTTGGACTTTTTGAATAGTATGCTACTCTGGACAAATTAATCAATCATTCACTGCTTCTTGGTCAAATCTTCTATAGCCACTGAGACTCAGGTGCTTGAATACTGCTACCTCACAGCCAGGGACATGGGTGAATTGTAGCTTGCATGGCTCTCCACTCATAATCAAGCAGTGTGGAGAGAGTGGAGCTGCCACATCTCATCAAACATGATATTCAAATTCAGGCAAAGTAAGTGCAGCAGCCTTGGGGATAAAAGTTTAAGCCATCTCCAGTGTTTAATCAATGTATTTTCCCATAGCTAATATTTTAAAAGATTTTTTTTATAAAACTCTCTAGAGAGCATGCAAAATGAAAGCAGATCAACACTGCTGAGCTTGCTTATAGACATTGTTCAGCTGCCAAATGAAAGACTTTCACTATACACAACCATAATCATCCACTAGATGGAAACCTAAACAGTATTAAATGTATGAATGGAGGAAAATAAAGCAAAAGTGTACCATTGTGTTATCCTTTATATTCCCAAAACAAATAATAACTGACATTTATTGCACAAAAATGAATGAAACTGAGAAAAAAAAGCAATCTAGAAATTGATGTACAGTAAGAGCAATGAGGTAATCATTAATCTTGAACTGCTTTTTGTACATAAGTGCAAAGGCAAACTGACAGATGATTTTTTTCCATAGCAGTGTGGACAGTAAACTAGGTATTTGCTTGTTTCAGACAACATGTATAAAGAAACCGGAACATGTTCATCTTCATTCCAATCATAGCTGGTACATATGTTTTTAAACCGGAAAAAATGTGATTGACCCAGACACATAACTCACAACTGTACCCAGTTTTCAGGGACATCCCTGATTTTAATGTAAATTTTAGCTCTGTTCCTCTTAATCCCTCCTAAAACTGGTGATTTGTTTTAAGAAAAGGTGGTGAAATGCACTTAATAAATAATGAGAATAATTAAATAATTAAAGTTATAGACTTCACATTCTCTTAATCTGTCAATGCAGATCAATAGTATTAGTATTTTAAAAGTGTCCCTGATTATTTCTGAATTTATCACTGATTCTTTTGAGATTTGTCCCTGATTTGTTGATAGCTATGCACAGACATATTACCTGGCAGGTGATTATTCATATGCATATCACTGATAAACTCTTCCTTTTCACTCAGTGCTGCTGCAGTAACAGTCATATTCAGGCTAAAATTAAATGCAGATACATTTTTCACTGGCAGATGGTAATTGGAGTACAATACTAAATTGTCACTAGTTACAGGATAATAGCATGCTGCTTTTGCTTACAGTGTAATTAGTATGCTACTTTTAGTTACAGTGTAATTAGTATGCTGATTTTAGTTACAGTATAATTACAACACAATAAGTACACTGCTTTTAGTTAACAGTGTAATTAGTATGCTACTTTTAGTTACAATGTAATTAGTATGCTGATTTTAGTTACAGTATAATTACAACACAATTAGTACACTGCTTTTAGTTAGCAGTATAATTAATATGCTGTCTTTAGTTACAGTATAATTACAACACAATTAGTACACTGCTTTTAGTTAGCAATGTAATTAATATGCTGCTTTTAGTTATAGTATAATTACAGCACAATTAGTACATTGCTTTTAGTTAACAGTATAATTAGTATGCTGCTTTTAGTTATAGTGAAATTAGTATGCTGCTTTTGCTTACAGTGTAATTAGTACTCTGCTTTTACAGTGTAATAGTACACTGCTTTTAGTCGTAATTAGTATGGTGCTTTTTGTTACAGTATAATTAGTGCCATGCTTTTAGTTACAGTGTAGTTAGTACTCTGCTTTTAGTTACAGTGCAATTAGTATGCTGCCTTCAAGAAGACTACTTTGTTTAGTAGGTTCTCATTGTCTACATTTAGTACAATCACGACTCATAAGGGAGATTTTTGTCTGACAGTTCCAAAGTACAGGGTTTAGTCCTGACTTCTGCTTGTTGTTTGTGTAGAGTTTACATGTTCTCTCTTTGTCTGCATGGGTATTTAAGTTTTTCCCTCCTTCTAAAATGATGCCGCTTGATTAGTTACACTCAGTTGCCCATATATGTGTGTACACACCCTATATTTAACCCTTACCCTTGTGGCCTGGGACCAGCTCATATGCCTAATTTAACAACAGTTAAATAATTATGCAGTAGTTATTACCTGTATTTCTTCACATTATCTTCCAGATTTTTGTCTAAGAACCAGTTTTAATTTCCACTTAATTCCATATTCATGGGTCATGCATGGAAAGTAGTGCTTAATGTAGTAACTCAGGTTTTATACCATTCAGTAGTAAACATGGGATGGACATTTCAGTTTCACAAAAGGACACTCTGTTTTTTCTAAGCAGTGTTTTTATTGGTAGTACGGTCTATAAATATCTAAGATGTCATTCGGCAATTGCTGTGACCGACTTCTAAAAACCATGTCATTGCATATTACTTTGAAATATCAAGGTTGTGCAGATTTGTACATAACTTGAAGGGACACTTTGCCAATTTCATTCATGTTAACACACATGCTAGCACTTATATATACTCTTAAATGTTTCCCAGCAACTGTAGAATTGCAGGATCAGTGTACAAAGATCCCACTCAGGAATGGCATGAAATGAGTCACAGCTTTGTCAATTATTTCATTGCAAAGACAATATTTATGTACTGTAATGTGTGTGAGTGTGTGTGTGGCGTGTGTGTGTGTGTGTGTGTGTGTGTGTGTGTGTGTGTGTGTGTGTGTGTGTGTGTGTGTGTGTGTGTGTGTGTGTGTGTGTGTGTGCGTGTGCGCGTGTGTATTTATATGGGTGTATGGCAATTGACTGAATGACCTAAATAATATAGACAGCAAAAAATATTGATGCAAAAATACCTGATGTTTATAATATCAACAGTCAAAAATATGTAAAAACAAAATAATGACAGTCAAAAACAGTTAAACACAATCCCCAGGATTTAATAAACTCCATGTAGGCACCGTGTAGAGCCTACATGGAATGTTACCATGTCCGTGTACATGGTTCCCCCTCGGCAGTGTGCCATGCATATTAATGATGGCACATTGCCGAGGGAGAGCTGAGGAACATGGTTATTGAATCAGTGTAGGGAGAGGTGTAGTGCTAACTGTGACTGCAGATGATTATGAGACTCCCTGCAACGTCTGTTGTTTTATTTTTATTTTATTTTATGTCCTTTGTTTTATTTTTATTTTTTATTTTTTTAAAAAAAAGCATGTTTACATGGAGAACAGCAATGCCAAGCTGAGCCTACATATAAGATAGCGGACACCTGCCAGACATCTAAAAATAGAAACTGGATGTATTGAATTATTTATTTAAATGCATGTGTAAGCATATCTGAGCATGTTTGTGTCGCACGGCGCTGTGCTCAGCATTTCTTATAGGTATCTCAGTAGTATATGTAAAGGATCAGCAGATGTCTGACTATCCATGTAGATTAATGGGTATAGTTATGGCTCCATGTGCTATAGGTCCAGGGTTTGAGTATATGGAAAGGGAAATATGTACTGTATTTAATTTTTTAGACATATCGTGTAGACTATTGCAAAATATGGCCCTGCTGCCCACTGCTAAGCTCTGCTCAGCTGTGCTTAGACCTGCTAAGCACTGCATAAACATGGTAATGGCTGTCAAGGTTTATGCGTTGCTTAGCACCACTTGGCACTGCTTGGCTGGTTTGTGCACTGCTAAGCTCCACTACGACTATGGTTCTGTGAGTTTTTGTGCTTCTCAGCTCAGCTGCATTGGTTTGCACTCTGCTAAGTGACGTGGCACTTTTCTGCATGTTGCCCACTGATGTGTAAGCATGGGAAAACAGCCTATATTAAGCCCAATAGGCAGGAATATAGCAGGATCCATTGGAGTTCTTTCTCTGATGGTTACTATGGCTGGTGTTGGTGAAGGTGCATGCCTCTGGGTGCAGCATTGGGGCATTCTGGTGTCCAGGGCCAGTTAAAAAACATGATGACCGGCTGCTGCAAGGAGCTATCCAGGGCTCAGAGTGCAAGGGGGAGGCCTGGGACCAGCTGGCCAGAGAACTCACCAGTGTTACTGGTATCCCCTGCACAGTTGAGCAGTGTCATCACCACCATCATGACCTGAAATGATAAAAGAGGGGACTCTTGGACACCTGGGTCCAAGAAGCTTGGGCAGGGAATGCCTCACAAGTATGTAAGTAATTTTGTCTCTGTTTTACCAATATGTAATTTGAATGTCTGAAAAACTGGTATGCATAATGGTATTCTTTTCTCCCAACAGCTGCAGCTGACAAGGCTCACAATGTCAAGCCACACAGCAGTCACCTGGCCAGGTTGCACCTTGAGTGTTATGAGTACAGATATATTATGCTAACTGTAGTGAAATAAGCAAGAAAGAGTAAAGCATTAACTGCATTACAGTATATACAATAAAGTTTGTAGTGCCATAAATGTGGAATTAGAGCTATATTGCAGGAAATGAATAATGCCAATTGTAGTGCAATAAAAACTGAAACAATACCAGTAACTGTATTAATGTATATACAATAAAGTCTGTAGTGCAATAAATGTGGATGTATCTCTGTCTGCTACAAGTTCCAAACCAGGACATCAACCCAAGAAGGACCTTAGAATGTCATAAACCATAGGGTTCAGTCAGCAGCAGAAAGGACATAATAGAATTGCTTTTCTCAATGCATTTTTATAACTTCTCTATTTTGCAAAATTTGCTATTAATAATATAAAAAATAATATAATCCCCTACTTAATATTTCTGCATACTTGCATTAGAATATGTGCTATAACCTTTAGTACGTAACAATGAGATAATAATGACATCTCTACTCTGATAAGAATACTACCTGTCTAGTTGTGGTTTGGCTTGTAGACATCTCTTACTACGCATCGTACAGCTTATACTAGTCTTATTAGTTGAGTGTTTTTGGTTAGAGTTGAAAAAGTTGCACATTGCTTAACATCGTGCAATAATAGGTTTGCTTGAATGTAAGCAGCATGTACCTTTTTCAAATGTATCAAAATCTAGACAGTGCTCACTCTCAGTAAGTGCAATTGACTGGAAAATGTGGAATATAAAAGAGAATTACTGAGAAATGCACTTTATACATTGAGGTTTGACTTGTGCAGCATTGTTTGGTGCAGGTGAGGGTGTGTAATTTAGAGCACAATACTGGGGTATCCAGGAGTCCGAGGTTTTTATTGGGCTCCTGTTAGGGATCATGACCCACGCCAGTTGCAGGAAGACTATACTGGCTCCCAATACAAATCTGAAGCCTGGGCTAGTTTAGCAAGGGTTCTTGCCAGTGCAAAAGGTATCCCCCACATTGGTGAACAGTGTTGTCACCACTATGATGACCTGCATAGGAGAAGGAGGGATACTCTTGATCACTGGATCAGGGATTGCCAGGTGGGGAATACCCCGGTGATGTGGAAGTATTATTTATATGTATTACCTGAAAATACCCAAGCTAGCTATGGTAAACACTGGTGTTCATAATGCTTTTTTTCCCTTTTTCCACAGCTGCAGAAGAGAGGGCCTCGAATGTAAGGTCCCATGATAGGTGTTTGGTGAGGATGAGAGAAGCATGTGGTAAGTAAGAATAATTATATAAATCACTCTTATTGCAGTCTTAACAGTTATAGATGGATTAGTTGCTATATCATACATTGTTATGAATTTGGAAAGGCATAGCTGAAAAAAGTAACTTTGAATACTACTTCTGTCTACTGAAAACCCAGATTTAAGACTCACTGCTTTGCTCTGGTCATTGTAGGATTCATGGTTGTCTGGCAAGTACTTCATATTTTAAGTCAATAAATGAGTGTCAAAATGTTATGTTAACATAAATCCTATGCAACTATTCATGGGTGTAAGAGCAATATTTGAAGTTTGTTCCTAATTATGGCTCCTTGTACAACCAACATTTTATGATATGTCAAGATAACTTGCTCTAATAGATAGAGAGGTGTCATCTGAAATGCAAAGATACAGTTGCACATTCCCAGATAACAGTGACCATGAGTCTATAAAGTGTAAAATGAAAGCGAGTTTGCATGTTGTATTCCAATCTTAAAGTACAATATTACAGTAGAAGCTGCTTGTGGGTTCTAATAGCACACTCCTAAAATATACAAATCATTTGATTACAATACTGTGTTAAATTTTCATCAATAAAAATACAGTACTGTTATGTAGTCATCATTATAACATTTGAAGTGCAGACCTCCAGACCTGTGGCTGCAATGGCCTGCTGTCACATGTAAACACTGTACAATGCAGTCCAAGTAATAAAGGGATTTCTTAGCAGTTGTTATTGTTTAAGGTAGACTGTAACAGAATACAATAAAGTTAATTTTGAAAACTTGTATAATGTTTGAAGTGGCTAATGGTCTTCTTTTTTCTCTCAGCCCACCCCATATCTTCTTCTTGTTATTTCTGGATTACTTATTTTTATTATGATTTCTTTGTTATTATTATTATTTTTAAATTATTTATTTAATCATATTTTACCTTATTGAATCATTTTTGTATTATTTCTCATATTTTGTTTATTACATGTAATTTTATCTTCTGTTTTTGTCAAATACTTATCCATTTTTATCATTTACTATTCTGTTTACATTAATATTATTTAACATTTTTTAATGTTTGTTATTTTTTTTCTTTTTGTATTTTCTTTTATTGATTTTGTTTCATGGTTTATTTCATTTTTGTTTTTGCTTTTTCTTTATGCTATTACTGCAGCACAGCAAGGTAGTCTGGTTCCTGGTGATCCACCTACACTTGCTCCACTGGCTGCAGCACCAATGCCCAGCACTTCTGGGCTGCCATCTAGTGGCACCCCCACTACTGCCCTGCATAGAGCCAGAGTTATATCTGCCCCAGGGGCCAGATGTGCGGTCCCATCTGGGAGCAGAGGCGTGGGGGGTGCATACATCACCCATGTGGAGTTTCCAGATGTGGTGTGTAGGATTGTGCACCAGACCATGGCCACATGCCTACACCAGATGGAGAACATGCTGTCCATCCTTGTACAGCAGACTTGCCATAGGCCAAGATGCCGGCTACTGCAGCCAGTGGTGCAGTGATGGAACAGTCCTGGCAGTGCAATGGGTGAGAACTTGAGTCACACTGTTACCTTGCTGACATCCATGGGACCTTGGTTCCTCCAAACCAACCCCAAACAAGGTGTTAACCCCACCTTGTGTCCATAAACCCTGTTTTTATCTTGTATGTCTTGTCTGTCTGCACCTTCACAACTTGCCTGCCGCAGACTTGTCTATGTCCTTCCCAACATTCATCTCTCTCCTTTAACAAAAAAGGAAAAGGGTACCTGTCCCTAAAAAAATATTGTCCCATACATATCTCTCCATTTCACAGATATGTCTACTTGACTCACCTAATTTGGTCCAATTGGCTTTACAACACAATTATGCTGTTGTCACTCCTCTCTCTAGAGGTGAAAGCCCAAATACAGATAAAAATGTGTACATGTGCCCAGTTGTTACTGTTGAAGAAATGGATAGCTATGGTTCTTCTCTACACCCTCCCTACACATTTCTACCTTCCTTTCACTTTGTTTCCTCCCTGCTTGCTCCCCATTTCACCACTGTCCAATCGTCCACATTTCTTTTCTTTAATGAATTATTGCATGATGGTGCACGACTATTGCTAAACAGTGTTAAACGGGAGTAGTAGTGGTGACTATATCTAAATATATAGTACACACTTGTAAAACTTATGCTGACACCCTATCTCAAACCCCTTACCATTGGACGTCGATACCACTGCATTAACCCATTAAGCTACAGAGTCATTTAATTAGCAGATTCCAGTTTCCTGAAGTAGCAGCTGTAAAACACATTTGGAGATGTGTAAAGAGTTAGACTGCAGTGCAGATGGCCTGGGGTTCTAATCCAGGGCATGCTTACTTTATTTATACTATTGTGAGATTGCAGTTGATAGAAATAAGATTGCCATGGAACTGCACTTTTTCGACATTATTTTTGTATACATTTATGTAAGGTGAGCATCGATTAATATCATGCATACCAATGCAATTGTTTTAATGTGTGTGTACAATGCTAAGCAGCATGCACCTTTTCAAATGGATCACAATCTCTACAGTGCGCAATCTTGATAAGTGTGCTTGGCAGGAAACACATGCTGTGTCATGTGTAATCATTTAGGGCCTGCTACAAATGAACTATTGGAACCTTCATCCTGCTTTCTCTGTCAAATCTTCCCCATTTCTGCAGGCTACTGTGCACCATGCAGTAATGCGCAGCAATGAACAGCAACATGCAGAACTGATAACACATCCACCACTCAGCAATGTGCAGAACTGATAAGACATCCATAATGGAAGCCACTACCATAGTCTTCAACACAGAGGAACATATCACTGTTTTACCACACAGGGCCACACAGTCAGTTGAGTATCAACTATTTCCTAGGATACTCAACACAAACTGTTAATTGGTATGCACTCATACCTATATATACACTTGTTGCTTCATTAACTTTGTTGTGGGGTGTGGTCATGAGTTTAGCTCATTAAAACATGATCACACTTCACATTTTGGGTCCAGATGGTACCAGGTTCAAAAATAGCATAATGTAATTCATTAATTTCTTTCTTTGCATATGTGTTGGCAGTTTGGAATATTGTTGTAAGTTGTACTTTTACAAATGGACACGAGCATGTGAAACATATATTACAGAAGATATGTAATAAAAGTGAATAATCACCTGTATACCATTACAATGTGATGTTGTGCATCATGCACCATTACACAATAATTCATTAAAGAATTCTTTTTAAGGACAGCTGCTCTTTTTCTTTTTCTTTTTTTTTTTTTAAAGGAGAGAGTGGAATGTTGAGGGAGGGACATAGGCAAGTTTGGGGCAGGCAAGTTGGGAAGGTGAGGAAGTATTTGCAGACAGGCAAGACATACAAGACAAGGGCAGCTTCAGTGAAGGACACAAGAGTGGGTGAACACCTTGCTTGTGGTGGGGGTGTGAGAATCACAAGCTTATGGGCATCATGTTTGGTGACAGTGAAACTCAAGTCCCCACCCAATGGACTGTCATCACTGTCACTTCACTGTGCCAATGGCTAATGTGTCTGATGTCTATGTCTCCTTGTGTTATTAAGTATGATGATGGAGAGCAGTGTCTCCATTTAGTATAACTGTGCAATAACTCTGTGGTGCACAATCCTATGCACCAAACCTGGCAGTTCAGCTCAGGTGACAAAATCACCCCCTGAATCTGCTCCCAGAGGGAATCACAGGCCTATCATCTGGGGCAGAACTACCTGAGGGTGCAAGTAGGGCAAGGGCAGCAGTGGGGTGTGGCCAAACTGCACCCCAGAAGTGCTGGGCCTTGGTGCTGTAGCCGGTGGAGGGAATATAGGCATTCCAGTGGGAACTGTCCCACATTGTTGTGCTGTATTAACAACAAATAAAATTAACATCCAATAATGAAATGTTTATAACACAAAGTAATGTACAAAATAACATTTATATCAAAAACAAAACATAAGTTGTTGTTCTTCTTTTGGCTTTTCCCAGTTAGGGGTGACCACAGTGGAACACCGGTCCGTTAATGATTGGCAGTAGATTTTCAAGGTGCTGAGGTGCCAGTTCGACGCCCAACCTTCAGTGAAGCCACACCCATTCTACACATGTCTTTTGAACGCCACTCGACCGCGGGGAGGGCATGCAGATTCCACACAGAAGGCACTCCAGCCGAGACTCGAACAGGAGAACCTCTTGCTGTGAGGCAACAATGCTACCGCTACAAAACATAAGTAGTACAAAATAATTATTATAAGGGAAAACATGATTAGGTACATAATATAATGATAACAATAAACCAAAAACTGGTAGGGTGAGACAAAAAAAACAAAAAAAAAACAGAGCATTAGTAAATGCACAGATAATATACAAAGCTTTCTACAAATAATGTACTATATTCAATTACAGTTTACTTATAACAATAACAAATGGTAATAAATGCCTTTATTATGGTGAATACAACCCTGTTGCTAACACAGACATGCTATACTACAGATCAGATTGCATCCAGCAATCATGCATGGTTGTATATATTGAACATATGCATGTTGCAAGTACAGTGTTTACATTTGACAGCGTGCCATCTGAGGCACAGGTATAGAAATCTGCTATTCCACTACTATCATTATGAATATGTAACACTACTCAGTTTTATTGATGACAAGCTAAAACATTATTGTAAAGAGCTGCACTTAAATTTGGGGAGTGTGTTATTTGAACTTGGAAGCAGTGACTAATGTAATGCTGTAGTTTCTATTTGGAATACAGCATAATGCCAGCAATCTTTTCTTTTGCACTTTTATAGATGCAGGTTCACTGTTATAATGATAACAATTGGAAGCATGCTCTTGGTGTCTCTGGTTTATAGGTCATACTTTACATTGCAATATTGATGTCAACTTAAACAAGTACTGTATAGTTTGGACATGTGGTTTTCTAAAGTACCACTCCTATCTACTCTGTACTACTGGCCTGCTGTTTTACTAAACATACCAATGCATGCACAGTATTGCATTAAAATGGACAAATGCATACTCAAAGTGTTTAGCACAATAAGCTCTATTTACCCCTTATGCTAAAATAACAGTACTGTTTTGAAGCATACATACCACTTGTATCTCTCATCCTTCTGAATTTTCTCTCATAGGCTCGCACATTTAGTGTTCTCTCTACATTAGCTGTGAGAAAAAATAAAACACATTAAGATCAGCAATCAGAAACAGATGGAGCTGCTTCATCCTTCAAGCAGTGCCTGTAAGTGATACTCACACATCTGTGGAGTGCCATCAGTCCTACAGTCATCGATCCAAAGATTAAGGGGATCTCTTTTCTTCATCCTGAGGTCTCGATAGTGATTACTACACTGTTTAACAACAAGGGGGGGGGTAATGATAACAGTAGACAAATCCTGGGCCAAGCTATTCCATGCGCCCAGTTTGTACTCTGATCCATGATAGTGCTCCAGCAACAGCCAGGGACCATAATCATTCACTAGGAGTCCAACAAACACTTTTGACTCATGCACACCCCACCTTTGAGAATGAAATCTCAAAACTTCACCCTGAATGCCAGCCATGTGTAATGCAGATGAACACTGATGTATAATGTGTTTTCCTGCCAATTACAGTTATAGCAGATACTGAGAATGTGGCACTTTGCAATCTGCAACACTGGAAAATGGTGCACGCTGCTTTGCATCGTGCAAACACAGGCAACATGTTTACACTATGTTAAATAAGCACAATATGTATAATAATACAGATATTAATACAACAGCACAACTGAAATAATACGACTGTCTCGTTCATCAGGACAATAATTACGATATAGGAAAAACTAGGTCAACTTGGCATAATGGTTAAGATGCTTACCTTATAGACACAAGGTACAGGGTTTGATTCTCATGTGGGTAATTGCCTAGGCTTAAAATGATTTGCAATAGCAGTTAGCCTAGTACTAACCAATGAACAATAAACTACTATAATTTATTTTGTGATGTAGGACACCATTAAAATGGACAGGATTCTGCTTCTTACACTCAAAGTTGTTCCCACAACAAGAATGAAGATGTAGGTGTCTAGAATTTATTGCACTGCTAGATATTACAAGGGCATATTACAAAAAAACTGCACTACTTGAATTGGAACCCAGGACCATGTGAACCTAAAAGTTACACTTAACTCCTTGCACCATAGGAGAAGTTGTACAAGCTGTGGTACATTAGTATTCATTGTAAGGATCATACAGTCTCAGGGTCAAATAAAAAAGTGATAACATGCAGAAAACCAAATCAAGTTATGATATATACAGTTCAATTTGTTAGAACACATGGAATATGCCTACATACGTGTGTAATCCAGAACATACGATTTAGATTCAGAGCAATACATGGGTGTCTTAAGGCTGTTTTTCTCACATGCACCACTGTAGCAAGCAGTAACACTCATTCAGCATACAAATGACTTCAACAGGGAATGTACATTCATATTGAAATAGTACATGTTAAATGTACATTTAGTTAAACGTTTAACCTGGAAAATACTTCACTTACTCCTTACAAAGGCTGTTATGATTCTGGTTTTCAAAAATACAACACTGTCCTAACATGCTGTATTCTTTGGTCAGTCATCAGTCATTTGACAAGTACTGTGTTACAGACCGTGTGTTAAATCCATTCTACATTATTGCCTTTACAATGTTTAAGGATATGTTATGCATTTGGCAAAAAGTAAATCTATGCTGGCTAGCATAAACAAGTATTGACTGTTATTTTGCAGGTGGGGAGCAAAGGCATCCACCCCTATGTGACCCTGTGAGATATCCTCCATACCACACATCTAGATCAATTGGGAAATGGGGCACTTATGGGATTCATGTTAACTGTCAGGTTTGGCAGCACACATATGACAGATAATACACATGCCATTAAACATGACTTGACAGTCTGAATTGTATATCTCATGGTTAATGTGGACCCTATCTTGTTCACCATTTCTTGTTGTCATGTGTAGATGACTCCAGTGTAAGGCACACATTAATTTAGGATAATGCAATACATGTTACATTTGTAGCATTCTTCTGAAAATATACTCAGAACTAATGTTTAAATTTGCCATGTTGTAGCATATGGGTTTATATCACATCATCGAAAGATGAAAACATCGAAACACTTAACATCGAACTGAATACATCGAACCATGAAAATATTGAAATGATGTCAATGGCAGTTTCCAATGGGGACATGGAAGATTAAGGGTGTAGGCAGGGGGGTGAGCCCCCCTGCACCCCCCACACCCCCTGCTACTTAAATATACAAACTCCAAGATCGCGCTACAGTGCAGGAAACAGAAATCTTCAGTTTCTGCACTGTAGTGCACTGAAGTGCGATCTCTGAAGTGGTATATTTAAGTGGAAGGGAGTGTGGGGGGTGCAGGGTGTCTTGCCCCTTTTTGATCTGCACTCCACATGTTTTTTTTTTTTCATTTCGATGTTTTACGGTTCGATGTATTCAGTTCAATGTTAAGTGCTTCGAAGTTTTCATCTTTCAATGATGTGATATAAACCCATAGCATACAATGCAGTGATGTTTTGAGAGGGTCCCCTTGTAGATAAATTGATATGATAAGAATGCATTTTTATCACATATATTACATTCACAAGTAACATGCAGCAGTTTTTATGATGACAGTTGAGACCATCACCCCTTTGTGGCATTGACTTGAAATCAGAAAGAGTTTCTATATCTTCGTTTAAAAGTCTGTAAATGACATAGGGTTATATGCATTTTTATTTCTAGTACTAATATACAAAACGTTGTAGTTTTAAAAATTGCTTAAGTGTTTCTGCTGTACTTTTGTACTGCTTTATATCTCATATAAAATGGCCAAAGCACAAAACATATGCATGCACATTTTTTTGGTAAACAGTTCTTTTCTCAGTGACGATGAGCATGACACACATTGTGAAAACTATGTGCTCAAAAACTGTAGTGTACAGAATTGTGACTGACCAAATGAGTGACCGAGCTGGTACACTGTGAACCTCAAATTCCACAACAGGCGTCCAAATATCCGAAGAACCACCAAACAAATGAGCCTGAACGTTAGTTTTATTTAATACAAAAAAAAGCGTTTTCGCTACTGAAAACCGCAGCTTCCTCAGAGATACAACAGTTTAGACGTAATACGACCATATAAATGGTTAAAAGGTTAAAAACTTTTACATAACAGGAAATGACAAAACAACGTCAAAAACAACCATCAAAGCGCATGAAACAGCGCATGTTCATTACAATTAAAAAGTCAACCTTAAAAAGCATATCTGGTAAAACAAGTGCATCAGTTCCTTGAAAAAAGTATTACAATTTGTTGGAAAATTTAAAACACAATAAAGAACTAATAAACCACTGGTACTTTCATTATAAAAAAGTAAACAGTAAGCCGATATTTTTACTTTTAATTTAAATTTTAGTTTTTAATTTTTATTTTTTATTTTTTATTATTATTTTTTATTTTTTTAGTTTTTTAGTTAGTCAAGCCTACCTGAGAAAACCCCTCAAAGAATGTCTAATGTAAATATATGTAATAGTAAACAAAACCTAGTATAGGTGTTAAATTAAATTATCTCAGATAGCTCCGTAATTTTAGAACGGCAGCTATATTACAATTTTCATTCAAACCGGGAGCTCTGAATGCATCTAAAGTAAGTTGCCATTCAAGCTCCCGGTTCTCTAAAAAAAGAGATGAAGGGCCACCTCTAGCATTTGTCGAAACATGATCAATGCCCATAAAGGAAAAAGTATGCCCAGTATTTTTATCTATGTGTTTTGCTAAGGCGTTGTCGTCTTTATTCTTTTTGATAGCATAGACATGTTGGTATATTCGTTCACGGACCTTACGGTCCGTCTTACCAACATAAAATGCTGGGCAACAATCGCAAAAAGCAATGTAAACAACAGAGCGAGTTTGGCAATTTATTTTGTAATGAATCTGGTATTTCTTTTTTCTAATTTCAAAAGAGTTGCCAGGTTTTATAAATTTACAGAAATTACAAAATTCACACTTAAATGTTCCTTTCTGTCTATTAAAGGAATGTTTAGTGGTATTTCTTTGTAAAATTTATTTCAAGTTGCTAGCTCTCTTGTACACCACACAGGGGGAAGGACCCAATTTTTCTGAAAGTGTTGGTGAACTAGATATAAGATGCCAGGTCTTGCATATGATTGACCAAATTGCTTTAGAGTTGGTGTTAAATGTAGTGACAAAACTCAAAGTGAACTTACGTTCAATGTTTTTTGTTGAGGGCGTTGTATCGTCTTCTGTTGAAGACACATTATCAACTACAGTTAGAGTGACATCAGAGACACTGGAAACACCATTTTGGACACATAATGAAGAGCTTTCCTGATTAAGGAGGGGTTTGTAAAACCCTTCCATCCTTTTCTGGTTAACTTCCATTATAAGTTCGTCAATTAAGTCATCTGGGTAACCCCGATTTAAAAACAACTCTCGCAAGAAAGTACATTCTTTACAAAAGTCAGAAAGAGTACTACACATCCTACCCGCTCTAACCATGGAGCTTCCTTATGTCCAATGAAGAATTAAAGAACATATTACCTCATAAACCAACATTCATTAAAAAGAAGGGAACAAATCTCAAAGAGATGTTTGAAAGGGAAGGAAGAGACAGAAGTGTAACAAAGAAATTGGGTACTTTTAAATGCGGAGCTTGTCACCAATGTCATGCAATTATGGATGACACAGGGGTATATTTACCTTCTAGAAAAATGAGGATAAAATCCCCCAAACATTTCACATGTAATTCTAAGGGGGTTGTATATTTAGTGGTGTGCATGTTCTGCAAAAGTTTTTATGTTGGTAAGACGGAAAGGGAACTTAGAAAAAGAATGTATGAGCATTTTCACGAAATAGCAAAGAACAAAGAAACTAATGCACTATATAAACATTCCTTATATGTCCAAACCACAATTTTAAATTTATGGTAGTTGAGCAGATAGAACAACAGCCTCGAGGGGACTGGGAGTCCACTCTCGAGTACAAAACTAACATGGCAGTTGAGATTAGATGCCAGTAACTGGCCAGCCGGTTTAAATGACACCATTAGTATCCAAGCCAGTTTTAAAATGAGAAGGGCCAGACTATAATCTACCTGCTACAACACAAGTTTGTGAAAATTTATTAGAATGGTGATATACATTCTACATTTTACATTTACATTTTATTTGGTAAGATAAATTAATGGTAACAAGAAAATTACATATAAAAGAAAAGGGGTTGGGAGGGTTAGAAAACACACAATGTGTAACACTTGTTTTATTTATGTTTTTAAGGCAAATACATCTAAAAGGCACTGAATAGGTTTAAATTCAAAATACAGTTTAAAGAAATCCTGCATACAATGTTTAATACTATTGCTGTTATGGAGATTTTCTCCTCCGGTCTCCACTAAAAAAGGACTACTAGCCCAGTCGGACTAACCCGGTTAACAAATGTCAAATAAATAAATGTCCCAGTGACTAGGAATAGCATTTAAACACATATCTTACTTTCTAATGGGATGGTTTCCTGCACTCGTCTCTATGTCTAAGTCAATGCTGAGACAGATTTTTCAGTTCCTCCAGTGTCTATGTGCCCTGAAAATGTTTCACCTTCTCTGTGTATGACAGTTGCCAGCAGCAGTGTCTTCAGCCTGCATTACAGACAGATGTATTCAAAAAGCAGCAGCTAAGAACGATCTGTGTCTACTTTGTGTCTGTACTCCAGTATTTTCTCAGTCCACAAAAAAAAAAAAAAGGAATGGAGACAATATGGATGCTTTTATATCTTGTTGACTAGCTCCACTGGATTGGTTGATTAGCATGCAATTCAGTTGTGTATGCTATGATTAACAACTTTGAAGCAGAGTAGGACACATGCAATCAATTATTGATGCACTCATTATAAAAAGGGAAATTAATAGCTGGGTAAACTGATATGGATGAGAGTTAGTACATGATTCTAACACAGATAAACATTACTCCAGATTCACTATATTTCAGCAGAGGAGCATTGTACTCCATCAGGTATGTATTCATTTTGTAACCTAAATAATGCATATGATACGCTCTAGGGATATAAACCTCAGTACAACAATGAATAGAACATGCTGGAGGGATAGATTCCCTTTGCAAAGACTTCCCTTGCTATGGAACAAGGTCCAGATCTACATAAGACAGAGCCCCTCACTATCACTCTTCAAGAGGAACCTTGACGAGTGGATGGGTAACAGAAAGTTCACACCAGGGATCATACCAACAGCTCTACTAGATTGGGGCCAAGGATACTAGCTGCTAGATCAAGGGCCTAGGGAACTAACCAAAGGGGTGGTGAATACCACGCAACGTGCCTGGGCTAATATATGCCTTCGGGCAGATAGCCCAGTATCTACCTATGAACCTATGATAGAATGTAGATAACAATAAATGTGAACTAAATCTGTATGCATTTGTTAGAAACATTCCCATTACATGGCCTTCTTTACCAGCAATGTGAGAGGTACAGAAGTTGTAGGGTAGGCATAAAGTATAATGCTGTGCACTATGTACACATGCTCCATGGAAAGATCTTTTCATATCACTTTTAACATTTCCCTGTTGTTTGCTTAACGATATTGTTCTTGACCATGTTGTTTAGTGTATTTTTATGGGGGGGAGGTGTTGTCCTGCTATGGCACAAACTAGAGTGGACTGTTTATGTTGTGTGGGGGACATAATTCAGTATCTGATAGGGCACAATCAAGAATATGCTGCTCTTCGTCCTCCCTTAGTTTTGTAACAGCCCTTTTTACTGCTCAATGTTGAATGTTTACAGTTTAATCCACTTTTGAATATTTGGAGCCTTCCTTTAATGCATTACCTGTAGAACACTTATGTACTTATGCTATCATTATATGTGTTATCACTATTTTGTCTTTCAGTAAATGATATGTCCCCTAGACGTAGGCCACCATTGTCTGAGGCTTAAAATGAGCTGATTATAGATGTGCTCAGACAATACCATGAAGTTCTACTGTCAAGATGGTGGGTAAGAATGGCTAAACATGTGGAACTCTGGAAAGACCTTCTCCTAAATATCAGCAGGGTGGGCTGACAGAATCGCACATATGAGCAGGTGCATCAAAGAGCTAGTGATATGATACATGCGACCAGAAAGTGCGCAGCTGAAGTGTCCCACAATTGTGAGGTCACTGATGGTGGGCTTGCAGCAGAGGAACCCCTCAGTGGCACTGAAGAATTCCTGGCAAATAGTACCACTCAGGAAAGCTCCCAGCAGTCCACCAGCCAGTATGTCCTTGCTGAGGGTGCCACTCCTGCAACTCAAGGAGTGTCCAAGTAGGCTTTGTTAGATCATCAGCAGAATACATTTGCATTCATTCTGTAATAGTGTATATAGTTTTAATGTGTGGCAGGTTGCTTTTTTGTGGGGGTAATTAAGATAGCTGCAGTGTTAAGGTCCTTTAACTGCCACAGGGGAATTCCTGGCAAACATCTTCATATAGGACAGCTCCCAATAATCCTTGAGCTAGTATGTTCTGGAAGTGGCTGCTACTCCCGCGCCACATGTGGGGCTGCCAGATATGCTTTGTTACATCATCATTAAAATAGTGCTGCATTCTGTCATAAGTGTATATAGTTGTGTCAGTTGTGTCAAGCTGTATATGTGTTGGTTGGGGGTATTTCAGATAGCTGCAGGTTTATGTTCATTTTAAGGTTGTCAGCCACATTCCTGTTAAAAAATGTATTTGACCGTACATATAGATGAGTAAAAGTATTAACCCCTGTTGTACTGTTAAATGTGTGTTGCTGTTGCCATTATGCTGCAGCAGTAAGTGGAATAATTTTTGTCTGTACTGTATATATGTGTGTGTATATATATATATATATATATATATATATATATATATATATATATATATATAGAACTAGATAAAATGCTGGTTAAATGAAATAAATGCAATGGTGACAATTTAAACTGACAAATTCAAACATTTAAATGCACTCCCCACACAATGACATCACATCAATTCAACATTTAAAGATACAGAATCAAAAATGTGGGCATCAAGAATATATATATAAATACAAAGAGACCAACAACTCAAAAACAGTCCCTATCTAACCATAAAAATAATAGATACATATTCATAAAAATCATGTTGAGTTGTTGGTCTCTTGTCATTGTGTGGGGAGTGCATTTAAATGTTTGAATTTGTCAGTTTAAATTGTCTGAGGAAGCAGCTTGACTGTGAAAGCGCTCACCATTGCATTTATTTCATTAAACCAGCATTTTATCTAGCCGTGGTTCAGTGCTCTTTATATAGATATATATATTGTCACATATCTGCTATACTGTCCCCCAAGCCTGCTATATGTGTCGTAGTACTCTCTGTATACCTGTTCACTGCACAGATTTTTGCTGAATGTCAAGATTTTGTACTCATTCTTTTGATCCATCTTTAAGATCATAGTAATTGACTGGCAGATTACTGACAAGTCATTAATGATTGCAAGCATTAAATAATATGACACAGATCTTGCATTCCAACTGCATACCCTTCAGATATGTCATGGTGAAGCAAAACCTGTTATTCCATGAGCTGCATAGGTTTGTAGGAGCATATTATGTCACATTTGTTCCTATTCTTGAGCTTTTGTCCACCCACTGTTTATAGCTTTGTCCATGCTTATTGCTGTAGGTGGATGACAGGTTTAAATATCTGTAACAGTGACAGCAGTGTAAATCGCTTAGCATATATTGTAGCATAGTAGTGCAGGTATTAATGTTGTCCTGTTTTCTTTTTATCACTGGTGAACATGGAAGTAGTTCTGTGTCCCCTGTGCCACCTGATGTCAGTGTCTCATCAGAGTTTGATGATGATGATGGCTAAAGTCAGGCACAGTCAGGGGCTGCAGAGGCTGAATCTGCCCAGAAGTTGACATCCAGCACCCACACTGAGGATCCCCGGATACAGACAATATGCTTATGCATACCCAGCTCACTGAGACCACAGATACTGGACAGTTGGGGGGCAAGGACATAGACCAGGGAAGTGTGGCTACCATGGCCTCAGTGCCTGTTGACACTGTCCATAGCCAAACTGTTAGCAAGATGCCACAGAGGTGGATTGATACAGGTGCACAACAAAGGCCTGCTGTCCCTCCATCACCTGGTGCAACTGTCTCTTCACGTGTCACTTGACGTATGTTTAGAGTGATAGTGGAGGCACAGGCACATTCAGAACATCACTACAGAAGAATGCTCTGGGTTCTAGATGCGGCACCATCTGACATCTGTGGCTATCTCCAATGTGCTGTTGATGCACGGAATCTGTTCAATGTGTCTGTGAGGGAGTGCAGAGTATCTGTCATGGAACATAAATTGTCTGTGATGGAACATCTGCTGGGAGGGGAATGTCAACCTCATGGGTGTAAGCCATAACTACATCTGCTGAGAGCCAATGGAGCCATGCCTGATCAACCTCCAATAGTCCCAGTACATCTGCTGCTCCATCAGAGAGTGTGCTGTCCACACTCAACCATAGCAGGCCATGGTGGCATGGTCTTGGGCATTCCTAAGAAGGGAGCATGTCCAGCAGACATCAGTCACCCTCAAGTAGTACCACACCATCTGACCTTGGGCGTGAAGGTGCCAGTGCAACTCTTGGCAGAACCAGTTCTTGTGGTCAGGGATGAAGACAATGAACTGTCAGCTCTACCATACATGGCTCACAGCCGTTCAATATACAGACAGGTAGGGCTAGCACTGAGCTTGACTGTCTTCATGCATACACACAGACATACCAATGTCACATTGAGGGCACCTGCTGACACACACACTATAAACACATGTTCCCATGCTGGCTGCTGCTCTTACTAACACACACACACACGCATGCATGCACACACACACGCACGTATATACACACACACACACACACACACACACACACACACACACACACACACACACACACACACACACACACTCTCTCACTAACCCTTTGTGTCAGCATAGGCTTCCTGCATCCCCACAAAACATCTTGTGCAAATGATGACTGTGCCACATCCCTGTTGCCTATCTCTTGGCTTCAACGATATTAAAGTTATTTGTCTGATGCACAGGGTGACTACATGCATTAATATGCATTTTATATCTCCATTTGTGCTGTTGGCCTGATGATTTTAACTGTCAGTTATATTGTGGCTAGCCAGTTAGACAGTTATTAGCATAATAATTCCTCTGCTTTCTAGTTGATGCTTTTGTAAGGCTTGTGAAGTCAGTCAATGTCATGTGTCTCATTAATGTATCTAACCTTCTGTTTAAGGATTGTTTAATGATAACTGAAGTGTGCGCATCCAAAGTCAACTCATCAGATTCTGTGCTCTGGATTGTATGTAAGCACTGCAGACAAATCTCATCAGAGCAGTAATACAGTATAATGTTTTATTTTTTCAAGCACATCACCATAGTTTCCAAGGTTCATTGGCTGTGATAAGGGTATTGGCCTGATGGTGTTTAGAAGCATAGCCGATGCATCACGATATAATATAATATGCAATAGCAGATATAATGCATGGCCATGATTCTTGCAGAAAGGACATCCTCATGTCCAGGACAGAATCAGCAGTGATCCATGGCAGATAACATTTGTACATCAAGTCAGCCAGCCTGTACTTAAAGAGGTTAATGTATGTGCTCTGCTTGACATGGATTGGAAGCATAATGCAGATGACTGACAACCTTTGAGATTATGTATGCGTCTCTCCAGCATATCCCATGTTTGTCATACTGTACGTTGAGATCCCTGGAACAGGTGGCTCCATATGACTTAAGGATGTGCAGCATATTCAGCCCATTTGGGCCAAAGACAACCCTGTAATAAATACATATTCTGCCTCAAAGCTATATATATGATACGGTGTACAGTGACAGCTACTTCATTCTGCCCACAGAAGACACATGTTGGAGACCCTCTGATGTTTTATTATTCAGACATTCTGAGGTCTATCAACTTGCTGCAGGTGTCTTGGATAATACATATCAAAGGGACGATTATAGTCATTAATAGGGCTGATGATGGAGGAGTATAGGGGATTGATAAAGTTAATTGTTCTCAGTTTAATGACTTTGCTAATTGGATGTAAGATGTAAAATACCTTCCTTCCCACAGTACACACAGTTTGCAGTCAACATGTGTTCCAAGGTATATTGATGCAGATTTGGGAATACTGTACTCTGTGTTATTTTTTAATAATTAATTAATAAATAATTAATATTAACAGAGGGTATGGTGATGCATGTTTATGTAGTTGTTATAACACTCATGACATTGTCCACAGTCAGTGGCACAAAGATGTTTTGCCACACATCGTCTGTTTTTTGGGACGTTTGATAACTATATGGCAAACAAGAGGGGAGACAGTACTGACACATCTGTTACCACACAGGTGACAGGTCTGTTGCTTGAGGTGATGTCTGCCACATTGGTCTATGATCCATTTGCAACCCACCTGTTAGTTTCTCATTGAGACCAAATGCTGGATTGCATTGAAGGGCTTGGCCAAATCATGATAGGATGAGTGCACAGCCTTGCATATGTCTCTGCTCACAGTCTTGATTTCTCACAGGTTTTGCAGGCACAAGCTACCCTTGAGAATGGCTAACTGGAACAGATCTACTGTTTAGAGGTCACCTATGTTTTTTTGTCTGAGATGCATGCAGAATCTTCATTGCCTTACAACAAAGGTTGAATACAGTTGTGTGACTATAATTCCAATTGTATGTTGTCTATTCTCCATTGCATGGGTGGGAAATGGTCACTGTATTCCATTCAGTGTGAAAAACAACAGTATTCAGACTGTGGTTGATTATAGTGCCTAGTGGAGTACCTCACTGTTGCAGCACATGAAGAACACAGGCCAGAATGTCATCTGGTGCCATGAAGACTTTGTTTCTAGTCTTGGAGAGAGTAGTGATAACTAGCTATTTGTAGATACCACAGTTTGGAGGTGATAATGCACAAATGTAGTAAGCTTGGTGTTGTGAGTGGGGACACTTTACAGCTACCTATGTGTACTAGCAGGTTTGCAATTTACAGTGGGTCAGTGTGTGCAGTACCATCCAGAATTAGTTCAAAATACATGAGTGATATGTCAGTTTGCAGATGCAAATGAACAAACGTATAGTTATCCTTGGATATGTGTTATAAATTATTAGCATAGTTGTTATATGAGGCTTTTTCAAGGCGTCTCATTGGTTTGGGTGAACTGAGGTGAGTGGCCTTCAAGGACTGTTTTGTACATATTGTATTTGTAAACAGCAGCTTTTTTCACATACTGTGAATGTAGTTATGACAAACATCCACCAATATAGATTGAATTTCCTGATGGATCTGTCTTTGAACATATCAGGCATGGCTGTGTGTATACGTTTGGGTTGATGTATTGACAGGGCAGCAGGGTGTAACTTACTACAGCTGTCAATGTCCTTTGTGGAAACCTGAGGTTGGACATTGATTATACCATCCCTTAGGAGGGTGTAGTTACCTTGGATGATGATTTTGAACCTGAGTCCTACTTTATGGGGTTCATCAAATTCTACACGTACTGTTTTATGGTTGGATTAGCAGTGCAGGTACTACACATGTGCCATTAAATTGTTCACTTACATTGTTCAGGAACAGGTCTGACATATTACAGGCCTTGTGAGGTGGTGCACTATTTCTTCCATTGCATTTCAGTTGTCCTCTTATAATTATCCAGGTGTACGGCATTATATGCACTGAGTAACGAAAATTATGCCAACTAGGCTTGCAGGAGCAACAGAGGAAACTGACAGGGAGATTTGAACCTGATACCTGCATATACAATGCTAAAAGGAGGGGTATATGTGATCTGAGTGGTATTTTCAGGTTACTAACCTATGGTGTGTACATTAGGAAGTCCTTCTTAAGGTGGATCTATAGTTCTGTAATCGGTAAGTGGTTTAATTGCTGCTTGCTATGTAACAGAAGGTATAACAGCTAGTTGGAGCTGTTGTGGATCTGCTTTGCCACATAGCAGCAGCTGATTGTATTGAAAAATAAGTGTATTGTCATTTCTGTAGGTAAGAGGGCAAGGTGGTAAGGCCTCTATACATAAACCAGAACAGAGCAGGTAATACAAGGAAACACTGTTAAAGCTGGCACTGGGTCCAGAAACACTAAGCTTCAAATAGATACTCCTAGTGGACACTCTTGACACAAGTGTACAGATGGGATTTTCTTAAAAACAGATGTCATCCTAATATTATTATTATTTTGGCTACTACCATGATGGGTTGCCATAGCACATCATCTGCTTCCAGTTCCTCCTTTCCTCTGCATCTTGTTCTGCCACCCCAACCACCTGCATGTCCTTGGACACCACAGCCATAAACCTTATCTTAGGTCTTCATCTTTTCCTCTTACCTGCCAGCTCCATCCTTAGCATCAATCTCCAAATATACCCAGCATCCCTCCTAAACACATCCAAAGCAATGCAATCTCACCTCTCTGGCCTTGTCTACAAGCCATATAACCTGAGATGACATTCTAATATACTGTTTACTAATCCTAACTGTCCTCAGCATACCCATTGCAAATCCTAACATCTAGAACTCTGCAATTTCTTGTTCTGACTCCTGTATTTTTGTCAGTGTCACTTTCTCCATACAATATAGTATAGCTGTTCTTAGTGAACGCTTGTAGATCTTCCCTTTCAATGTTATTGGTAGTCACCTGTCACAAATCATTCCTGACACACTTCTACACCCACTCCACCCTGTATGCCATGACTTCTTCACCTCCCTTCCACACTCACTGTTACTCTGAACTTTTGCTTCCAAGTATTTAAACTCATCCACCTTCACCAACTATACTTCCTGCAGTCTCACCATTCCTCTATCCTCCTTGTCATTCACAGGCATATATTCTGTCTTAGTCCTTATGCCATTCATTACTCTCCTCTGTATAGCATAACTCCACCTCTTCAGGGTCTCCTAAACATGTTCTGTGCTGTCAATATAGATCACAAGATCATCCGCAAACATCATTGTCCATGGGTACTCTTGTGTGATCACCTGTGTCAACCTGTCCATCACCATTGCAAAGAGATGTCATGATATTTGTGCATACAATAAAAGGAATGTCACTATTATCTGTCTTGTATTGCATTATATGGCATAAGGTGACATCTACCTGTCTGCAGGGCCAGTGTGTGTTCAAGGCCTGTTATGAGAAATACATATCCAATATTCTAATATAGCTGATGACATCAGAAGTGTCTATTCAAGACACGAGGACAGTGTACCATAGGCTGCTGTGAAATACTCTGTAAAACATCAACCAACACCTCACACACACACCACCAAGTTGACTGCCATGAGATTAGAACCCCTACCTGTCAAAGTTTACAGACTACAATACTTAATGCATGCACCAAAGCACAAGTCTGATTTTAACATGATTGCAGCTGATCTTATAGTAGATGACATCAGCAGACCCTATGGGGTACAAGAGGTTGCAGGGCTGCTACAAATGGATGATTTTGCAAGCAGAAAAACAATGCAAAACCATGCCATTTTCAAAGGAAGTGTTCGATATACAGTCCCTCTCTTCTTCATGGAGACAGACACACACATCAAGCTGTGTAACAACACAAGTCACTTATTAAACAAACTTGGATATTTGACTTTGGCAGTGCAAGCCTGTGAGCACAACTATATGGCCGTGTCCATGAGGGAGCACACAACATAATATATTACACCTTTGCTTTGTGATGGATGCATGTGTTGTATAATTAAGGAGATCCCATGGTTGTACTGATGGCTGTGGTTGGTTTTGAGTCAACACATAGATGGTTATTAAGTTTCTATACAGATAGTTATACTGTGCTTTCAGTTTGCAATATTTCCACATGTAGTCTTTGGTCACACAGAGCATCTGGGAAATATAGAACAGTAAGAACCGTAAGAACACAGAGCTATGCAAGTGATGATGTAATAGTTAGCATACCTCTCAATCTCTTAGAGCAAGAAATCTGCACAAAGCCATAATTAATAGGGTCATTGTTGAAATATTGCCCTTACAAACCAAAAATGTTGATGGAATAACAGGTTTTACATTAGCATGCATTTTTGAAGAGTATGATATCCATAAATGAAATGTATGACAGTATTTTTTGACTTCATTCTCAATGATTTAACAATGATTTTATATACACCAACATTTTATGGGGAATAGACTACAGATATTATGTAAAAATATGGACATTCTTCATAAATCTGGACAGTTGAGAGCTATGATAGGCATAGAGATATAGCAATACTCATTGCATTAAGTGTACAAGCAAACACGTTTCCCTCTTTTACCTGTTTGCACATAGGTAAGAAGTGTGCAAACATGAGGTGCATTGATAGCATCCAGCCTTCCTGTTATGTAGTGTATAAGTCCTACTGCAACCCACTCCTATTACTACTCCAAGTTGTGATTTCATAATTGCTGTGGGCAATAATTGAATGTATCCAGTATCTGCTATTGCCAGTCTGACATAACTCGTATCTGAATATTTCTGTTTAACTTTCATACCTCTCAACCTCTTAGAGCAAGAAATCTGGACAAAGCCATATGAAATTGGAGGACAAAGGCTGCAAAATAGGGACACTTTTTAATTATTGCTCTTACACATTTAGAAAGTTGATAGAATAACAGGTTTTGCATTAACATGAATTTTCTTAAGGGTATGAAGTATGAAACTCAAATGCCTGTCTTGATTTTCTGACTTCAACCCCCCATGATTTGCCAATGATTTGCCAGGAAATCACAATTTTATGAGAAACAGACAAAAATATGAGGCAAAAATCTGGACATTCTGCGAAAATCTGTACAGTTGAGAGGTATGAGTGTTATTCAAACTGTTTTCAGCATGAGATGCATCATTCAAATGTGTACTAAAAATATAAAGATTAGAACATTATGGGACACAGAGTCACAGTCTGTAAAAAAACACTAACTATTGCAAAAACACATCCAAAACTTCAACTTACATTAGGATTTGAATGCTAAACACTATTAAAGCTTCATCAAGAAGGATGGTTGCCTTAGTCCTATTGGTCACAGAAGCTGCTTTCCAAAACTGGAGTCATTCCTCACATAACCACCTTCATAAAAACTGTATACTGCTATCAAACCATGCACTGTATATTGTACAAGTACTTCTATGTCTTATTTTTGGACACAGACCAGTTTGTAGACACAACTCCTGTCATAATTATAATTATAACTATACATCTCTTAATCCTATAATTCTGTTTTTGTGGGTGGGAGAAAAACATACTTACTGTTAGGATACAAACTAGCCCGAAGTCAGAAACTGTAATGGACTACAATCACTTCCTAACTTCTCTCTTGCATGATGTAACAGTATTCAGCTATGGTGAGTGTTTCATGCTGATGCATAAAAATTACATATGGTAACACTGTAGTAATATAAGTGTGTATACCCGCATGTTAACTTATCTAAAAAACACCACTATATATTTGCATATTGTAACAAGGTAAGACTTATACAAGGATATGTCATAATAGTGTTCAGCACTACAGTCTAGGTTCAGGCCTTACCTTGAAAATGCTGCAGTTGACAGTGAGTTGCCTGGCATTAATTTGAATATATGTATGTGAGTAGGAGGAAGGTATTAGATCCTAAGGTGGTCAGTGAATGTGGTATGCATTGTCTCTTAGCTAAAGTAAGGGCATACTGAGTACTTCTACACCTGCTTGGGTCTACTTTAGTAGACCGACCGCTCACTTACCCGACACCCAGTTGCCCGAGATGAAAAGACCGACACCTTCAGAAGACCAACATCTGGAAGACCGACGTTTCACGCGAGGTAAGTAACCGCTTGGCCATCCCAATAAAATTAACTAAAGTAAGTAAAACTAAACCCACCGATGTGGGGGACATTGCCCCCCACACCCCCCTATGTGGGGGCTTTGCCCCCCCACCCCCTAACTAAATATACCAACAACGAGAATGCACTACCACGGGGGTAAGGGGAAAGTTCAACAGGGTGGTCAAGCGGTTACTTACCCCACGTGAAACGGTCTTCTGGATGTCAGTCTTCTGAAAGTGTCGGTCTTGTCATCTTCAGCAACTGGGTGTTGGGTAAGTGAGGTGTCGGTCTACTGAAGTAGAACTGTCTACCTACAGGGACAGCAGCTGGGGGTTTCTCCTCCAAGTCCTCCTCTGACTGTGGCTGTGGTGACCTAGGCATTGGTGGGGGAATGCGTGTCCGTTCCTTTTGCTGATCCTGCTGTAGCTGTGCACATATGCGTGGAGTATACTGCAAGGCCACCAGATATATCTAGGCACCAGAACCGTGACTTCAGAAGACAAAACACATGGTCTATGATGTTCCTACTTTGTGTATGTGCCTCATTATGTCATTATGGCATTCTTCTGTGGGTGTGTGCGCATTTCTGAATGGTGTCATTCATGGCTCCAGGGCATAGCCAGCATCCCCCAATAAATAGCCCTGTGGGATGTCCCCCCTAGCAAACATCTGGTACAGCTGTGATGTGTGCCCAATATGGGAATTGTGATAACTGCTATGGTTGCCAGCACAAACATTCAAAATAATCCCCTGGGCATTGCACATGACTTGACAGATGATGGAGTGGTATCCCTTGCAATTAATGTTGATGTTACCCTTCTCACCAGGTCTTGCCTTGATGTGTATATGAGTGCAATCTATGGTACCCGGTACTTCAAGGTAGTGTGTTACATGATAGAAGTGTTGCTTATTACTAGTTCTCTCCGAAGCAGTAAGGGGAAAACATATGTGTTCACTGAGTGGTGCAGAGCTACAGCTATCCCACTCCACAAGGGGGGATCCACCTTGGATCCCGGAAACTACCATCCTATCAGTCTGACAAGCCTTATCTGCAAGGCCATGGAGCGTATTATCATGGAACTTATAAACAAAGACATTGGCAACCTTCAAACACTGGACCCCACCCAGTTTGGGTTCGTGAAGGGCCGATCGTGTCTCCTGAACCTGATTGACTTCTTTGAATCAGTCTCCAGAGCCATGGACAAAGGTAAGGTGGTCCACACAACCTATCTAGACCTTGCCAAGGCCTTTGACACCACCCCCCACTCTGGAATCATAGTTAAACTTACTAAGCTGGGCATTAATCCCTACGTCACCCAATGGGTTGCTAACTGGCTTACTGATAGAACCCACACTGTAAATGTAGCCGACTCCAAATCCAACTCCAGACAAGTGACAAGTGAAGTACCTCAGGGTTCAGTCCTGGGACCACTCTTGTTTGGCATCTACTTCTCTGAAGTACAGGCCAACACTAAGTGACTCTGGCTAACAAAGTTCGCAGATGACTGCAAACTGGGAGCCATTATTGAATCCCCAAATGATGTGGATACTCTACAAAAGGGCCTTACAGAAACAGATGCTTGGTGCCAGAGCCATGGGCTCAAGCTCAATGCCAAGAAATGTATAGTTATCCCCTTTGGGAAAAAACATGTATCCGTGAATTATCATATAGGTGGCAGTACACTAAACACCGAAAGTGTGAAAAGAGACTTAGGGACACAGGTGGCAGTGGTCTCACATTTGATAACCACATTGCCACAACAGTCAGGAAATCCTTCTATGTGGCACACCTCATCACTAAGGGCTTTTCATCCAGAAAAAAGGAGGTCATTGTCCCACTGTACTCATCCCTCATTAGACCCATTATAGAATACAATGACCCATTTGGTATGTACCTCTCAAGACATCTGCAACAACTGGAAAGGCCACAGAAATACCTCACTAAAAGAATCACAGGCCTAAAACAGATGCCCTACACTGACCGCCTTAAAAAACTCCAGCTATACTCTGTCACATATCATCTACTCAGAGGCGATCTCTGCTTAACATACAAGGCCATGTCAAACCCAAAGCTGTTGGACATGCTACACTTAAAGAAATCCCAATCCCTCAGAGCCACACGCTCCAGGGATCTAAACCTTGTCATCACAATAAACAAAACATGCTGGAGGGATAGGTTCCTGACCCAGAGACTCCCCAGACTCTGGAATAGATTGCCCATACATGTCAAGCAGAGTGCCTCTTTGGACCTCTTCAAGAGGAACCTTGACGATTGGATGGGAGAAAGGAAATTCACCCCGGGGATCACGTCAGTCGCCCTGTTAGACAGGGGTCTAGGGAAGTATATAGCGTGGGAAGAAATAGCCAGGGAATTGTTATGGCTAGGCTTGTATAGGCCCTAGGGCTGATAGCCTAGCACCAACCTATGAACCTATGAACCTATGTGTTTACTGGCATGTATAAGCATAGCATGCAGGAAGTGGTGGAGTATTCTGGGTACTGATGCCTGTGACACTACCATCATGTCCCCAGCTGGTCTTTGAAAAGTACCTGTAGCTAATATTCTAAAGGCTACACATACTTTAGTTTCCACTGGGATGGGTTGTCCTTGGTTGGCTCTGGCTCTGAGTTGAGGCCAGCAGAGCACACAAGAGTTCTTGTAATGTGTCCCTGTTCACCCTGTAGTGCTCTACAATCTCCAGCTAATGTAGCACCTAGTAGGTTACCCTGGGCCTGAACACTCTTCTCCTTCTATGCCTAAGTCTACTGTCTTCAGCATCAGCAGCACTGACTTCGGCCTTGAGCACATACAGATATAGAATAGCTGCAGCAGCCCCTAGAATTATGCCAGTTAAAAGTTTCAAGTCTCTGCTCCAATATTGTTGAAGTAGCGAGGAAAAATCAGAATGTAAGCTGTATGCATACTTTATACATTTCTTGATTAGGACCACCATCTGGTATTGACTACTTTAAATGACATTCACCTGCTTAGGATATAATTAACAGGATTTAAAACTCCTGCCACAGTGTGCAGTATTCCACTCTGTGCACCGACGTGCAGCAGAGTGCAGCTACGCATAATGACAGCAAATCATGTAAAACATTTTATAATATCATCCTTGTTGTCATGATACATACAGAATATAATTGCACTTCATTTCTGTGACCTACAGCATGATTAAAAGTTGACATACCCTGTATTTGAATCCAAGACTACCTACACCGTAGTCCAATGCCTAACAGTTGTCGGACTATTCAAGAAAAGGTCTCTAACTAGAGGGGATTATAGAGTGCAGCCTTGATTACCTGGTTTGCATGATTCTCAGAAATTCTCACCATTATTGACTGAATGCATCCAGTTTCTATTTTTGGTTGTCTAGCTTATGTCTGGTACAAGGGTGGTCTGCTGATACAAATAAGGCTTGTATAAACACTGCCGTTTGCACAAAGCTGTGCACTGCGTGCACACGTGCAAAAGAACCCATAAAAATAACAGCAAAGTTACCTGACACACCCCACTAATGTCATCAACATCCATGGGAAACATAAGCACCGTGTAGGAGCCTACATGGGAAACATAAGCACCGTGTAGGAGCCTATACCAAGGGAGCAGCTCTGCATGGTCCTGATTTTTGTGATTCAATAAATCCACTGCTTTTTTACATCATTTACATAATAACTATGCTGACAGCCTGGAAACTGCAAGGATAGTAGCCATGTATTCTGGGCAACAACACAAAAGCACAGAGTTAAAGACACAATGCAGGGTATTACTGTACCTGTTGTGGCAATATATCATACCCATCTTATAAAGTACATATCTAGTATTAATTTTCAAATGTTTTGCATGTAAAGGCACTTCGTGCAAAATTGTGGTAAAATAAAAATTATAAAATTTATAGTGATCTGACACACCACCCTGATTCTTTTGAGAATCCTTGGCCATTAAATGCATGTTCTTACCTCTTCATGGGCATTCTGTCCATATTTCAGGACTTCTACATGCCCTTGCTATGGTTAGCATTGTTGTCTCACAGCAAGAGGTTCTCCCGTTCGATTCTCAGCTGGAGCACCTTCTGTCTGGAGTCTGCATGTCCTCCCCATGTTCGTGATGTTAAAGACATGCAGGTAGGTGCGTGTATGAATGGGTGCATCTTCTTTGAAGGTTGGGCATCGGGCTGGCAACTCGGCACCGTAAAAATCCACTGCCAATCATTAGTGGACCAGAGTTCCGCTGTGGTGACCCCTAACCAGGAAAAGCTGAAAGACATGCCCTTGCTACTCTGTAGGCTCCTGTATATGGAAAACTTTCACATACACTTCCAACACAGACATGGAGCCTACACAGTTGTATGTAGCATTGTTGGATTGCTCCAACATGTTGGTTTACTTTGTTAGCATAAAATTCCACAACTTATGCTGAAATTTGCATCCCACAAAATTTTCCATTGATGCACGCTATACAGAGTTTACTGAATCTAAAACTTGATGTGCCCCTGTTCACATTGTGGCTCGATGTGAACATGGAAAACATGACCATGTGAGCTTTATTGAATTTGCACCTGGGCCTTGTTATAATTTGGGTCCTAGAAAACAAACTTGATTGATTATTTCTCATCAACATTTTTGTGGATGACTTAAAAATGTATAGCTCATCAGATGTGAAGTTGAAAGCACAACTGCAAGTTGTTAAAACTTCCCCAGATGAATTCTGACACTTGCCTTGATAAATGTGCAAAAGTGACCTTTAAAGCAAGAAAGTGACAGCACCCAGAAAATATTCTAAGACAGGAATGTGATATAAAGGAACTTAAGCAGGAAGGAATGCATAAATATTTGGGAAATGATGAGGGATCAGCAATAAAACATGAACAAATGCAAATAAAACTCACTAAGGAATACCTCAGATGACCAAAACTGATATTGAAAATAGCCTTGACATCCTAGGAATAAAGTCCAAGCTATAAACCAATTTACTCTTTCTGTTTTAACTTACAGTTTTGGTGTGATTAACTGGCAAATATCCAAAGATATTTGATCATTTGGGCAGAAAAACAAGAAAAATGCTTCATACTTGTCAAATGATGTATAAAAATCAGTATATACCAAGAGTATATGTTCCATTTGCTGAAGGAGATATGGGCCTCCTTGAAATTGATTACATGCATAGATCTGCAGTTGTGAAAGTGAGCTCATCAAACCCAAATATACTGAATGTTTTAAAACATGAGGAAAAGAAGAAGCATTCAGATGGCAAGCAGGAATGGAAATAAAACCAGAAGTAGTTACAAATCTGAGAGCAATCACATTTGCCAAAATAACAAAACAAAGACTAAAAAGAGTTGGATCAGGTAAGAAGGAAAGAAATGTGGAATAGCTGTAAATGTAGTGACAAGTATATAGATCTCATGGAACAACCTCATGTTGATCAGGATCTGATGTAGGAATGGTTAATGAGAAATGACTTGAAACCAAAGGATGAAAGGATACTAATGACAACCTAGAATAGTGACCTACACAACACAGGGTTTACAAAGGCCATTGAACATGTGGGAGAAAGAACTGGAAATAGTCACGCACCTTGACAGAGGGCGTGCACACTGAAATGCACAATAATGTGGCAAGTTTGCTGCAATGGGGATTGTGCAAACACTACAATATAGAAGTAGCTGAGAAGTATTAGAAATATGAACCACAAAGCATTATAGAGAATGATGAAGTATGCATCACATGGGATTAGCCATTACCAACAGTTCAAAAACCAGGGGCTAGGAGCCCAGATATAGTAGTCCATGAAAAAAAGCAAAAGTCGCACTGACCATTGAAATTGCTACACCTAGCAATTTGGCAATTATAGTGTCTTATGTAGAGAGAGACAGAAAGTCATAAAATATTAGGATTTGCAGGCAGAAATAAACGCAATGTAGAAGAAACATACCCAGATAATTCCAATAAAGGTTGGAGCAATGAGTCTAATAAAATTGACTCTACAGTTGTATTTAGATTTGCTACCAAGACATGTAACTCTGTATGAATTGTGGAAGGAATAAATTCTGGGCATACTGCAGGTGCTTTAAACAGCACTTTTAACTAACATCAAAGATTGAAACGGTACTTTTTCACAAACTGTAATTATACCCTGGCTTAGGAATGGGCTCTATTTCCATCATGGTACTAGAAACCCAAAAGATTTGGAGAAATTAAACTTGGAGAACCTACATCTATAAGAAATGAATGGTATAGAGTGCTTCTATATTATTACCATGTTTAGCAAGAATAATTGAGGCAATTCATGCTTCACAGACTGATTACTAAATATCTATCTAGCTGAGGTAGAATTCTGCAACACTGTGCAGAAAAAGAGAATACAATATTGAAATGATAGAAAACTGGCAAGTACATTCAGGCAAGGAAAGTAATATTGTTGCCATTTTAAAAGCTGGATAAAGATACAAATAATTTTATTGTACAAATTTTCCCTCTGCTATACCAAGCGATATGCACCATGTCACCTTTTATGATGTCATCTAAGCACTGAAATCAAATTTCTACAAATGGAAGTACTAGCACTAAAAACTGCTATACATAACAGAGATGCACATATATGTATAGTAAATTAAGGTACACCCAAATTATATAGTTGATATTCTGGTTTGGCATCAGGACCTGCAGAAATAATGCCCTTAAATGCTTAGCTTCTAGTCATACCACAGATTTTTACAGAATGTCCAGATTTTTCCTTATATTTTTGGTCTGTTCCTCATAAAATGGGGGATTATCTGATGACTGAAGTCACCAAATGACAGATATTTGAGTTTCAGACTTCAGATCTTTCAGAAAATGTATGTTAACACAAATCTGTAACTTTAGCAACTTTCTAAGTTTATAAGAGCATTATTTAAAATACGTCGCAGCTCAGATCAGTACCTCCTAGAAATTTACAAGCCAAAAAAAAAAAATAGGAAACTTCTCTACATTCACTCAGTTGCTAATTCATGGAACAAATTGCCACTATCCCTAGGATCTATTACTAACACAATATGCTTCAAAAAATCCTTAAAAAGATCAGCTACTAAAATTTAAGACCTGCTCATGTCAGACCTAATGCTAATTACCGCCTCTACTCCTGCCTAACGCAGACTCTAAAACACATACACTGTCGACCACTTTCAAAATTCACTTATACAAATATGAACAAACACAACTATCATTATAATTATCGTAATGACTCTCTCTTCCTCTTCATTCTCTTCTCTGAAATGCTCAGACCTTTCTAACCATTTACTAAATGCTTCTGTATAAACTTCTACCTCAAAGTCATGCCACTACACAAGCTGCTTTTTTTTCCTTTTCTTTTCAGTAGTATCCTGTATATACATTCTACTTGCAATATGAACTGAATAACAGTTGTCTCATGTTCATTGTGCAAACATTTGCAACTTGTCTTTTGTAAAAATGTATTACTTTTTAATATGTGACTTTTAATATTGTAACTTTGTAATTGCTATTGGAGCTTTTCTCCTCAGGTCTCCGCTGAAAAAGGGCTACTGCCCAATTGGACTAACCTGGTTAACAAATGTCAAATTAAATAATGTCCCTGTTTTTAGACCTTTGTCCATTTTAACAGGCTTTGTCCAGACTGGTGGATGACATTTCAGCCCTCAAGCATTAATTGACTAAGGCTCAGTTCTCTGAGCTTCTGATTGGCTGCATAGTTGCAGTTGATTAGATGTGCCAGAAGTGACACCATCGTTGGGGAAATGTCCCCCTTGTTTGAGTTGGTCCAACAGTGGAGTTAGTTTATATAAGTTTGTGTGTGTGTGTGTGTGTGGGGGGGGGGTGCACTTAAGTTTGTTTTTTGGTACTTGTTTTCTTTCATTAGCATTTAACTGTTAAGTAGTTAATCATACCTTAGTTGTGGAATATTAAAACACATTCTGTATTTACATAAATATTAAAAGAGGCAATGTATCTATCCATAGTCCATAGCCCATTACATTATTGTCACTCAGACACAAATTTGTGAAAATCATGCACTATGTATAAATGCATTAGTGCACTGGATATTTCAATAATCATTTTAATAGCAAAGCATTAAAGAGGGTGGATCTACAGGTGGCTGAGATAAAACTTCTTGAGCATCACTAGCCCGAAGCACAAGATGCTGAAGAACACACACCAGTCTCTGTTTTTAACAGGAAATCACTGCTTGTGTCATTTCTGCGTGCTGACAGGGATTGCCTTCTTTTGGGAAAATTCTCCCTTTTTCAAGATGATACAACCATGGAATTGGTATAAATACAGGGGCACAGGGACTTGCACCCATACAAAAAACACTTGCACTTCACTTTTTCACCCTTCTGCATTTCAAGCATTAGTTTTTAGCATTTCTGATGACTGGTATTTTCCTGTTCAGTATTTCATAGTAGAGCCTTAAAACAGTCTCTATGAATAAAACATTATAGTCTGATAAAAAGATGCTCACAGTTTTTTTGTGCCAAAGAAACTGTTCTTGTCAGTATTTTTTTTTTATTTATTTAGTTATGATTCATTGACCAAGTTAGAACTACACCGGTGGCTTATTTTTAGTGGAGATCCATGGAAGTATTCATTCAGATCTGGAAATTTTTGCCAGGGTACAGGGAAATTTCACTACAGTTTTTGAAAATTGGTGTGGGATCTCTTACTTCCACCTGATCTGCCATCAGACAGGGAGATGGGGCCTTCAATTGATCATCCAAAGAATGGCATTGGGATAGTTCTACTAAGCCTGTGACTTATTTTCAGGGGAGATCCAAGGTGGTATTAATAGTGACAAGGATAAATTTGGCCAAGATACCAAGAAAATTGCAGCACTCTTTTGAATATGTGCTACAGGATCTTTTACATGTGCCTCAACTACCAACAACTTGGGCTGATTGGACCTTAGCTTAACATCTCATCCAAAGTATGGTACACACAACAGGTAGCAACTTGTCTTTGGTGCTGGAAGACTAGAAGACTGTGGGATCTATTCCCACTCTAGGTAACTAGATTGCTGACACTGCAGTGTAGCATTGGAGGTGTGGGAGAATTGAGTAAAGGCTATAGGATAATTTTTATTGTGTGCGTGTCGTGGTGTAATGCGTACACGGCCACAAAAAGTTTTAGATTCAGCAAACTCTGTGAAGCGGCCCACATTCACATGCAAGCACAGAAACTTCATAGCATGCAAATTACAGCATAAGTAGCTGAATTTTATGGTAATGAAGCAAACTAACATGGTGAAGATATTCAACAACCTCTAAAGCAATTGTGTAGACTCTGTGTTCGTATTGGCCTTGTATTCAAAAACCTTCCTAATACAGCCATGGAAAGAGGTCTTTGTGGAAATAAGAGCAAATAAAAGCTCTTACATTTGTACAGAAGTAACCTTAACATGAAACACCATAAACATTATGCCCTAATTACACAGGGTGGATGCTAGAAAATCAGAGAAACAAATACACAAATTCCTCTTTGAGTGCCATGACGTAAATGCACCTTTGCTGTCCCACCCCCAAATGAGGAATATACTTGTACGTAATGCAGGCTAATAAAATGTTTAAATGTCACAAAACACACTATTATACTGTAATGTAAGCATATGCAGTATGTGGTTGATAGATTACAGTCCCATTTTATTAAAACATGTATTCCTCTGTGCAGATATATAGGCAACGTAATACCTGCCCTTGTGTTTAGAACATTGGGCTCCCATGCAGTTCCCCTGCCTGCACGGTTACTAACCATGTAGATTCTGGGCTGTCAGCATGGTGAAGATGCAAATGAAGTCAAAACTCAATAGAATTGTTGAATCTCAGAAAAGAGTAACTGTGCAGGGATGTTCACTTCATGTAGGCATTTCTACAGTGTTTGTTTTCACTGGATGTCAACAGTGAATGATGACATTAGGGATGTGTGTCAGGTTACACTTGCAGAGGTGAATATGTAGGGGTGTGAAGGGTGAAAGCGCATGTAAGCAGTGCACAATTCCCAAGTTCTGTTTCTTCCTAATTATTTATTCTTAAAATGTGTGGTTGCTGTCTGGTTAAATTACTATTTATTTTTGCCATTGTTTGCGCGATATGGCAATTAGCACAATCATGAGAAACAGAGGAATGAATGGCAGGTTCTCTGTGTTGTCATGTAACTATTCCTGTGGCAGCACATGTATGTGTTAGGGCTGGAACATAGATGGTCCTGTGTTCAAGTACAGGGTGTATAACCTTTCATTCACTTTTTATGGTCCATGTTTGCATGATATCATGAGAATGGAGGAAACAAATATCAATTTTGCCTATGCTTTATTTTTGCAATGGTGTGCGAATATGTGCATAGAGCACTAATGAGCACTTAGCAGGTGTGTTCAATAGATGCTAATTACAACATAAGTGGGTGAATTGCATGTTAATCAACCAATCCAACACTGTGAAGCTATTCAACAATGTATAAGGCATCCATGTAGCCTCCATTCTGGTTTTTCTTCAGTACTTCAATACCATTGGAGTAGAGACAAGAAAATTTTAGCTGACACAATGCTAGGGGCTGCTGCAGCTATTCTACATTTGTTTGTGCTACAGGCTGAAGCTAATGCTGGTGCCACTGACAATAGGCCTAGGCAGAGAAGGAGAAGAGTGTTCAGGTGCAGGGTATCTTTTCAGGTGCTACATAAGCTGGAGGTTGTGGAGAGCTACAGGGTGGACAGAGACACATTACAAGAACTCTGTGAGCACTGTCGCCCTCAACTCAGAGCCAGAGCCAACCAAGGGGAACCCATCCCAGTGAAAACTAAGGTATGTATAGCCCTTAGAATATTAGGTACAGGTACTCTTTAAAGACCAACTGGGGACATTATGGATGTATCACATGCATCAGCCTCCAGGATCCCCAACTAGTTTCTGGATGCTATGCTCATACATGCCAGTGAACACATATTTGTTCCCCATAGTTCTGAAGAGAAGGCCAGCAATATGCAACTGTTTTACTGTTTAGCGCAATACCCTAAAGTACTGGGTACCATAGATTGCACTCATGTACACATTACGGCACCACCTGGTGAGCAGGGTAGAATCTACATTAACTGCAAGAGACACCACTCCATCAACTGCCAGGTCATGTGTAATACCCAGGGAACTATCTTGAATGTGTGTGCTGGTAACCCTGGCAGTTATCATGACTCCCATATCTGGCACACATCACAGCTATACCAGATGTTTGCTAAGGGGGACATTCCAGAGGGCCATTTACTGAAGGATGCTGGCCCTGCCCTGGAACTGTGGCTAATGGCACCCATCAGAAGTGTACACACACACCCATGGAAGAACGCCATAATAAGGCACATGCTCAAACTAGAAACATTATAGAGTGTGTGTTTGGGATGCTGAAGTTACTGTTCCAGTGCCTAGATATATCTGGTGGAGCCCTGGAGTATACTTCACACACATGTACACAAATATTCACAGTATGTGCTATGCTCCACAATCTGATCCTGTGGAAACAGCTGTAGGAAGTTCAGCAAGGGGAAGAGACACAAATCCCTCCACCAATGCCTAGGTTACCCCAGCCACAGTCAGAGGAAGACTTGGAGGAGGAACCACCAGCTGCTGTCCTTGTAGCCAGATGTAGGCATGCTCAGTATGCCCTTGCTTTGGCTAAGAGGCAATGCATAGCACATTTACTGACCACTTAGGGAACTAATACCTTTCTCCTACTCACATACATATAGTAAAATTGATGCCAGTCAACTCACACAACCTTTACCTCCCCATGTATTGGCTGTGTACTGTTGGCATCAGACAGAGTCAGCCCTGAGCTAAAGGTGTGCCAACTGCTGCATTTGCAAGGTAAGTCCTGAACCTAGAGTGTATTCTTTAATAATATTATGGCATATTATTACATTTCTTAACTTAGTACAGTAAGCCAGTAAGTAGTGGTGGATTTGTACAGAAAGTACCTTAACATGTGACACCAGATACTTATTTTACTTATATGTGTCCATTAGTAGTTAGTAGGCCTCAGGCATGAAAAATGAGCAAACTCATAACTCTGATGAATACTGATATTCTCTGCATAGCCTCAGTTTAGCACCATACCTTTGTACTGGTAAATCATTAAAGACAGAAGTTAGAAAGTGATGATACACTTTGCAGTTTCTGACTTCAGACTTATTTGTGTCATCTGAACTTTGTCCTCCCCCCCAAAAAAGGAGTATATCCTTGTACCTGCCTCAACAGTAACTCAGCTATGCTACCCCCAAAAGAACAGTATATGCTTGTTTGTGCCATCCAACCTTTACTTCATTTGTTCGCAACTGCATATCATATTATTCCCAGTTAATATCTTTTCACATTTTAAGGGCAATGGTATGAATGGCTTACACACTGCATGTGTTAGATAACTGATGAATGACCAAGAAAAACAGAAAGGTAAGAGAGAGCTGTATATTTGTAAGCATATTATAGTAAGGTTGTGTGAACTGCTTTATGTCCAAATATTCCAAAGAGAATTATATATACAAATCACAACTGATGGTTTGATAGCAGTGTACATTCTGATGCAGTTGGTTGTATGAAAAATTACTTCATTTCTTTGCTACAAAGCTGTTTGTGTGGCAAAGAGGACTAAGGCATCCATCCTATTTTCTGAAGCTGTATTGGTTTGAGGGTTCATATCCTGACGTGTTTTAATTTGTGATGTGTACTATCAATTTGTCCTGTGCTTTTACAGATTTTGTGTATGTGTCCCTTAGTTTTATTATCTTTTCCTCTTTATCTTCTTTTAATTCCACTTTTGTGCAATGTGTCGCATCCAAAAAACAGTTTGGATAAGCTTATCTGGTTTGCGTGAAGCGCATCATTACAGAAACAGGGAAAAAACAGATTGCCTGGAAGCAGATAGTCAAAAATACAAAATGGATACATTCAATTAATACTTTTAGCCATTGCAAAAAGTCAGCCTGGAGTACAGATGAGACTGTGGCATAATAGCACATATGTATCACATAATAGTAACTGTGAAACATTAACAATACAGCTCACATTTGTGTACTGCTTATCCATATGCAAACATGTCTACCTCACATACGTGTATACTTTGTTAATCATCACACCAATCCAAAATCCAGTGCTCATTGCACTATGGAATTGTAAATATGGTACTTTATTATTGGTGTTTAGTGTCCATTTCCTTTGTATGACATAAAAATACACGTAAAAACATTGCAAACTGAGGGTACAATATAACTATATATCATATATTTACAATACATCCATATGTTCCTCCACAACTACCCCAAACAAGCACTAAAACCCTTGGGTCTCATTATTTTTTCCACACATATATCAACCACAATACAAAGTGTAATATATAATGTTGTGTGCTAGCTCATGGACGGGACTACTTGGTACTGCTCACAGGCTTGATCTACAAAACTAAAACAACCAAATACACTTATGTTGTTACACAGCTAGGCTTCTAAACAGCCTACTGCTATTAGGCTACTATCCTCAGATGACACTATGAAGCAATGTGCCTATGCAGGCCTCTCAACCTCTTGTCTCCTATATGACCTGCTGATGTCATCTAAGTTCACCTGCAGTCCTGTCAAAATCAGACTTGTGCCATGGTGCTTGCATTACGTTCTGTGTTTTGTAGCCTTTGTACTTAGATAGGGGTTCTATTATCACTGTAGTCAAGTGTGTGTGTGTGTGTGTGTGTGTGTGTGTGTGTGTGTGTGTGTGTGTGTGTGTGTGTGTGTGTGTGTGTGTGTGTGTGTGTGTGTGTGTGTGTCTAAACAGAAGAGTAAATGCGTTATACTACAGTTATTTTCCAGTGCCATAGTTTGCCATTTTTTTGGTACTTGCACAAGCCTACACATCCATTTCATACAGCCCTCCAACCTCTTGTCTCCCACATGGTCTGCTGATATCATCTACTTTAAGTTCACCAGTAGTCCTATCAAAATCAGGCTCATGCCATGAGTCTTGCATTAAGTAATGTGTTTAGTAGTCTATGTACTTAGAGAGGTAGGGGTTCTATTCCCACTGCAGTCAACTGGGGTGGGGTTGGTGTGTGAAAGAGTTGTTGCTGGACATTATACAGAGTGTTTTACAGCAGCCTATTGGACACTGTTATCTTGTCTTCAACAGACACTGCTGATGTCATCAGCTATATCAGATTATTGCATATGCAGTCATCCCACTGGGCCAGGGTCAGAAACTGGCCTGGAGGCCAGGTAGATGTCACATCATCCTATACAAGACAGACTACAGTGACATTCCTTTTAATCTATGCACATACATCATGCCATGCTTTTTAGGCACTGTGTTATCATGATGAGAAAGTCCTGCGGTATGTCCAGCTGCTTCTTTTACTTATTTAAGAAAAACTATGTTCTGCTGTTTTCTTCTGTTGTTATATTAATTTAGGAAAATATTGTGCTGTTTTTCAGTCTGTTGCCTATGTAATGTAATTGTAAAATAATTGACATTTTCTGCTATCATTCTGTTGGAGTTCTATTGGCTGCACTATACATTGGATTCAAACTGGCTGAATCCAGTTCTGTTTGAGGATTGATAACTAAACATCATGCCATCTGCTTTTGGAGACCCCCCCCCCATACCCTTGAGGCAGGAGTGTACAATAGGACTATCTGATTGAAGGTTATTGTTTCCTGGGATCAATCTGAGCATTAACAATGGTTCTTTGTATTAGCTGCTTTGCTCTTGTTTGCTTGCAGAGGACTAAACTATTTGTGATTATACACACAGAAATGCAAATACACTTATTTTCCCTTAGAGTCAGCTGCTGCTATCTAGTAGAACAGTTCTTAAATAGCTCTAATTAGCTGTCAGATTAGTTAAACATGAAGCAGCAATTTTACCTCTTACCTATATCAACAACAGACCTATAGATCCCCTTTTGATAGACGTCCTACTGTACATCCCATAGGTTAGTACCCCTAAAATAGCACCATATCACATATCCCCATCCTTTTCTCATTCTCTATGCAGACCAGGTTCAAACTTCACATTATGACCTGTCAATTTCCCTGTTTCTCCTGCTGGCCTAGTTGACATGTTTTTTGAGGCAGTACACATAATGGCTCATGTACACTGAAACCCTGTACTCCTAAATCAATGAAGTACAATTTGGGATAGATTTACGTACAGTAAGAATCTTGAATCACTGCTCTCTTTTGTCCAGAAGAACAACACTAAACAGGTTATCAGCTCAGACACCTTGGCTTCTACTCATAATATGTACCCAACATATAAGCCATCATATATGGAGGTGCTTTCCAGAAACCTACCTAAACAGCAGAGACATCCAAAACACAAATATGTTACACCTAACATGACATCCAAAGCACACAATACACATAAAATGTAGTACAAGTGTCTTACTAAATAAGTGCTTAAGGCAATGGGCATCTATTCCAAATGTTTTCCTTATAGTTGATTGTATAGTGAGCCATACACACACCCACTCACCAGCTTAAACAAGGAGTAAATATCTGTGGCTATACTGTTAATTTCAGCCGTAAAATCTTCATCCTTTAGTCTTAAGTCTACTAGCACATAAAACCTGACTTCTTACAATGCTCTTATACATATATCTAGGATGCATGCTTTTTGCATTCACATACCTCGTAGTCTGGACATTCTTCCTATGAATGGTAATATGGAAATTGCTATTTTCATTAGATATAGTAATGTCCAGAAAACGAATAGAATCCTGAGCTTGATTTACATTAAGCTTTAAAAACTGGGTATTTTCTTCCACCTCTTTTACCAGTGCTAGTAGGCTTTCAGCATCACCTTTCCCTAGAAGAAATATATCATCCATAACATTTCAAAATAAGCTTATAACTGTAGCAATCTTCAATCCCCCCACCCAAGAAACAACTGACACAGACTTAAAATTAATTTAAATTATTTTACTACGCCACAGTATTCTAATGTTCATCTAGAGCAAAGCCTACCTGGAAGCTCCTCTTTTGGCACAGAACGAGTGGCAGCCACGTCCAGCACATATTGTGATATGCTTTGCTAGGAGCTGTCCTGAGTGGCAGTGTTAGCCAGGAATTCTTCAGTAGTGGTGAGAGATAGTTCTGCAGCAGGATCTCCCCTGTTGACACATTGATCTCGGGCCACTGCAGCTGCAAGCCTTCATGCAGCAGATTATCATATCTGTGGCCCTGTGACTCACCTGCTCATAAATGCAACTGTGTCTCCCCAAAGAATTTATGTTTGCCACTAATTCATTCCACAGATTCATCCTCTCTGCCATATTGGCCCAACCTCATGTGAGCAGTATTGGAGCATTTTGGTGTAAAGCTTCAATTATGATGTCATTTTCAGCATTAAAAAATGGGGGTCTATGCCTAACAGACATTGTGTCCTAAAAGACCAAAGAATGATAATACATATAAGGATCAACAAACTCAAAAACAACTGAAAACATGTCTCTAGCTCAAGTGTAAAGTATACACGGTCAAAATCCCAAAACACTTGCAGAATGACATACAAAATGCAGACCACTGTCGAAGATGACTCATTTATTCCTTTACTGAACAAGTTAAGTGCTTTCAGTCACTAACAACAATTATGGCCTTCTTCAGAACTGCCATCAAACTGACAAACTACTGTTAAATACCCCCCATTATGAAATACCCAATCAACAAGCTATATTAAAACACCTAAAAACTTTTAAAATTACTTACACTTATTATAATATGCCTTTCTATACAAAACAACTTTATAATTAACTCCACTATTCAAACCAGGTTTATTATAAGCATTGAGCAGAATATGCCATTTTAATTCTCTAAATTCCAAATCCCCTTCTTTGTCACCATTGAAGTCAAGGGGAACATGATCAACTACAGAGAACAAAAAAAAATTTACAATTGGAACACTCTAGGGTATGTTTAATTTATATATATATTCTTCTTCTAAGGGGTCTGTTGGTTTTTCCTATATAGACGAAATTGCATGCTGAGCACGTCACTAAATGCACCACAAACCCTGAACTACATTCAAGTCTCCCCTGGCACTGTCCAGATTTTTTCATGGGTGCATACTTCAACATAAGTGCCCTTGGTTATGTATCTGCATACATTGCAGTTCAGACATGTGTACATGCCATTTATACCATGGGTGTTGCCTTTCAATGCTCCCTCCATAATTTCCTTAAAATTCTTGGCACTTTTGTTGACAAATGTGGGCTTATCCCCCACCACTGCCTTAACTTCTTTGTTTGCCACCAAAATCCCCCAATTGTTACTAATAACCCCTTTAATGTCCACTGTCAAAACTAAAGGCATAGCAACTTGTCAATCTCTAGCCTCCTTATTTGTCTCTTTTTCTCCCAAAACATCTGCCTCTTGACTATCGACTTCCAATAATTTTCCTACTACCTTAGCAGGATACTCCCTATTCTTAAATCTTAGATGTAATTATTTCATCAAATTATACATCTTGTTCACATCACTCGTTAACCTTTTGAGCCTTACTAACTGCCCTTTAACAATATTATGCATGACGTCTGTGGGGTGCATACTAGAATAATGAAGTAAACTATTGCTTGCTACATTTTTGTAGCTGATTACTGAACCTAATATATTCCCCTCTCTTCCTTAAAGATTTCTAAATCCAAATAACTTATCTTGGATATATTGTAATCAAAAGAAAATTTCAAAAAGGATGTACTGGTGTTCATCTTTGTGATGAACTCCTTCAAATCCATTAACAAACCCATCCGCATGAAAAACAAATCGTCAGTAAATCTATACTAACATAATAAATTACTATAACCTACTATATGAGAGTTGGTTTCCCAAAAAGCCATAACTAAATTGGCATAATTGAGAACCATCCTTGCACCCCATAGCAACACTCCTGGTTTGTAAGAAAAACTCCTTCTCAAAAACAAAATAATTATAAGACAAGTTGTGATCAATACATTCCATAAAAAACTTGCTCTCCCCCACTTCAAAATGTTGAATATTGATTAACATATTACCTATCCAATCCAAACCCATTTCGTGGGGAATGAAAGTATAAAGCGACTGCACATCCACTGCAACTAATATATCTTCCTTTTCCACTACCAGGTCATTGATTTTGTTCAAATGCAGGGAATCCCTAATAAACAACTTTGTTTCCTGCATCAACTTTAATAATGCCGTATCAACAAACTTGGACAAGGGTTCTAATTTGGATGCCCTACCAGAAACTATGGGTCTATATGGCAGATTCTGTTCATTTTTATTCACTTTGGGTAGTCCAAACAAATACACGATCTTGGGTTTTGCTACCTGAAAAAATTCATACATAATTTCTGAAATAACACATTCATGCAAACTTTCTATGAGCCATGAATCCACATGCTTATATGCTCTATGGATATCAGTCTTGTAATCTTTTTTATACGATGGCTTATCTGAGAGCAAAGCATTAATCCCTTTAAAACAATCTTCGGTGTTCACCACCACCATTGACCCTCCTTTATCTGCTCTCATAACCCTAATAGAACAATTATTTTTATTGCTCTAGTACAATCACATTCTGCCTTGTTTAAATTATAAAAGACTGCTGACTTTTATGCTTCAATAAGTCCCTTATTTCAACTTCACAAATTTCTACAAATGCTTTAATGGTTGAATTTAAGGGTGGATTAAACACATTAGGCACTGTAAAGTCACTCTTTATTTAATTGTGCTCTTGCCCAAACAACAGTCTCAAATTGAACTTGCACTTGAAGTCTTTTAAATCAATAATTGTCTGCACTGTATCTGACTTTTCTGAAGGAATAAAAGAAAATCATTTGCTAAGGACTTTTTTCTCTTGCTCAGTCAACAGTCTGTTTGACAATTTATAGATTTTAAAAGTCATTGGCATTACCTGATCTGCCTGCTCTTCTGCTGATTTTTCCCTTGCTGGAATAACAGATAAAAAATGGCTTTATTTGAAGTTTCCACCACTGCTGCCAAAGTTCTGGCTGCAATACTGTTCCTGTCTCTTCACTCTGGTATCTCCCTTATTTGTCTGTTTCCATCAATCTGCTGCTGACTCTGCATGTATCTCCACTCTTCTATCCATTTGGACTGCCTTGGGGATAAGAAATGCCTGTTTATATTGCGTTGCTCATTGTTTCCATCATGACTCTGTCTTTCTTCTCTAATTTGCCCACTGGCTGAACTAGCCGACGTATGATCTGAAGGACTACCCTCCACTTCCTCTCTTGTTATTAAGGTCGTACTTGCAGATCTTGCAGTGTAACTAGCACGTTCTCTAGCTATTGCCTTCTCCTTTGCTTTTAAAAAAGAACTCAATTTGCCAACTTTTTGCTGTACATGACTCAAGAATATCTGAATTTCTTGAGCTGTAGCTGCTAGCATTAATTTGTCAAGCAAACCTTCTATCCTTTTATTCAATTTTATTTATTCCTCTTCTTGGTGTGCCTTAAGAAGAGTCACAAAAGCTAGCCCAGTGTCTTCATAAATCTTATCCCACTTGTTAAGGAGGATACACCTAAGGAGGGATACACTAAAAATACCATTGGGTTTGTTGTGAACTTGTAAACCTCTTGGTACTCACTTGACTTCAAGACAAAACTTGAAGTACCCAATGGCCCATTGCAAATGCTTGTGTTTGCCCAGTGAGGCCTTTAGATCCTTAAAAAGCCAGTCTTTATTGAGATGAATCTGTGGCACCCACACCGGAACTGCAAAGATCTCTGCCACTTCCACCAAATCCACCACTGGTGCAGCCATCATCTCTTTAACCACATTTCTCCACTCATTGTTACCCTCTCCAGGTTTATATGGTAATTCCACTTCCACTTGACCTGCTGACTCTTTCGAGCCCATGGGGTTGTGATGTATGGTTAGATTCAATAACTCATCCCTTCTTCTTCAAAAGTTGTTGCTAAATGAGGCATGGTTCAGCAATAATCAAATGAATGACAAACTCAAAAACAACTGAAAACATGCCTCTAGCTCAAGTGTAAAGCATACACAGTCAAAATCCCAAAACACTTGCAGAATGACATACAAAATGGAGACCACTGTTGAAGATGACTCATTTACTCCTTTATTAAACAAGTTAAGCACTTTTGGCCACTAACAGCAATTATGGCCTTCTTCAGAACTGCCATCAAACTGACAAACTGCTCTTAAATACCCCCCATTATGAAACACCCAATCAACAAGCTATATTAAAACACCTAAAAACTTTTAAAATTACTTACACTTACTATAATATGCCTTTCTATACAAAACAACTTTATAATTAACTCCACTATTCAAATCAGGTTTATTATAAGCATTGAGGAGAATCTGCCATTTTGATTCTCTAAATTCCAATTCCCCTTCTTTGTCACCATTGAAGTCAAGGGGAACATGATCAACTACAGAGAACAAAACATTTATACAATTGGAACACTCTAAGGTATGTTTGAATAAGGCATTATTATTTATTTTATTTATTTATTTTACATTTGTTGACCAGGCTAGTCCAGCTGGATATATGTCCATTACAACAACATAAAAGGTCAAGACAAAGGCAATAACAGTATAATTTGGTACATAAGTTTTAACAATTATAGTACAAGCCTAAGATTATATATTTTATATTTCAGTAGGAAAAAGGAAAAATTTATCTAAGAATAGATGAATAAGACTAATACATTTGTATTAGAAATGGTGTAGTACAAATCTTTATAACATATTACAAAATTAATAATAAACAAGATATGAAGCACAGTGCAATAACAAACTAGTAAACAAAAAGTGCACTGTTAAGAGGACGAACTGCACCGGACAACTAGAATTCCAATACCAGCTTTATTGTACATTAAATGTTAAACAAATAACACGTTTTTCGTCACTTAGATCAGACTTCATCAGACAAGAACTAACACAACAAACAACCATATATATATATATATATATATATATGCTGACCTTTGTTTGAAATAACCAATGGAAATCTGGCAGTGCTCATAAATATGAATTAATGCATTAAAATACAAATATATGACATTAAACAAGTCAGAATAAAATGCTGTGATTCACAGATATAAAATATATTATATGTACCACTTTTGAAATGGCAAATAGTGTCATAAAATGAATTTTTAAAAAATTCCTAACTACACCTGTTTAATAATAACAAATGATTTGTGTTGAAAAATCACCAACAATACTACCATCTAGTGGTCAAGATTTGATGTACACTGAATTTCCATCATGAACTTTGTGCTCCATTCATAATTAATAACTGTTTTGAATAATTAATAATACCTAAATAATAAATATATGTATATTGAGATCTATAAAGTATAAAAAAAAAAAAAAATATATATATATATATATATATATATATATATATATATATATGAAATGAATAATGATTATATATTATATATAATAATGGTATAATAGATGTTGTAAATGGAATATATGAATAAATAGATAAATATATACACAAATATAAATGTAAATAAATAACCACAAAACATAAAACAATGATCCAATAAATAATATATATATATATATATATATATATATATATACAATATAGATGTGATAAATTGATAATGTAATATAATATAATGATATAATATAATATATTACAATATATATATATATATATATATATATATATATATATATATATATATGTGTGTACAGGCATGAAACATGTAATAATAATAAATAAATAAATAACATCAATATTATTATTGTTGTTAAATAGAGCAAGTATATGCTAAAAGGTGTGCATCTGTATTCTATACCAACACCTTAATCTAATATGTAGAAAGAATCATGTAATATAATCTAAAAAACAGCCTTGTGAAAAATTTTTTGTTTCAAAATAGGCTGTTGATAATGTACCATAAAATATAATATAAATATAAATATGAATATAAATATAAATATAAATATATATTAAATATATAGTATAAAAGCAATAAACTAACATGAAAATGAAAATAAAAAGGTGTTATAATTTGGCTGCCCTTAATTTTAAAACTGGAGCAAGGGAGATATTATCATTTAACCCAGGGAATTTATTTGCCTCCAAAATGATTTGCCAAAATAATTCCGTATATTCTATCTGGGTCTCCCAGAGGCCACCTCTTTCATCTTTCGCTACCTCATCTAAAATGAAAAATTTATATTTTGCCAAAGGACAAATGTACAAGTGTTTATATAATGCATTGTGTTCTTTCTTCTTTTTGATATCATTCAAATGTTCATATATCCTTCTTTTAACCTTTCTCTCGGTCTTACCCACATAGAAGGCCGAGCAGATATCACATAAGGCAATATATACAACTCCAAAAGAATTACAGTTGCTGTATGTTTTACCAACAATGTCTTTTTCTCTTGCTTGAACAAACATTTTTTGTGAATTAGTCATGAATGAACATTGTGAACACATTCCACAAGAATAAGTACCCTTAATTTTAATGCTTTTCTTATTTTCCCTATGTTGAGCTATCAACCAATCTTTGATGTTGTGTCCTTTTCTAAAAATGATGTTAAAAGAATCAATCGACTTGTTGAAATTCAGGTCTGTAATATTAAAGAATTTATCCCATTCCTTCAAAAACACTTGTTTTACGATGCCTGCATCACCGCTATATTGGGTGACAAATGAATGGGTATACATTATATCTTTTTTCTTATTTTCTAATAAACCTGGTGCTTGAACGTTAACAGCAATAGAGGGATTGTGATAGCTCAATATAGGTGCAAATCTATCTTTTCTCCCTTCCATAACTTCTGTTTTAATACAGCTGCAAAAATCTATAGGGTAACCTCTGTCCAAAAACATACTAACCAAGCAATCAATTTCATCACTGAAATCTTGATTGTTAGAAGTCATTCTTGAAATCCTAACCATTTGGCCTTTTACTATGCTCTTCTTCTGGTGTAAAGGGTGTGCACTTTTATAGTGTAAATAGGAATTGGAAAAAGTTTTTTTCCTATACACCCTTGACTTCAAATGGTCTCCTTCTTTTTCTAACGTGATGTCCAAATAATTTATGCTGTTTGCATTGATGTCATGGGTGAATTTTAAAAAGGCAGTAGTCCGGTTAATATACTGGATGAAATCATTTAACCTGTCAATACTGTCCTTCCAAAATATAATAATGTCATCTAGGAAGCGTTTATATAGAACCCAGCAGTCTTTATAACTCCCATTATAAATGTATTTATCTTCCCATGGATTTAGAACCATATTGGCGTATATTGGAGCACATCTTGCTCCCATAGCCACCCCACTTATTTGATGAAAATATTCACCTTGAAAAAATAGATAGTTGTGTTTCAAAACTAATTCCATAAGGTTTACACATACAAGAATTTCATCATCTTTTAATGATTTGAAAGACCTAATAGCTTCTTCAAACCAATCCATTCCTGTATTGTGAGGTATTGAACCAAACAAATCAATAACATCTATGGTCACAAAAATAATATCCTTCGTAGTGGTGATATTTTTCACTTTCCCCAAAAAGTCCCATGAGTCCTTTAAATATGAGATGCCCCTAAACATTATGTCCTTTAACTTGGTATCTATATATTTAGCTAAAGGGGAAATAACTGAACCTTCTGCAGCCACTATAGAGTGTAGAGGGGTATCACCACAGTTTTTGTGTACTTTGGGGATCCCAAATATTGAAGGAATTTTTGGTTTGCTGTTATATAAAAATTCAAACATATTGTAATCAATAAGTCCTTCTAAGAATAAATCATATATATAATGTTGTAGAAATCCTTTTGTACCCAATATTAATCTCATTAATAGAGATATTGTCATATTTAGACTCATCAAGTAGTAAATTAAACATTTTGCCTTCATACATGATAGAGCTCATAAGGACCAATCCTCCCCCTTTATTAGGTTTCATGATTCTCAAGTTAGAATTTTCTTTTAAACTCTTGAGTAGTGAAAACTCATTTACTGTGAGGTTTGGGGCAAAATGGTTAATTTTGACTGCTTTTCTTAATTCTGAGCACTGCCAGATTTCCATTGGTTATTTCAAACAAAGGTCAGCATATATATATGGTTGTTTGTTGTGTTAGTTCTTGTCTGATGAAGTCTGATCTAAGTGACAAAAAAACGTGTTATTTGTTTAACGTTTCACGTACAATAAAGCTGGTATTGGAATTCTAGTTGTCCGGTGCAGGTCGTCCTCTTAACAGTGCACTTTTCGTTTATATTACAAAATTAGATACACCTAGTAATTTATGATAAGAGATGCTAAGGTCTCACAAAAACCTAAGAAAGAAAAACACTAGAGCTCAATAGATAGAGTATAGAAGAACAGCAAACAAGGATGGATTTCTAGTGTTATTTAACACATAGGTTGTGATGATTCCATAATAATATATTCCATAATTGGAAGTTCTCAGTCAAGAGGCAGAAGTTGGGGGGAAAAGAGACAAGGAGACCAGAGATTGACAAGTTGCTATGCCTTTAGTTTTTACAGTGGACACTAAAGCTAATAAAAGGGGTTATTACTAATAATTGGAGGATTTTGGCAGCAAACAAAGAAGTTGAGGAAGTGGTGGGGGATAATCCCACATTTGTCAACAAAACAGCCAAGAATTTTAAGGAAATTATGGAGGGGCATCAAAAGGCAACAGCCATGGTATAAATGGCATGTACAAATGTTTGAACTGCAATGTAAGCAGATACATAGCCGAGGGCCCTTATGTTGAAGTATGCAACCATGAAAATATCTGGACAGTGCCAGAGATATTTACATGTAGTTCAGTGTTTGTGGTATATTTAGTGAAGTGCTTAGCATGCGATTCCTTTTATATAGAAAAAACCAACAGACCCCTTAGAAGGAGCATTATTATGGAATCAAAAAGACAGACCATAATAATGCCTTATTCAAACATACCTTAGAGTGTTCCAATTGTATAAATGTTTTGTTCTCTGTAGTTGATCATGTTCCCCTTGACTTCAATGGTGACAAAGAAGGGGAATTGGAATTTAGAGAATCAAAATGGCAGATTCTGCTCAATGCTTATAATAAACCTGGTTTGAATAGTGGAGTTAATTATAAAGCTGTTTTGTATAGAAAGGAAAATTATAATAAGTGTAAGTAATTTTAAAAGTTTTTAGGTGTTTTAATTTAGCTTGTTGATTGGGTATTTCATAATGAGGGGGGCATTTAAGAGTAGTTTGTCAGTTTGATGGCAGTTCTGAAGAAGGCCATAATTGTTGTTAGTGTCCGAAAGCACTTAACTTGTTCAGTAAAGGAGTAAATGAGTCATCTTCTACAGTAGTCTGCATTTTGTATGTCATTCTGCAAGTGTTTTGGGATTTTGACTGTGTATGCTTTACACTTGAGCTAGAGGCATGTTTTCAGTTCTTTTTGAATTTGTTATTCGTTTGATTATTGCTGAACCATGCCTCATTTAGCAGCAACTTTCGAAGAAGAAGCAGATGAGTTATTGAATCTAACCATACATCACAACCCCATGTGCTCACAAGAGTCAACAGGGCAAGTGGATGTGGAATTACCATATAAACCTGGAGAGGGTAACGAGTGGAGAAATGTGGTTAAAGAGATGATGACTGCACCAGTGATGGATTCGGTGGAAGTGGCAGAGATTTTTGCAGTTCAGGAGGGAGTGCCGAGGGTTCATTTCAATAAAGACTGGCTTTTTAAGGATCTAGAGGCTTCATTGTGCAAACACAATTGTTTGCAATGGGCATTGTGTACTTCAAGTTTTGTCTTGAAGTCAAGGGAGTACCAAGACGTTTACAAGTTCACAACAAACCCAAAGGTATTTTTGGTGTATCCCTCCTTAACAAATGGGATAAGATTTGTAAAGACACTGGGCTAGCTTTTGTGACTATTCTTAAGGAGCACCAAGAAGAGGAAGAAATAAAATTGAATAAATGGATAGAAGGTTTGTTTGACAAACTAATGCTAGCAGCTGCAGCTCAAGGAATTCAGATATTCTTGAGTCGTGTACAGCAAAAAGTTGGCAAATTGGGTTCTTTTTTAAAAGCAAAGAAAGAGAAGAAAATAGCTAGAGATTGTGCTATTTACACTGCAAGATCTGCAAGTATGATCTTAATAACAAGAGAGGAAGCTAGTTCAGCCAGTGGGCAAATTAGAACATAAAGAGAGTGTCATGATGGAGACAATCAGCAACACAATACAAATAGACATTTTTTATCCACAAGGAGATCCAAATGGATAGAAGAATGGAAATACTTGCAGAGTTAGCAGCAGATAGATGGAAACAGACAAATAAGGGAGATACCGGAGAGAAGAGACAGGAACAGTCATGCAGACAGAACTTGGGCAGTGGTGGTGGAAACTTCAAATAAAGCCATTTTTTATCCATTATTCCAGCAAGGGAAAAATCAGCAGAAGAGCAGGCAGTTCAGGTAATGCCAATAACTTTTAAAATCTATAATTTGTCAAACAGACTGTTGACTGAGCAAGATAAAAATTTCCTGAGCAAAGGATTTTCTTTTATTCCTTTGGAAAAGTCAGATACAGTGCAGACAATTGTTGATTTAAAAGACTTCACGTGCAAGTTCAATTTGAGACTGTTGTTTGGGCAAGAGCACAATTATATAAAGAGTGACTTTACAGTGCCTAGTGTTTTTAATCTACCCTTAAATTCAACCATTAAAGCATTTGTAGAAATTTGTGAAGTTGAAATAAAGGACTTATTGAAGCATAAAAGTCAAGGAGTCTTTTATTATTTAAACAAGGCAGAACGTGATTGTTTTAGAGCAGTAAAAAAATGATTGTTCTGTTAGGGTTATGACAGCAGATAAAAGGGCTCAATGGTGGTGGTGAACACCAAAGATTATTTTAAAAGGATTAATGCATTGCTTTGAGATAAGCAGTCATATAAAAAAGTTTCTAAGACTGATATCCATAGAGCATATAAGTATGTGGATTCATGGCTCATGGAAAGTTTGCACGAAGGTGTTATTTCAGAAATTATGTATGAATTTTTTCAGGTAGCAAAACCCAAGATTGTGTATTTGTTTGGACTACCCAAAGTGAATAAAAATGAACAGAATCTGCCATATAGACCCATAGTTTCTGGTAGGGCATCCAAATTAGAACCCTTGTCCAAGTTTGTTGATACGGCATTATTAAAGTTGGTGCAGGAAACAAAGTCGTTTATTAGGGATTCCCTGCATTTGAACAAAATCAATGACCTGGTAGTGGAAAAGGAAGATATTTTGGTTGCAGTGGATCTGCAGTCGCTTTATACTTTCATTCCCCACAAAATGGGTTTGGATTGGATAGGTAATATGTTAATCAATATTCAACATTTTGAAGTGGGGGAGAGCAAGTTTATTATGGAAGGTATTGATCACATCTCGTCTTATAATTATTTTGTTTTTGAGAAGGAGCTTTTATTACAAACCAGGGGTGTTGCTATGGATGCAAGGATGGCTTTCAATTATGCCAATTTAGTTATGTCTTTTTTGGGAAACCAATTTCTTACCCCATATAGCAGGGTATAGCATTTTATTATGTTACTATAGATTTATTGACATTTTTTTTTTGTGTGGAGGGGTTTGGTTATGGAATTGAAGGAGTTAATTTCAAAGATGAACACCAGTATGTCCTTTTTGAAATTTTCTTTTGATTACAATACATCCACGCTAATTTATTTGGATTTAGAAATCTTTAAGGAATAGGGGGAAAATAAATTAGGTTCAGTAATCAGCTACAAAAATGTAACAAGCAACAGTTTACTTCATTATTCTAGTATGCACCCCACATATGTAAAGCATAATATTGTTAAAGGGCAATTAGTAAGGGTCAAAAGGTTAACGGGTGATGTCAATAAGATGGATAATTTGGTGAAAGAATTATATCTAAGATTTAAGAATAGGGGGCATCTTGCTAAGGTAGTAGGAAATTATTGGAAGTCAATAGTCAAGAGGCAGACGTTTGTGGGGGGGGGACAAATAAGGAGGCTAGAGATTGGCAAGTTGCTATGCCTTTAGTTTTGACAGTGGACATTAAAGGGGTTATTAGTAACAATTGGAGGATTTTGGTGGCAAACAAAGAAGTTAAGGCAGTGGTGGGGGATAAGCCCACATTTGTCAACAAAAGAGCCAAGAATTTTAAGGAAATTATGGAGGGGGCATCGAAAGGCAACAACCATGCTATAAATGGCATGTACAAATGTTTGAACTGCAATGTATGCAGATACGTAGCCAAGGGCCCTTATGTTGAAGTATGCACCCATGAAAAAATCTGGACAGTGCCAGGGAGATTTACATGTAGTTCAGTATTTGTGGTATATTTAGTGAAGTGGTCAGCATGCGATTCCTTTTATATAGGAAAAACCAACAGACCCCTTAGATGAATTTATGAGCATTTTTATGGAATCAAAGGAGAGACCATAATAATGCCTTATTCAAACATACCCTAGAGTGTTCCAGTTGTAAAAATGTTTTGTTCTGTGTAGTTGATCATGTTCCCCTTGACTTCAATGGTGACAACGAAGGGGAATTGGAATTTAGACAATTAAAATGGCAGAGTCTGCTCAATGCTTATAATATACCTGGTTTGAATAGTGGAGTTAATTATAAAGTTGTTTTGTATAGAAAGGCGTATTATAATAAGTGTAAGTAGTTTTAAAAGATTTTAGGTGTTTTAATATAGCTTGTTGATTGGGTATTTCATAATGAGGGAGGGGTATTTAAGAGTAGTTTGTAAGTTTGATGGCAGTTCTGAAGAAGACCATAATTGTTGTTAGTGACTGAAAGCGCTTAACTTGTTCAATAAAGGAGCAAATGAGTCATTTTCGATAGTGGTCTGCATTTTGTATGTCATTCTGCAAGTGTTTTGGAATTTTGACATATAAGGGTCGCATAACTTGAAATTAACTGTTTACAGATAAGCAGTAAAAGAAAACTGTCAGTATTACCCCATGGGGAAACATGAAACAGTCTACATATGTCAAATACTAACAAGATGGAGGATACAAAACAAGGAGAGTAACAAGTTAAACATATCCTTGTCTTTGCCATAGCAGTAACTTAGCTATGCTCACCCACCCAAAATAACAGTCCATTATAGTTTGTGTCATAACAATAACTCATCTTTCTGCCCCCAAAACAAAATAACAGGCTACTGACCCATCGTGCTAAAAAAAATCTTTGAAATGCTAAAAGTGCTATCAAAGCATCCGTCCATGAAAAATTTGTACATGTTTATCACAGACCATTCTATTTTTATGTATTGTCAATCATGTGTACCTCTGAAATGGCTTGAAAAACAAGGCCATGCCATCATTAAACTTCTAACTAATGCTTACAAATACAAGTGTTTTCTTCACATTATTCTTAATTACATTCCAGCATATGCATTATGTAGGTAACAAAATAGGAACATACCTGCTGGAGTTCAATACTCCTCTGTAGAGATACACTGTGAAGAAAAATTGTCCTACTGAGTTCAACAATTCAATAACTCTCATAAAAATTAATTTGGCTAGCTACTCATTTGCCTTTTTGTAAAGGCGTACATTATTAATGGATTGTATCTGTCTTAGTCTGTGCTCCAGTCATGCTAATTACTGCATAAGCAGGTGAAATGTATGCTAATCAGCTGATCTTGTGGAGCTATTCAACAATATATAAAGCATCCATGTAGACACCATGCTGGTTTTTCCTTTGGATTTGAAAAGTAGTGGAGTACAGACACAGAAAGTCTACACAGACAGAATGTTAGGAGCTGCTGCTGGTGCTTAACTCCATTTGTCTGTGCTACAGGCTGCAGGCAATGTTGCTGCTGCTGCTGCCAATAGGCCTAGGCAAAGAAAGAAAAGACTTTTCAGACTAGGGACAAACTACAGGAACTGTGCAACCTCAGAAAGCCTTAACTTAGAGCAAGAGCCAAATGCAGGGAACCCATCCCGGTGAAAACTAAGGTATGTGTTGCCCTTAGAATCTTAGCTAAAGGTACCTTTTACAAACTAACAGGGGACATGCTGGGTGTGTCATAGGTATCAGCATCCAGGATCTTCCAACAATTCCTGCATGCTATGCTCCAACATGCCAGTGAGTACATATATTCTCCCATTACTTCTGTGGAGAGGGTTACAAATATGCAGCAGTTCTACCATGTAGCACACTACCCTAAAGTAATGTGTGCCATACATTGCAGTCATGTACACATGAAGACAACACCTATGGAACAGGATAGGGTCTACATTAACCAGAAGGACTACCATTCAATCAACTGCCAAGTCATGTAATGCCAAGGGAATCATCTTGAATGTGTGTGCTGGCACCTCTGGCAGTTAAAATGACTCCCACAGCTGGCACATCCTCCCAACTAAACCAGATGTTTGCTATGGGGGGTATCCCACAGGGTCATTTACTGGTGGATACATGCTATGCACTGGAATCATAGCTGATGAAACCCATCAGAAACACACACACACACACACACACACACACACACACACACACACACACGCACACACACACACGCATGCACACACACACACACACACACACACACACACACACACACACACACACACACACAGACACACACACTCACACACACACACACACACACACAAAAAACACACACAGTGTGTTTTGGGCTGCTGCAGTCACCATTCCAGTGCCTACATACATCTGGGTGAGCCCTGCAGTACAATCTACGGACACAGTATGTGCCATGCTACACAACATAATCCTGTGGAAACAGCTGCAGCAGGATCAGCAAGGAGAAGTGGGACACATACCCACAACAATGCTAAAGTCATCCACAGGCTGATGACAAGTTAGAGGGAACCACCAGCTGCTGTGGTTGTAGGCAGACATAGGCATGCAACTCAACAACTAGGTGCCTAGAACTGTGGTTGTAGGCAGACATAGGCATGCAACTCAACAACTAGGTGCCTAGAACCTTCCTTCTACTTAACATATGTTTGTACTGGGAAATCATTACAGAGAGAAGTTAGACAGTAATGATACACATTGCCATTACTGAATTCACAACCCTCATAAGATCAAACAACAGGCAGGATGCAAAACAAGCAGAGTAACAAGAACAACATATTCTTGTTTGTACCATAGCAGTAACACACTTTGGTTCCACCACCAACAAAAGAACAGTCTATGCTTGCTTGTGCCATCCAACCTGGCCTTCAATAGTTGGCAACTGCACATCATATTATTCCCAGTTAATATTCTCTCACACCATAAGTGCAATGGTATCAAATGGCTTACACACTGTATGCCTCAATGTACTGGTCAGATAACTGAGAAATAACCAAGAAACACAGAAAGGTAAGACAGTGCTGTATATTTGTAAGTAATAATCATAACAGACTGTGTGATCACTAGGTGCAGTATGTCCAAAGATAAAAATTTTAATAAATGTACAACTAGCATTTAATGTTTTAATATCACTGCAAATTCTTTTGCAGTTGTGTTTGTGCTGGATAACATTGGCTCTTTTCTGCAAAGGTGTTTGTGTGAAAAACAAAGTTAAAGCACCCATCCTGTTTCCTGAAAATTAATTGTATTGTGATTTGGAATCCAGATCTTTGAAGACATAGCTCATGTATACTAACATTTTCTACTGCGTATGTCATAGATTGATTTTACTAATTTCATGTATTTCTCCCTGGTTTTACTTTTTTTTTCCCTTTATTTTTTGGGCCACTGTTTGCAAGATTCTGTGCTTAGTGCAATTAGGTTTGGCTATGCTCATTTGATTTGCAGTAAGTATGGTAATACACAAATTGTATGAATGGACCACCCATGCAGTGTGCGTCCTTGGTACCATGTTTGCACTATGATAAGTGATGCACAACATTTTCAAATGTTGCAAAATCAAAAAGTGCACACTCTCAGTAAGGGTTAGACCTGGCATTTGTGGGAAATCATCATTTCACATTGTTCTTGATCTGTGGTAGACATGGCAGGCATTTGTGGAGAAGTTTTGAGATTCTGTGCTCAAAGACTGGGTGTCCAGAAATCTTAAGTGTTTGTTGGACTCATAGTGAATGAACATGAGCCCAGGCTATTGCAGAGAGACTATCAAGGCTCAGATTACAAGTCAGTTTTCTGAAATAATTTTGCCCGGGCATTCACCAGTGCTACTGATATCCCTGAACTGGTAAACAATGTAGAAATCACTACAGAGACCTCTGGATGAAGAAGAAGAGGGATACTCTCAAATGTTGGATTGAGGAATGTAGGACTTGGGGCACCCTACAGATGTGTAAGTACCACTTACAGACACTATTTGTAAGAGTTATAAGTTGCATTTGGTCAGGATTGTTATTTATCACAGTATTATGTTCTGTTTTTTTACACAGCCATCACAGACAAAGAACTGAATGACAGAACCTATGCCTCAAGATTGCCATGGATGTAAGATGCATGTGGTATGTAAGCATCCAAGAAGTGCTATTATTGTAGCATTAAAAGTAAAGATTTTGTTTGGTTTTGTATACAGTTACATCATATTGAGCATGCATCTGTCAACTGTAAAAGGAATTTATGAATGCATTAGCCTTTAGGCAAAAACAGATAAGCATTGTAGAGTAATCAAAGGTTATGAGTTCAAAAAATACACTTTCCAAATATACAATACTGTTAAGTTTTCATCAATATTGCAATGTAATGTCAGACTGCTAGACTAGTGGCAACAATGGCCTGCTGTAAACTGTAATCAGTATAACTGGAACACGCATATGTATAACACCAAGGGCCAGAACATCTGAGCCACAAATTCGTAGCACCCATTCAGCTCAACCTGCACTATCTGGGCTCTCAGTAGTTCTGCCCCAGAGGACAAGTTCTTTCCTACATCCTTCCTACACATTCCTGCTTTTTGCCGTAGCTGTGCATAGTTGCATGATGTACACCATCATGTACTGATTCTTTAAAGAATAGAAATGAGGAAGACAGGAAAGTGGTGAAATGGGGAGCAAGCAGGGGGAAAAAAACAAAATGAAAGGATGGTAGGAATGTGCAGGAAGGATGTAGAAAAGAACCATAGCTATCTATTTCTTCAACAGTAGAAAAATATCATATGTATAAAATGTTAGCTGAATGTGGACTGTCACCTCTAGAGACAGAAAGGTAACAACAGCATAATCATGTTGTATAGTCAATTGGACCAAATCAAGTGCATCAGGTAGACATGTTTATGAAATGGAGAGCTATGTATGGCATTATTTTTCTTTTTTTTTGGACAGGTGTCCTTTTTTTGGAGAGAGAGAGAGAAGAATGTTCGAAAAGGGATGTAGGTATGTCTAGGGCAGGTAAGTTGGCAAGGTGAGGAAGCAATTGCTGACAAACACCAATTAAGAAAAAATAATTTTAGCTGTCCTAATCAGGTGTCAGTTATCATGACCTCTTTGTGTTGTCACTGTCTGTAATACCCCAGCTTTATAAATTCTCCTCAAGCCTCTAAGGTTTCATTAAAACCATAAGAAGAAAATATCCACTAAAAGGTACTAAGTAATTAAAGAGGTATTTCTGTTAGCTTCAAGATCTTTCAACTCAGTGACATTTCCTCCCTTCGTGTCATTCTTTGGAATTTTCTTTTCTGGTCTCGGTTGTTGTAACAATTTTTTTTGGAACTTTGCATACTGCACATTAAAAAAAAAACTTTTGGAAAGATGTTCTTTACTGCAAGCTGTACACTATGCAAAGTAATCCTACAACTGGTGGCGATCCTTACAGACAGCTGCCTGGCAGTATTTTAGCAGGGACGGCCATACTAGATGTGTTCCACGTTCTGTATGTTCATGGAAGGAATGCATTTATTGTATTATTATATTAAATAATACAATAAATGCATTCCTTCCATGAACATACAGAATGTGGTACACATCTAGTACGGCCATCCCTGCTAGAATATGGCCGAGCAGCTGTCTGTAAGGATCACCACCAGTTCTAGGATTACTTTGCATAGTGTACAGCTGCAGCGGCTATGCTTTTCAGCCATATTGCTCTACGGCAAATTGCTGCTGCAGCCAATTGGTTTCGGCAATGTAGCTCGCAAGGAAATGTTTTGCGAGCTACATGCCGGAACCCCAGTGACTGCCAACTTATTGAGAATCAGCCATAAAAATAACTATTTCTTGATTCTGTCACAATCTACTTCACAAATATTACCACAAGTAAATAACAGTCGCATACATATTAAAAAAGAAATGTAAAAGAAATTGATTTTTGCAATAGCGAAAGCCCTCTTGTACCTGCATGCATTCCTCATACCCCCCTACTACTAATATTACCCAAATCTAGGATCACATAATCATAAAGAGTAACAGTCTAAGCCCTTTCTAGAATTTGTTTTCCCTAATCTGTAACTGTGGAGTGAATGAAGGATTGTCAGTGAGCTAAATGTAAGGTAGTTGATGTGTTGGCTGTGGTTGAGTAGTCCTTCATTAAAGTGTCCTACTGATATCTAAGAATTCCTTCTCAGGAGATTAACTGCTGACAAACAGTAGTTCTGTCTTTTCACACACACACACACACACACACACACACACACACACACACACACACACACACACACACACACACACACGCTTAATTTTTCTATTTACAAGCCTCTTATCAGGTCACTGTCTTGCTGAGCTCAGATACCTAATCCTCTGGTAGTGAAATTTTAGATATACATTTTCCAGTGAAAGATGCGTGCCAAAAATAATAGATAATAAACTTTCTTGATTTTTATCATGTGGCTAACAGATATACATATCTGCATGCTTTTATGATCATTTTCTACTTGAATCACTAGTTAATCTAGCAAAAAGAAACAGATATTAATAGAATCCCTTTAGTACAACAATAGTGCCTCTTCTACCTTTTTCTCGTGAGGCATGTTCCTAGTATTAGATCTAGATGTTGAACCAGACCACAGCCTAACATTTATATACCAGCTACTAGGGCATATATTTCTGCTACCTGTCTGCAACATACACCCCTTATAAGCAGTTTTGTATGAGGTTGTTACTTATAGCTCAGCATTCTATTTTCAGATCATTTCCACTTATAAAAATTAGACAGAAGTAAAGTAAACTATTCATCACTCACATTGGTTTACAAAACAAATGCTTCAAGTTAATAAGCCAAAGCTGTACAAGCCTTGCAGTGCAGTACTACATGACTGCGTGTGTGTGTGTATCTGTGTGTGTGTATTTGGGTGTACTGAGAATACCAGTGAGCATTCTAGTACATCAGTCTACTGTTAGTTATTATAATCCTCTCAACCACTCAGCTTTCCTGAGCTTTACAGTCCTGACCCTAAAGAATTCCACAGTATTCCATTTATCTGTAGTCCCTTAGAATTTGGTGGTAGAAATGGTTTACTGTCAAATGTTTGAAAGTTAGTTTATCGTCATTCAGATGGTTGAGCGTACAGGTGCAAAAGTTGAAAATCCCGTGTTGAAATTATGTTGCCTCCAGAACATCAAGATGCAGCTTGCATTTGTGGCTTTGTGTCGCTATTTACAATTGGATTGCACTACAGTGGGAATCAGGAAAATTACCCTTTTCCTCGCTGTAGTGTGTGATCTGAGAGTTGGAATATATAATTAGCAGGGTGTATGTTGGGTGTAGCCTCCCACATGGGGGTGCAGGGGGGCATGCCCCCCTGCAAAACATGTGTAGGACATCTCTCGACATCAAGGTAAGTTGGGTAATGTCAATAATGTAGATTTCAACATTATCAACATTACAGTATTCATTGATGAGGAAATGCTGGTGCAATTTTTGTTCATTCGGTTCAAGTAAGTTATTAGTCTAACAAGAGATTTCCAGAATTTTGACAGTAAACTAGTAGAAACACCATTTTCTACAATGGACAAGATATTCCATCCCACCTTAAGATTAAAGAATCAAACTGGTAATAAAATAACACTTGACATTTACCAATGCCTGACCCTCCACTCAGTAAACTATTATAGTATCCTCCACCATTCCTCCTTTTCTGATTATTAATTTATTATTTCATGACACACATTTAAAGGCATCATTTTACTCAAAAGCCATTGACTCACTTTACTTTCTTCTCCACAGTTCTTACCATGAAAAACATGTAAAGAATGGTTTCCCATAATATAATCACGATTTATTTGACTCCACCCACTGTACATTGAAAACAAGTTTTTTATGCATACATTTTTAATCAACAGAAAATATCCCCAAAGCACATTGGAGAGAGTACTCCATCAAGTCAATGTGCCTTGCAAAAGCAAATTCTTAGAAACACCACAGTTGCAATCTTTAAATAAAACAAAACCCATTTCTGATTGCACATTAGAGTGTCGATCACTAATAACACATAATTAAGCCTGGTACTCACTAAATTACATGCATTGCACATGCATTTGGTAAGACTTGCATGCTTCCACAGTTTCTTGTTAAACATAACCTTTTCGGTACAGGAAGTGCCTGATCTGCAGTACTTGGATTCACATATATCAGTGATTTGCAGTGCTGTGATACTCCTGTTTGAGCTGCCAACCACCACAGAAATCTAGCTTTCCTGTTTTATTTTGGAAAATTGGCGGTGGTGGTGCTGCGGTAGCATTGTCGCCTCCCAGTATGACGCTGTGCGGTTCAATTCTCAGCTAGAGCGTCTTCTGTGTGATGACAGGCGTGAATGGGTGTACCTTCATTGAAGGTTGTGCGTCAGGGCTGGCAACTCGGCATGTAAAAATCTGCTGCCAATCATTAGCAGACCGGAGTTCTGCTGTGGCGACCCCTAACCGGGAAAAGCCGAAAGACACAACAACTAAAGAGGCAATTGTGTTTTTATGTGTTTATATATCAGTCAGATGCAGTTTTAAAAAAGCTGTTCTGCTGTGTATGGAAAGAGTTTCTCACAATCATTCGCACAAATAATGGGTCCTGCTGCTCCAACATCCATTTATGTGTTTAGTTGTACTTCAAGCACATATTCAGATGCTTCCTTATTTAAGTGCCTTTCAGCACTGTTACTAATTAAAACAAACAATCAGACATTAAATAACAAATACTCAAGTTGTCGATGGGTCGGGTGGTAAGCTTGGTGTGTTGACAACTGCTTTAGTCAGTAATCTATAATACTGAGAAGGTGTTTCTCTTTGACTGCAGTTACGTGATATACATTTTTGTTAACTGCATTTAAATGTTTTCCAACACTTATATTCAGTCCATGAGATGGGAAGTTGATATTGGACTACAATGTCAATGTGAATATAATTGGTTATTTTTATTATAGTAATGTAAGCTATTGAAATTGTGTGGGATTTTGCATAGGAATATAATGTTTTTTTTTGTCTATTCCAGGATGTATGGATAATATGTGCATACTTGCTATTCGTATATATTGTCATTGAAAGGGCTTTAATTTAGGTTTTTCTGGCATCAACAACATTCTTGCACTCAAAGGGCACTTGTATGAAGTTGTGTCCAGAAAACTAAAACAATTTACTATTTTGGGCTCATTTAGATAATATATCTAAATACTGTTTACGTTCTTTTCTAGAATCTGTAGGATTCTCTTTGTACCACAGCTACATATTGGCATTCACAATTATAATGTACACCTCATAGTAATGCAATTGTCCATTAATAATAAATAATTACCAGTTTGTTTAATAAATATGTTTTAGAAATATTACACCTCATAGTAATGCAATTGTCCATTGATAATATATAATTACCAGTTTGTTTAATAGATATGTTTTAGAAATATACAGATGTATTAATCGCTTCCTAAATATTTAATCAGAAAAAAATATTTATTTAATATTACATGCTATTAAGGAATTACAAGACAATGAGGAACCAAAGCACAGAACACAAATGCCCAAAATACTAGAAAGGTGAATTCTTCTATTTTAAGCATTGTTCTCAAAGGTCAAGCTCTCTTTCACATCCCTCATACCCCTGAAATGTATAAATACCAACTCCATGGTTGCAAAGAAGGGAGAAATATCCCAAAACATAGGGATCACTGCTGGCATCCACTTAAAACTTGCATGGTGTTTTCTTAAGGAAAACAGTGATCAAAGTGCTGTTCCCTGGCATCTTGTGATTGATTCACACACTTGATGCCTGAGGAATTTGACCTCGCATGCTGTAGATATACCCTTTGTATGCTCACATAATATGCCATTTTGCACAACATTGCACAGAATCCTTTTATCAAAACTTGCTTCAGCATTATCTTTTTCATATGAACAAGTATTTTGTAAAAAGAGACCCCAGTGTACAGTTATGTATCCTTCTCCCTCAACCTTGCAAGGATGTTTGCTGTTAGAAGGATAACTTGTTCAGGAAATAATATTAGTTTCATAAAATTAATTTACCCATTTAGAGTTATTAAGTTGCCTTTTGTTATAGTTATTTGCAAGTGTCCTGTTATGGAGCTTATATAGAACTCCTACCATATTTGCTAGGCCGTGGTTTCTGTACTGTTTATAAGCTATAATATTTTACTTTCTATTCTGAGATTTAAGTCTAGATTTGTCACAATTTGTCTGCATGTATAAATCATACTTGTCACCACTACACTGTATCTTAAAGTTGCCTCAGCACAAAGACAGTTCTGTAAAAGATGACCAAGGAGGAGTTCCATGCTGTTAAGTGCTGTCTGAGCTATACAGAAAGGTATGTCTGAGCTATACAGAAAGGTACAGCCCATTCAGTTACAAGTGCATATAACATTTTTGCAGATGTGTAGGAACCCCTTTATATACAATGCTGATAATTACTTTGTGTTTAAAACAGGTCCGTTTAGTTGCGTCTAGTACTGTAAGGAGTTAATCATTAATGTAACTGACTAGATATCTGCTGATTAAAGAAAAGGCTCACAGACAGAACAAAAACATAGGAAATAGCAAAATATGTATGAGCATTCATAAAGTAATATTTTATCTGAATTGTTCTTAAGATTATGTGGAAAATATAGTTTCACATGTTAGTAAGGAATATGTCATATATGTGGAAAATTTAGTTTCACAAATTAAGAACAATGTCATATACTGTAAGTATTTCTGCCTAACAAAGTCAAAGATAAATATCTATGATAAAACAAGTGACACAACAGATATCACTGCAACATTGATTAAATTAGCCATAATAATTAAAATCTTATCACAAATTTAGAAGCTAACAATTGAGACTGAAATATAGGTTAATCAGTCACTTCTGTACTAAAACTAAAAACTAAGGTTAACTGCATAGCATGTGCATGCATGCGTGTGCTCACGTGTGTGTGTGTGTGTGTGTGTGTGTGTGTGTGTGTGTGTGTGTGTGTGTGTGTGTGTGTGTGTGCATCTCATGTGTTCATGTGCATGCATAATAAAATTAAGTATATACTCAGGGAATATAAAGAAACATTACCGTGATAACATTTTTCAAAATGCATCAAGGAAGTTACATATCTGTAATATTACTACAGGCCTTGTAGGGTTAGTGTTTCAGATTTTATTCAAAGCTGTTTCTGCAGTATCTTTTATGATAAGCGTTATGTTATCCCCAAATTATAGGTCTGTTACCCTACATTTTTGCTATTTTTAATTTTTTGTAAAGTCCTTCATATCTTTAGTCAGAAAATGTTTCTTTTTTTATACCAATACAACATATTCCTGGGTTCTACCCTTAACTTTTCTGATGTAATTAAATATATATATACTCCCTGATCTCTCTCTGGTTTATTTAGTATACTGTGTACACCACTGTGTATCCATTCCATTTGTTCCCTGGCAATGGAAGGGGCTGATCATGGCATGGTTATCATCTTGGCAGCCGTCAGGGAAATTTTCAGTATAAGCCAGCCACACTCATGCAGCTGACATGCATGTCCATTAAAGCATGCATCCTGCTATACATAGTCCCATACATGCCTGTTACTACATATGCGTGATGATGACTACAACATGTAAATACATTGCTTGGCAAAGCTAAAAGCATATCTTTGATCTCTGCAAACTATGATACCCCCTCTTCAGCAGATGCCAGCATAGCAGCAGACTGTACTTCCTCCGTGCCCCTAGGATGGTGATAACAACTCACTCCCACCTTCTCTTACAGCTTCTCCTGCACCTGAGTTACTAATTCAGGTTGGTTGGGTCAGACTTAAGGCTTCAGCCCTTTACTCCATGGAGCTGGTAGTAGCTAGATTTGTTAAATGGCTCTCTCTGACATTCTCATAACTTTATGTAGAGAAATATCTTTTTGTTTTGTTTACTCTAACTTTAGCACTGATAATTTTGTAATGGGCTGTGTAGTGTTTTCCTTTCTAAAGTTTGTTGATTGTATGTCTCCATAAAAGTGGTTTGCTTTTGAATTTTGCAATGTATTTGTGTCTTACTGGAACTGATTGGACTATGCATTTTTTATGAAAGAAGTCATTCTCTTCGTTAACTGTTTTTGTATCTGTGATAGACAGTAAATATAAATAATATCTGACTAACATATAACTTATTTCATCACAATTACTTTTGTGAAATCCCCTGATTTAGCCTAGCTCTTTTAGTCATCTTAACTTTTATCTATAACTAAATATTAACAGTCTTGCGGTCTGAGTCAATTTCTGAGGAAGAACAGGAAAATCCCAGTTTGTGAGTACAATGTCTAAAATATTATTTGTCCTTGTTAAGTTCTTTACTGTCTGCATAAGCTTGCTTTTTCTGATGAAAACTATTCATATCTTGGTATACACATTATACAAACAATATCTTAACTAGTCAGTGTCCAGAAACTTAGTAATAATATTGTATCAGCTAGGTTTATATAATACTATTTACTTAGAAATTCCAATTGTATTTGGGGATCCTGGAAGTAAGACTGTTTTCCTCTTCCTATTTACTTCAGTGCAGTCATAACCCTTTATGAGAATATTCATAGGACTCCAAGCCAGATGTCTTCTACTCCACTATTAAGTGTTTGAAAAGAGAGGCACAGTGTGAATGGCTAGGCAATAGGTATTCTATGGTCCTCATGATGATTGCTTGCCTTTTATTGTTCCTGTGTTCATAATATTTGAAGATATTAGTCTACTGTGTAGAAAGATTGTATTCTGCTTCAGAGATTATGCAGAAATTATATTTTGTGTTTCCATCTCTCACAAAATATTTTTTGTTTAGCTGGAGGGAGCAGGACAATGCAATGTACGACCTACCTGATTATTCCTAGCAAAGACTTGATGATAGCTAAAATAGGGCACTGGGTGATGGGTGCTCATGCCCAGCCTAACTATTCAAGGATTTTTGATTTCCAGCTACTTGATTCTGCTGTGAAGGAAACACTGACCTTGGAACTGTTCACAAAGCATTTAAGAATTGTCTCTGCTTACAGATTATTCAGATAAAGGTCAGCACAATACAGCACATCAGAGGGCAGATCATTAACAAGGTATGTGAGGGACACAGACCTTATTAGTTCTTTATTTCCTGATGCACTATGGCCTACCATCACACCTAACTGCAAACTGCCATTCATTAGGCATGGCAGCAGAGAGTAGTGCAGGGAACCTGATGCTGTATGAGCTACCAATTATGGAATCTCATCAGCATCACTCTTGGCAGGTACGGAGGGGCAGGATAATTTATGGTTGAATAAACAGAATTGTTTACACCACAGATCACTGTTCTGCTTGTAGCTTTTTCTTCATATGTTCATAGGTTCATAGGTTGGTACTAGGCTATCATCCCTAGGGCCTATACAAGCCTAGCCATAACAATTCCCTGGCTATGTCTTCCTACACTATTTACTTCCCTGGACCTGCTTTTCAAAGGAGATTTGTTTTTCATTATATCACTAATATTGCTCAGTCTGTTTGCTGAGCAGCATATCATCAGCAAAGAGGAGTCATGCTGACAAGTGTGACACCATCTGACATTATGTGACTGGAGTCCTGTAGGTCACCTGCTGAGTCTAGCCCATACACAGGTGATGCTGTGTTTATAAATATGTGATTGAGGGAGTGAGTGAGATAATTGAGAAGTAGAGGTTATTTGTATCTGCACTCCATACACGGAGTATTATGACTACACAATGACAGTAGAACTGAACACTGGCTTTATGTGTGTGTGTGTGTGTGTGTGTGTGTGTGTGTGTGTGTGTGTATCTATATATATATATATATATATATATATATATATATATATATATATAAATAATATATATTCACTATGAATCACATAGACTTTAATAGGATTCTACAGATACCAGCCAAATACACAGTACGCAATATTTATGAAAAGTGCCCAGAATGAGTTCTTGTAATAAGTAAGAACAACTGAAAGTGTCTAATGGCTCCATTTTGGTCAAGGCAGTAGAGGTTCTTCCTTCTTTGTAGGAAGTTCATTACTACATTGCTCTTCGTATTTGGGATTGCCTATTTTTTATCAGTTTGTTTTTTCCAGCTTCATGTTGTCATCAAATGCTGGAAGAACAAACAAGATACATAAACATATTAACAATGGTATACAGATATTTTGTAACGTGTTTGATATTCTCATTAAAATACTATATAGGATACTACTGTTATTTGGAAGTGTACTGTAACACTTTCCAAAGGAAATGTAAATAACAAACTCTTAGTGACATCTTCTTACTATACATAACCACATTTTACAGTGTTTTATTTTCCAGTTATTTTGTTGACAAGGACAGCCCCTTGAAAATTTTCTTGAAGCTGAAAATTCCTAATATGACAGCATACAATGTCTCACTACCTACATTATTCCAGCCTTTTGGCTAAATGTGTGTGTGTGTGTGTGTGTGTGTGTGTGTGTGTGTGTGTGTGTGTGTGTGTGTGTGTGTGTGTGTGTGTGTGTGTGTGTGTGTGTGTGTGTGTGTGTGTGTATGTGTGTGCTGGAGGGCTATGTAGTGTGTGAGGTACAATTTTCTAATCATAAATACAGTATCAGGAGAGTCTTATATCCTTGTAAGACAAGTTGCTAGCTGTGTCTGACAGGTGGAACACCATACATTAAAAAGTAGCATGTGGTGATTTATTAGTGAAACCATAAAGTAAATAAGTAGCTGTTCCTCTAAAAGTGTATGCCCCTAGATTTAATAAAATCCATGTAGTCATAGTGTAGAGCCTACATGGAATGTTACCATGTCCATATACACAGTTCCCTCTTGGCAGTGTGCTATGCATATTAATCATATTGTGTTGCCGAGGGAGAGCCATGGAACAACACGGTTATTGAATCAGTGTATGGAGTGTGTTGCGAACTGTGTCCACAGATGAGTAAAACACTCCCTGCACTGTCCAATTGTAATTTAATTTTTTTTAGTTTTTAAAAACATGTTTTTGCGGTGTGGAGCACATCAGTGCTAAGTGGTGCCAAGACAGCTGACAGACATCTAAAAATAGAAACCGGATGTATTTAATTATTTAGTTAAAGGTCAAGTTTAAGCGTAGCTGAGCTAGTTTGCATGGCACGGTTCTCAGCACTGCTTAAAGGTAGCTCAGAGATATATGTAAGGGTATAGCAAAATTCCACATATCCACGTAGCTAAACAGGCCTCATTTGCAGTAGGTGCAGGGTCTGAATACATGGTAGGGCAAGTAAGCATTTATTTTCAAAATACAAATTATGCAAATTATTTTAAATGCTGGCCTGCTGCACTCAGCTAAGCTCTGCTAAGGCCTGTTGAGATGTGCTAAGCACTGCATAAACAAAATAATGGCTGATATTGTTTATGCACTTTGGCGGGTCTTTGGGTTTTTTCACTGCTCAGCTTAGCTGCATTGGTTTGCCCAGTGCTAAGCAATGCACCATATTTTTAAATGTTGCCCAATGGCATTTAAGGGCTGGAAAACAGTCTATATTAAGCTCACTAGGTGGGAAAACAGCATAATCTGTTGGAGTTCTATTTGTATAGTGACTATGGCTGGCGTTGGAGAGGGTGTGCACTTCTGGGTGCAATGGTGGGGCATTTAGGAGTCCAGGGTCATGGCTGGAATCCTGGTGAAAAAACATGATGACCGACTGCTGCAGGATGGGGTTCCAGGGCTCAGACTGCAAGGTGGAGGCCTGGGACCAGATGGCACATGAACTCACCAGTGTGACAGGTGTCTCCTGCACAGGTGAGCAGGTTCATCATCACCATGATGACCTGAAGCATAGGAAGAGGAATCTCTTGGACACCTGGGTCTGAGAAGCTCAGGCAGGGAATGCCCCACAAGTTAGTAAGTAGTTTTACCTTTGTTTCATCAATACCTAACCTGAATGTCTGATAAACTGGTATTCATAATGGTGTGCTTCTCTCCCAACAGCTGCAGAGGAGAGGGCTCGCAACATCGAGGCGCATGTCGGGCGCTTGGCTAGGTTGCTCCATGAGTATGATGAGTACAGATGTAGTTTGCTATCTATAGTCAAATAAGCAAGAAAGAGTAAAGCATTAACTGTGATTAGGAATATACAGTAAAGATTGCATTGCAATGAATGTGGACTTATAACTGTACTGCAATAAGTGCATACTGCCAACTATAGTGCCATAAGCAGGGAAGAGTAAAGCATTAACCATAATAAAGTATATGCAATGAAGTTTGTAGTGCAATGACTGTGGAATTACAGCTGTATTGCAACACCTGCATAATGACAACTGCAATAAAATACTCAAAACTATACCAGTAACTGCATAAAGGTATCTCTAATAAAGTCTGTTGTGCAATAAGTGTGGACTTATGGCTGTTTTCCAAGAAATTAATTAAGACAACTGTTCTGCAATAAGACATGACACAATATCAGTACCTGCATGAAGATATATCTAATAAAGTCTGTTGTGCAGTAAGTGTAGATTCAGAGCTGTTTTGTAAGAAATGAATTATGACAACTGTTCTGCAACTACACACAAACCAAGAGCAATAACACCAAGGTAAATTGTGTATATCAGGATTGTCTAGTTTTCATCATTGCATGTGAGCTATATGCATTCAGGCTGTGAGGTACAGTGCTGCAGTCAGGTATAACAGTGTAATAGTTGTAGACTATAAATAATAAACCATAATCAGATATTGTTTGTTGACTTCACAGATATTGCAACACACCAGCAATATATTGTGTACACCTGCATTCTATGTAGTAATATGTAGGTTACCTACTATCTCTGTTATGCTTGAATTTCATGCATGTGTGTTCAACTGTCACTGCAGTCTAGTATAAAATTGTACTACTATTACCAGGTCCTATTGTGTTGCCAGCTGAGCTCTAGCCAAATATCAGTTGGTCAGTAATCAGCAGCGACTCAGTTGCTCAGTTTGCTAAATGCTCTGTATGAAGTACATTTTGCCACACACAGACCAGGGTTCGAATCCAGTGCAATGTAGCACTAAATATTATAGTATCAGTCACGTAATGTTAACAGATATCCTCTCCACAGGAACTACTGGTAAATGGGTGAGGTAGCCCATATTATGAGTAAATAATTGTGTGTTTAGCTGTCACAGACTGTTACAATCATTACCATGAATATGAAAATACAGCATAAAATAAAGGAGATAAGTATAATAATAATAATAATAAAATAATAATAATAATAATAATAAAAATAATAATAATAATAACAATAATAATAATAATACTAAAATAAAATAAATTAAATAAAACATGTAATCTTTGGTATGGCTGCATGTCTGGAGTGTTTTTAAAGGGTACTGCAGTCAGTTAATATATTTGATGCAGATGTCCTTTGCAGTCACTGCTACTGGGTTCTCCCCATACTTGTCAAGCAAGGCATGATAGTTGTTTACTCTCTGTACTGTACACATTACATGTCTCTCAAGTGTCATGCTGTCATGTAATGTAGTTACTAGTATGTAATCCCTCTGTCAGATTTATCATTGACATTATTATGTAAATAGCAAAGTCTTGCTACATCAGTCCACAGTACACCTTGGTAGTTATATAGGTCCACCTGATGTGCAAGTGTTCTGTGTAGTTGTGTACCTGTAGTTATTACTGCTTGGCCCATACTGTCCCATGTGGATAGCTTGACAGGTATGTAGGTGCTACAGCAGTTACAGGGCACTTTTACACATAAAGAAAGGACAGACCTGTAGAGTAGACAGCAGTACTGTTGTCAACTATATAGCCCATAATGCTATTAATGGACTGCATTTTTCTCTCTCTCCCCACCCCTTATCTTCATTTATTTATTATTGTTATTCATTGGTTGTGATTTACTATTAACATATGTTGTTACATTAAACTGTATTTTAGGTAATGTGTTTTATTATTGTATGTATTAAAATGGTTATATATTAACCTATCTTGTTGAATTACCTATTCTGTTGGCCTTATGCTGTAACTGTTACTGGCATGCTATTGATATACTGACAGTTCTGTTATTTATTGTTGTGTTTCACATAATATGCATTGAAATGTAATGGGGTTATTTCCAATGTTCTGGCATGCTATTATTACTAACAATGGTTTTGTTCATAACTAACCTGTACTTATTGCTATACCTTCATCACCACAGTATGTCAGGGTTGGCTGGTTCCCGGTCATCCACCTACCCTACCTCAACTGGCCATGGCACTTTGTCCTAGCACATCTGGGACCCAGGCTAGTGGCGGCCCCTCTGCTGGCCCTGCACCATCTTCAGGTGGAACCGCCTCAAGGGCTGGAGCCCGGCACCACTTGGGAGCAGTGGTGGAGGGGCGGTAGTCACCCAAGATCAACTACTGGCTATGGTGCATAGGATCTTTCACAGACTGGACAACCTAGTGGGGCTGGCTGGCCCTGGCATGCAGCCTTGGGGCAGTGAAGGAGCAGTGTCGACTGCCCATGGGTGGGGACCTCAGTCACACTGCTGCCATCTGGTGGCACATGCATCTCAGATTCCGCAACACCCTCTCCATCTAAGGTGTTTACCCCCTCATGTGTCACACACCACCCAGTCTACTGTCTTGTCTGTCTTGTCTGTCTTGTCTGTCTTGTCTGTCTGCAATTGCATTGTGTCCTACACAGCTTTCCTCCCAACATGTACCTATATCCCTTCACCAACATTCCACTCTCTCCCTATTAAAAAAAAAATGGGCACTTGTCCTACAAAAAAAATATAGCACCATACATAGCTCTCCATTTTGCACATGTCCACTGGACACAACTAATTTGGTCCAGTTGTCTTGAAAACACATTTATGTTGTCCTCACCCCTCTCTCTGGGGTTTGTGAGTCCAAATTCATTCACAAAATCTGTCAAAATGCACAGTTGTTGCTGTACAAGAAATGGAAAGCTATGGTTCTTTCCTACACACTTCCTGCACATGCCTACCAGCCTTTCAGTATGTTTTTACCCCTGTTTTAACCCATTTCACCACTGTCCTATCACCCCCTTTTTCTTTTCTTTTTACATTTTTTATGCTAAGTGAAGCACATCCATGTAACATGATGTGCCACACTGAAAAAATCCACTTAAATGAACTGTATGTGCCTTAATAATCTTACATGTTTCTCACAGTGTTAGGCACATGTACAAAATACGCACCTCTGCCATATTTTGAACCCGGACCCCTGTCAACTACAGCCTACTGCCCTAACCCACTACACCACAAAGGTTCTGCTTAAAATAGGTGTTTCCAGCAAAACATATCGATTGCCACTGACAGACTGAAATTAAACCTAATGGGAAAAATGGGAGTGTACTTGGGACTCTAATGAAAAAATACACCATATTGCATATTGCAGTACATGAGGCCTGAAATAGCAGGTACATATTCCCTTTTATCTGCAACATCTTTAAACGCACCTGCTAAGGCATCAGTGGCACAGTACATATGTTCAAATGGGACCCTGCTGCAGAACAACTGCCTTTGAAAGCATGCACATACTGATGGCTGCAGACAACATGTATCACAACCTGTATGTCTGCACATATATCTGGCAAATACACCTGCTGCAGTGCTAACTCAGTAGCTCAGTCTGTTAAATGCCTTGCGTACAGTTCATTTTACCACACACAGTCCTGAGATTGAATCCAGTGTGTTGCACTTCAGTTACATTGTTGTGAAGATAGCAAGTAATGACTAAGTCATGCAGCTTTAATCCCCATAGGTTACTGCTACTGAATTGTCTGCCACCCAGTTTTGCAAGTCAAAGGCCTGCTGGTAGAGACACATTGCACATATTCATATAGCCTAACTATATGTTGCCTACTACTCTGCTATTGACACTGTTGCATAACAGATGTACGTTAAGCACATGCCTCGATTGGTCTGTAAAGGGTACTCTCACCCTGGCTCTGCTGTAATGACGGGGCTGCCACTGCTGCCACAGTTACATGTACAGTTTGCTGGCCTCCAAAGTGTTTAAACTCCCATCTATGTGTCCTAGGCTGCAGCAGAATTCACAGCTGTATGTTATGGTAGCTGCTGCCGACTGACCATACCTCCCAACCCCCTAGAATAGGTGATCCAGACAGAACCATACATAAAGGAGCGACAAAGGCCCAGAGATAGGGGCATGTTTCACAGTTTGCCCCTACAAAGATAGTAAGTTAATAGAATAGCAGCTACCATATTAGCATGCATATTGTGATGGGTATGAAGTATGAAACTCGCATGTCTCTGTCCCCTTACTGACCTCAAACCACAGTGTTGGCCAGTGAACTTACAGATGATCATAGTGTCATGGGATATTGGCCAAACATATGAGGCAAAACTGTGGGCATACTTCATACATCTCTACAGTGGGCAGTATTAGTGCTTACCCTCTGTGATGCTGTAATCTCCACACCTCAGTAATGTCCATCTCAACAACTAAGAAAGGGGCCAAGGATTACATGAAGGCCTCATATATTGCACTGTGGTGCCATGTCATTGGCTAATGATAGTGCAATGCAACTGTTAAGGATGCAATTAGCAATTCTGAGCCACAGATTGGTGCAGAGGCAATTACCTGTTAATGAGCATTACCTACAAAAGGCTGGTGACTCCTTTTGGGGAACAGGTATGTAGTTGGTTTTACTCACACAGACTGTATAGGTGTAAATCATTTGCAAAGGAATGCTTAAAAAAGGAATACATCATTCTACCAGGTAAGTACTAGATTTCCCCATAAGAAGGGATGCAGATGGGAGGATGGAGGTATGGGGAATAGGGATCACAACAGCAGGCTTGCATTAGATTTATGATACTGACATGTGATTGATACTCTGCTGTCCAACACCTACAGGCATGCCTCTCAACTGTCCATGCTTTTAATCACATCACTCCTCTGTCCCTGTCAATCCCTCCTGCAATGGTTACCTGTTGCACTAAAGATAGTGGATTACACGTAAGACATAGTGACGCTAAGTAAGGGTGTACTCTCCTGTAACATCAAATGATGTACTGTAATTCACCTCCTCTCAGTCTGTCAATGTCACACAAACATAGGTCTAACATTGTAAAAGTGTCCCTGAATGTCCCTGATGTACTCTAGCTACATCCCTGTTTCATAAACATTCATTACTGTCTGGTAGAGAGCTATGTCTAACATACCTCTCAATCTCCTACAGCATGAAATCAGGACAAAGCTATAATTAATTAAATCAGCTATCAACTGTTTGGTACAGCCTAGGCCTCTGGCACCCCCCACCACATCCTGTGCATATGATGATACCTATGCCGCATCCCTGCTATCTACACCATTGATGCAGGGACCTGCACATGTTTCTGATGCACAGAGTGACTATATTACTTTACAAATGCTTGTGTAGTGTAGTGGTGTTATGCCATGGCAGTTGTGGGTCATGACAGGTACTGTATGCTGGCATGTGTCTTGATTACACATCAAACTCTGTATATCTTTGTCTCCTGTTGATACACTGGTGGTAGTGTTACAGAATGGCAGATGTATTACTAACCTGTGTATGCTTGTGTCCCAAAAGTCTGAGTGGATCAACTATGGACACATGGTGGCAATACAGCAGCATAGGATGGCAAGGCAACACAGCAGAAAAATGGAGTCAGCAAGGTATGCCAGTATGCATGCATGACTCCCTAGGTGCATATGTGTAGAACAGTGTGTCAGGGACAATGGAGACAGTCAGTGTCATCATGCTTTCATACCTTATGACAAGGTCTGCTACCCTTGATATGTGTCACCTGGGTATTTTGCACATACAAATCTAGATGGTGGCAGACATCAACTACGCTTATGTAGATGAGGGTGATGTAGGGCCAGTGGGTACTCACAGGGCCATAAAATGCATAACCAATGTTCAGAGATAGGCCGGATGGCTATGTCTCCAGTGCTGCAAGTGGATATGCTTATACACACACACACACACACAAGTTGGATGCTGTGAGATTAGAATCCCTACCTATCTAGTAATGCACACTATAGCTTACAGTATGCATCACATGCACCATGGAGTTTATCTGATATCAGAATGTCAACCAGCACTCTTAAGGTGGATGGCATCAGCAGGCCTTGTAAAGAAGGCCAATATTGAGGCCACAAGCTAGTCATAGAGCCTTAAAATGCATAACCATTACACAGAGATAAGCCAGATGAGCATGTCTGTAGTGCTTCAAGGAGGATATATGTACATGAACACACCCACACATACAGAAGATGTTTGATGTAAAAATAGAACCCCCGATTATTTACTGTTACACACTATAGCTTGCACTATAGTTGGATGATGTGAGATCACAACCCTTACCTATCTAGTAGTACACACTATAGCTTATAGTCCTTATCACATGTGTTATGGTGTTTATTTGTTATTAGATTGTCAGCCAGCACTTTTAAGGTGGATGACATCAGCAGTCCTTATAAAGGAGGGCAGTTTTGGGGCCAGCAGCTAGTAACAGGGCATAAAGTGCATAAGCATTGCACAGTGATAGCCTGTATGGGCTTGTCATAAATGCTGCATGGGGAAATATTTATACACACAGACACGCACACACACACACACACACACACACACACACACACACACACACACACACACACACACACACACACACGTTGAATGATGTCAGATTAGAACCCCTATCTATCTGGTAGTACACACTAGAGCTTACAGTACATATCACATGTGCCACAGTGTTTATTCATTATTAGACTGTCAGACAGTGCTCTTAAGGTAGATGACATGAGCAGGCCTTGTGAATGAGGGACTTTAGAGGCCAGCAGCCAGTCACAGAGCCATAAAATGCATACCATTGCATGGAGATAGCCCATATGGGCATGTCCATACTGCTGTAAGAGGATATATTGATACAAAAACACAAACACACACACACACACACACACACACACACACACACACACACACACACACACACACACACATGCACACACACACACACACACACACACACACACACACACACACACACACACACACACACTTGGATGATGTGAGATTAGAACTCCTACCTATCTAGGTATTACACACTACAGCTCACATGCCACAAGTTATGTCTGTTGTATATGTTTCTGCAGGCACACTACTTGTAGAGTACACAAAGTGGCCTTCTGTTAGACAGCATGTGTGGCCTGCAGAGTGATACTGCTTGATACTGTTATTGTATCTAATATCCTAGGGTGGGATAACTGGTAATATCCTTGCTATGTGTGTACACCTACCTGTCTGGCCATATGTGGCTGTTTGCAGTTTGATAAGCAGACATGTGGCCAGGGACAATATGGCCCGTCCAAGACATGTGTTGCACCCATTGTACATTACACTACCTGCATACGTGTGTCTGTCTACAGAGTGACAGTCTGCAGGTACAGGGATCTGTGGGTGAGTGGATTATGTACTGTTGTGGCCTTGGTCTGGTTCCATCGGACAACTGTTGTGATGTGCAAGTGCAGATAACCCCAGCATTCTGGAGTATGTGGAGATATTCATACATCCCCACCCATCATATCTATATAAATGTTTATAACAGGGATGTCTCCTTAAATGTTGTTGTGTGTGTGCGTCATGTAAATGTGTTATGTAGATATATGCGGGGAGTCTATGTATCATTCTACTTTATATAGCTATATGTATGTTTTGTTGTCCTATATATTTGTGCCACATAGTGATAAAGACACTAATCAAGCGTGAGGGGGATAGGGAGGGACAGATATGTATACGAAGCTGTATGTATGCACAAACATATTTACACATAGCAGGTCTTTGGGTGGTAGAGGCCACAGACTTGGACTCAAGTTAGCTAAATGTAGGAGCATCCCCAGTGTGATTCTCATTAATGACAAGGTGACTCCAGGCCAGAGCTACCTGTACTCCAGTCCGGGATTATGTATGCTGCATTGGCTGCTGCACCTGTTACCACAGTACTGCAGTTCCCTGATATTGCCCAAGGTATTCTACGGCAATTTGCAGACCTTAATATGTGACTCATGTCTCACAACTGTACAGAGCTTCACAGAATGTCCAGAAGTTTGCCTCATATTTTGGTCCATTTCACATAACATTATTGTTTTCTGGCAAATTAGTGACAGATCAGTGAAGATTGAAGTCAATAATTAATGACAGACATTTGAGTTTCAGACTCCATACACATCAGGAAATTCATGCTAATGCTAATACAAGATTATTTGCTGTTAAATAAAGTCATAGTAGAGAACTGTAAAAGGGAGAAGAATCTAAGCATGGCATGGATTGACTACAAAAAGGCATTTGATAGTATCCCACATTCATACATAAAAGAGTGCTTAAAAATGTATAAGATACACCCCACACTGATTGACTACATTACAGTGACCATGAAACAGTGGCAGACCATTTTGCAATTAAACCATGATAATTATCCCAGGGATAAAAATTCAAAGGGAGATACTCCTGGGTGACTCTCTGTCACCACTGATATTCTGCCTTGCCCTTAAATCACTAAGCTGTCTATTTAACAGCTTAAGCCACGGCTATAATTTGGCCCCTAGAAAACAACAAAGTTTAAAGACTTCTCATTATCTCTTTGTCAATTATTTAAAACTGTATAGCTCATCAGATGAGGAACTGAAAGTACAACTGCAAGTTATCAAAGCTTTTTCAGATGATATAAGAATGTCATTTGGTCTTGATATATGTGCAAAAGCAACCTTTAAAGCAGGAAAACATCAGTTTGGGAAAAAATGTGATATAAAAGAACTTGAGCAAGAGGGAGTGTATAAATATCTGGGAATTGATGAAGGATCAACAATAAAACATAAAAAATGTGAATAAAAATTAGTAAGGAATACTTTAGAAGACTTAAATTAATCCTGAAAAAGCATTGAAATCTAAGAACAAAATCCAAGCTATAAACCAATTTGCTCTTCCTGTCCTCATTTACAGTTTTGGAGTGAATGACTGGCCCCAAAACATGTTAGATAGATTAGATAGGAAATCAAGGAGGATGCTTCTTGCTCACCAAATAATTTATAAAAATCAGTGCATACCAAGTTTATTGAAATTGATTACATGTATAGATCTGCAACCATGGGACTCCACACATATCTGCTGACCTCACAAGACCCAAATGTAGTGAAAGTTTTGAAACATGAGGAGAATAAATCTAAGATGACTTCTCTGCTTAATAGGCACATGCATCTCAGTTTTCACAACACTCTCTCCATCTAAGGTGTTTACCCCCTCATGTGTCACACACTGCCCAGTCTACTTTCTTGTCTGTCTTGTCTGTCTGCAATTGCATTGTCTCCAACCCAGCTTTCCTCCCAACACGTACCTATATCCTTTCACCAACATTCCACTCTCTCCCTATTAAAAAAAAAAAAAAATGGGCACCTGTCCTACAAAATAAATATAGCACCATACATAGCTCTGCATTTTGCACGTGTCCACTGGACACAAATAATTTGGTCCAGTTGTCTTGAAAACACATTTATGTTGTTCTCACCCCTCTCTCTGGGGTTTGTGAGTCCAAATTCATTCACAAAATCTGTCAAAATGCACAGTTGTTGCTGTACAGGAAATGGAAAGCTATGGTTCTTTCCTACACCCTTCCTGCACATGCCTACCAGCCTTTTTAGTATGTTTTTACCCCTGTTTTAACCCATTTCACCACTGTCCTATCACCCACTTTTTCTTTTATCTACACCCTAATATACTCACCTAGATTACTTTCTAAATCAACTTTATCCTCACAAGAACTAAAACATGCATAGCGTACAAAACCCCCTTCTCCAAAAACTTTTATTTTATCAAGCAACTATCTCCATCCTACTTCTACTATCTATACTCTCTTCCTATCACACCCATCTAAATATCACTTTTCCAACCCCATGGCAAATCAGACCCATAATTAACCACACACAACTACAAAACTCTCCTATTACAACCACCAACTCTATATCCTTTCTAACCCCATCTCTCTATTATAACAAATTAGCAGTAAAAAGTAACCCTCACACCTTACTCAAGCTATCAAAAATTCTTAATAAACTCACCAAACTATACTTAAACCTACTCCAAAAACTCTCCTGCCATGGAGACATTCACCCAAATCCAGGCCCCACCTCAACAGAAAAAGCTAAAATAAAGCTACCAAATCCCCATTTCTACAAACCCAAATCGCCTCTCCTCCTTTTAAATATAAATGCAAGGAGCATATTAAACAAGATTCATGACCTGCATGCCTTATTAGCCCTATACAAACCTGACATAGTGGTACTAACAGAAACATGGCTTAAACCTGATCACCACAATAATGAGATCATAGCCCCAGGTTATGATATCTTGCGTAAAGACAGAAGAGGGGAAAAAGGGTGGAGGTGTGGCAATTCTATTCCAAAGTCACCTCTCACTAGAACTACTTGACTATAACAATGAAGAAATCAACAAGGTAGAACTTATCCTTGCCAAATTTAAACTAAACACAAACAAACAAATAATCATCGCAGGTGCCTATCTACCCCCAGATAACAATATTCCCATTATGGAAAACATGTTAAATTGGTTCTCACTCTCCCTCCCTTACCAAACAATACTGCTAGGTGACTTTAACATAGACTGGGTCAACTGCTCCAATGACCATCCCTCAGATCATATCAACCTTTATGGGTTCTCACAAATAATCACTAGCCCCACTAGGACTGACAAAACAACCAAACGTCGATCCATTTTGGATTGGATTCTGGTATCTCACCCCACTTTTGTACATCAATCTGTCTGTTTTCCTGACAGTCTAAGTGACCATCAACCCACCTACCTAATTAGGAGCAAGACCCAACACCTGCCCAACATACCTCTACTCAAAATAATATGTAATAAAAGACACTTCAGAGCCAATGACTTTAACAAAGCACTAAGTTGCTGCAAGTGGCTCCCTCTTAAACAAATACCTCTCAACAAAGCTGTAGAGTACTTTAACTCTACCTTCCTAAATATCCTAGACCACCATGCCCCCTCTAGATCCATTAGGACAAAAGCCCACCATGCCCCATGGCTCACCAAAGAGACAAAAAAGACAATGAAAGAAAGGGACAAACTCTGGATAGCATCCCACAAAGATAAAAACACTGCTCTAAGGTCAAAGTACATAGAACTACGTAATAAAGCTAAGAAACTAACTAAACTAGACAAGTCCAACTACTACAAAAACCTACAGAATAAATATAGCCACAACCCCCAAAAATTCTGGACCTCCATTAATAGACTACTTCACCCTGGGAAAGCATCCACTCCCACCCCTGTACTGTCAAACAACCAGGATGATATTCCTACACAATTTAATAAATTCTTTACAGAAAAAGTTCAAAATATGGCTAATACCCAGAAAAATAATGGTTCTCCTATTCAATCTTCCACCTCAACTAACAGTCATACAAAAAATAACATCTCTACCTTTTCCCTACAGCCAGTGTCCACTAAAATTATTGCAAACCTCCTTAGGAAGCTAAAACCAACTACACTAGCTGCCGATAACCTCCCTGCAGATTTCCTTCAGATAGCAGCAGAAGCCATATCCTACCCAGTGTCAATTCTCATAAATAAAACTGGTAATATCCCTGCTATGTGTCTACACCTACCTGTTTGGCCATATGTGGCTGTTTGCAGTTTGATAAGCAGACATGTGGCCAGGGACAATATAGCTTGTCCAAGGCATGTGTTGCACCCATTGTACATTACACTACCTGCGTACCTGTGCCTGTCTACAGAGTGACAGTCTGTAGGTACAGGGATCTGTGGGTGAGTGGATTATGTACTGTTGTGGCCTTGGTCTGGTTCCATTGGACAACTGTTGTGATGTTTAAGTGCAGATAACCCCAGCATTCTGGAGTATGTGGCAACATTCATGCATCCCCACCCATCATATCTATATAAATGTTTATAACAGGGATGTCTCCTTAAAAGTTGTTGTGTGTGTGCGTCATGTAAATGTGTTATGTAGATATATGTGGGGAGTCTATATATCATTCTACTTTATATAGCTATATGTACGTTTTGTTGTCCTATATATTTGTGTCACATACTGATAGAGACACTAATCAAGCGTGAGGAGATAGGGAGGGACAGATATGTATACGAAGCTGTATGTATATACAGACATATTTCCACATAGCAGGTCTTTGGGTGGTAGAGGCCACAGACTTGGACTCAAGTTAGCTAAATGTAGGAGCATCCCCAGTGTGATTGTCATTAATGACAAGGTGACTCCAGGCCAGAGCTACCTGTACTCCAGTCTGGGATTATGTATGCTGCATTGGCTGCTGCACCTGTTACCACAGTACTTCAGTTCCCTGATATTGTCCAAGGTATTCCACGGCTATTTGCGGACCTTAATATGTGACTCATGCCTCACAACTGTACAGAGCTTCACAGACTGTTCAGAAGTTTGCATAATATTTTGGTCCATTTCACATAACATTATTGTTTTATGGTAAATTAGTGACAGATTAGTGAAGATTGAAGTCAATAATTAATGACAGACATTTGAGTTTCGGACTCCATACACATCAGGAGATTCATGCTAATGCAAGATTATTTGTTGTTAAATAAAGTCATAGTAGAGAACTGTAAAAGGGAGAAGAATCTAAGTATGGCATGGATTGACTACAAAAAGGCAATTGATAGTATTCACATTCATGGATAAAAAAGTGCTTAAAATGTATAAGATACATCACACTGATCAACTACATTACAGTGACCATGAAGCAGTAGCAGACCATTTTGCAATTAAACCATGATAAAGGACAAATTATTATCCCAGGGATAAAAATTCAAAGGGAGATACTCCCTGGTGACTCTCTGTCACCGCTGATATTCTGCCTTGCCCTTAACTCACTAAGCTGTCTACTTAGCTTAAGCCATGGCTATAATTTGGCCCCTAGAAAACAACAAAGTTTAAAGACTTCTCATTTTCTCTTTGTCAATGATTTAATACTGTATAGCTCATCAGATGAGGAACTGAAAGTACAACTACAAGTTATCAAAGCTTTTTCAGATGATATAAGAATGTCATTTGGTCTTGATAAATGTGCAAAAGCAACCTTTAAAGCAGGAAAACATCAGTTTGGGAAAAAATGTGATATAAAAGAACTTGAGCAAGAGGGAGTATATAGATATCTGGGAATTGATGAAGGATCACCAATAAAACATAAAAAATATGAATAAAAATTAGTAAAGAATACTTTAGAAGACTTAAATTAATCCTGAAAAAGCATTGACATCTAAGAACAAAATCCAAGCTATAAACCAATTTGCTCTTCCTGTCCTCATTTACAGTTTTGGAGTGAATGACTGGCCCAAAACATGTTAGATTAGATAGGAAAACAAGGAGGATGCTTCATGCTCACCAAATGATTTATAAAAATCAGTGCATACCAAGATTATTGAAATTGATTACATGTATAGATCTGCAACCATGGGACTCCACACATATCTGCTGACCTCACAAGACCCAAATGTAGTGAAAGTTTTGAAACATGAGGAGAATAAATCTAAGATGACTTCTCTGCTTAATCTAGCAGAAGGATATAGGTGTCAAGCAGGAATGGAAATCAAACAGAAGTAGATAAAAATCAGGCAGCAACTGAATGTACCAAAAAAACAAAAGAAAGAATATAAGGTGAAGGACGAGATGAGAAGGCAAGAAATGTGGAATATGCAAGTATGGAAAATTCTGGAAGAACCTCATGTTGATCAGGAATGAATGCAGGAATGGTTAAGGAGTGGCGAATTCAAACCAAGAGATGAAAAGTTAATATTGGCGGCCCAAGATAGTGGCTGCATACATGCTGGTTTACAAAGTCCATTGAACATGTGGGACAAACAAACAAATGTAGGTTTTGTAAAACTAGGGTTGCCACCTTTTAACAAGGCCAAAGTGGGACATGGGGGTGTGGCCAGTAGGATGGGGTGTGACCAATAAGACACTGGCCACACCCCTGCCACGACATCACCAGAGGTGTTAAAGGAGATTCAGTATTTCAGTTATGGTTATAACATTGTGACATTACAGCATACTGAAAACTCAACCCATTTAAATGAAGTGAAGCATTACTGCAAAAAACACATTACTCAGCTGTGACAGTAAAACTTTAAAGGAATAAAAAACACACTCATTAAACAGACACTTGTTATTTAAAAAAAGTAAAATAATTCATAAACCAACCATGACAATTCCGAAAGAAAACTAAAAAATCTACATACCACACACAAGCCAAGTGTAAAATTAAGACTGTTTTATTGAAAATTAAAGATAAAGCAAAGAAAAACACAAAACTACATACTGCACACTAGCAAATTAAAGCTAAAGCAAAGAACACCACAAAACTACATACTGCACCCTAGTACTACATACTGCACACTAGTACACTAAATCACTTTTTTTAAAGTGTATTTTGAATTAGATTTTATGGCTTGAAGAAGTGCCCAGTTTGAAACAATATTTGAATAAAAATCACTACATTTCATCCGGTAATTTACAGCCATCATTAGTTCAGCTTTTAACAAGTCTATACTACATCGGTTTCGCACATCTGTCCATTTACCTTTCACCAAAGAAAAAACTCTTTCTGCAAATGCATTTGATGCCAGTATAGATAATACCCTAGCAATTACCGGATATAGTGCAGTCAGCTCAGACCCTTCTCTGAAAAGCTTCAGCCACTTTTCTCCTGGGGTCAAGCTTGTCTTACATAACTGTTCGAGAAAGGGCCTAATTATCAAGTAGTCCCTGAAAAAACAGTCTTTATCTACATCCTGCAGACATAGGGCAGTGGTCACATTGAGTATGTCACCAAAAGCAAAGGGCTCAGTTAGACATAATTTAGACAGTGTAAACAAGTAGTTTTTTCAGTATAATCAAAAACTACTGTTCCAAGTACTTCACTGCTGTCTCCAAGAACACAATGAAGTGTCTTTTCAGTTTGTTAGCAGACATGCTGTCTAATGTGCTCATAAGTGCCCTAAGTTTCCCTCCAAAGAAAGCACCTTCAGCTCTTGCCTGCAGTTTTTGCTTCAGAGAGACCATTACACAAAATATTTCCATGGCAGTAAGTCCTGATTTTTCTAATGTACTTATATGTTCATTAAAATCAACAAGAACAGCACAGAGAAAGTGCAAATAGTACTGGGGCAGTGTAGGCAATTCATTCTCACCATGCTCATTAGCTGAAAAGTACTGCCATATCTGCTTGAAGGGGTCTCCTCTTCTCCCTGGGAGAGGAAATAAGACTGGAGCACTGGGAAATTTTTCACTCCTCTTTCAATGGCTGGCAGTAGTGACAGCCACCGTGTTGGCACATGTCTTAACAGACTCTCAGATTCCATGCCACAAATCTCAAAGAAGTCTTTCAAGTCCCTGGTCCTTGTGGCAAAACCTGAGAAATGGCTGAAAAGTTTCATTAAAAATACTTCCACGTCGCACGGTAGTTGTGCTGCAGCTTTTTTGGCTGCATTGTGAATGATGTGGGCAACACAGTTAGCCTTCTGGTGTGATGGGCACTTTTCTTTTAATCTGGTATACACACCAGATTTCTTCCCATAGTTCACACTGGCATTATCAGCCCCATATGCTGAAATGCTGCTTCAGGTGAAGGAGTGCCATTCCATAATGTTCACAATTTGCTGTGATATGGCCTGTGCAGATTCATCAGGGTCTTCATTGAAGTCCAAAAGGCCATTCACCACCCCTTCTTCTTTAGAAAAATACCTCACAACAAGTGGAAATAATTTTATGTTCCCCTTGTTGGAAGCATCTGACGAAATTGCAAATGAAGTGCCTGGTTTTTGAAGGTCATGCAAGAGTCATTCCAATGAGTGCGATCCCAAAACATTTTCAAGAATGGCTTCAGCCTTGGTTCTTCCACAAGATAGTTTCTTTGCAATGTCTGAGTCACCATACAACTGGCTGGCCAACTTTACAGTACAGTCCAAGCTGTTATAGGAAATATTGTGCTTAACAGCATGGAACAACTCAAAGGCTTTTGCTGCAATGATCCTAAGTTCTGGTCCCTCAGTGTTTGTGTTCCTTTCCTACTTTGTCATCAGGTGACTGGATTTAGCTTGAAGAATAGCAGTCTTATGTTGTTCAGTTGTCTCATGTCATGCAACATCATTTCTTCCACCGTGGGTCACTAGAAATTCTCTCTTGCAGTACCTGCAGAATGCTTTCACACCAATGCATCTCTCGATCCAGTCAAATTCCATTTTCCCAACATCCTGCCACTTGCACATTCTCTTGCTGCTGGTTGACTGCGGTGAAACTGCTGCTCTCTTCATTCTTGAATCTGCACTAACCTGATATGCAACATATTTAGCAAAACTGTGTTAGTAGGGTGCAGTAACATATTGGTGCACGAATTAACTGGCTAGAAACAGTGGCACACAAAAGAATTGGCTAGAAACACTGACACATGAAATCATTGGTTTGAAAAAGACTGGCACCTGATATCATAAAAACATTGGCATATGAAACATGAAGCACCTTAATGTTCTTTGATATAGATTCAGTAAAAACCTGAGAACGAACTGGCCTTGGCTATAGATGATTGCCACTGTTAAAAGTCCCAACAACCCCATGTGCAAAAATGGGAAAAAGAGGTTTTAGATGGATGAATACAGACACTGGCTTGAAAAACATTGGCATGCAAAAGAACTGGCTTGAAAAACATTGACCTTTGAAAGAACTGGCTTGAAAAACATTGGCATGTGAAAGAACTAGCTTGAAAAACATTGGCATGTGAAAGAACTGACTTGAAAAACATTAGCATGCAAAAGAACTGGTTTGAAAAACATTGGCATGCGAAAGAACTGGGTTGAAAAACATTGGCATGTGAAAGAAACGGCATGAAAAACATTGGCATGCGAAAGAACTGAGGAATGGAGCAGAAAAGAATTAACATTACAAACCATTTGAAAAAGGTAAAATAGTAAATGAAGTAATATAGGGGGCATTTCAGCCTTTGAAAACTTTGACATTAACACAGCTCGTAGAAAACAAAATGCATTATTTTTACTGCCTCCCCACCCCACCCCTCAAGAAAATAAATTTGAACACATTTTCACTGTACCAAAAAAAAACACTAAAATGAATGAGAATGCACAGCGGATACCATAGACCTGATTTAGCTTTTGACCACAGCAGTTAAAAGAAATAAATGTATAGCACTAATTTACACAGCGCAATGATCTACTAATGAACATGCCCAACAGCAGCACTGGCCGTAATCGGATTATAATGAAAGCAGTACATTGTAAATTTATTGAAGACATCACTAAAACACAAAATACAAACTTTGTTACTTATAAAAGCAAATTATCCAGTAACAATGGCATGGTTTAGCACAATCTCAAATGCACTGCATTAACTTCTGAGCATGCATTCACAAAAAAAAAAAAAAAAAAAGGAAAAAGTCTGTAAACATTTTACCTTTTAAAAATACGTCTTGCAAGAGCAACTAAAATAAACTACAATGTACGGCAGACTCCATGGACCCCTTTTACCCCAAAACATAGCAATTAATAATAATTTACCCAGCACAGCGATGCAATAAACAGGCCAAAGCAAAATCAGCACCCCCATATTCACACATTACAAGCAAAGCAGGACATTTTACCCTTATTAAAGGCAGCATAAAAAATAAAATGCACACATTTACAACTATAAATGAAAATGATCTTGAAACAGCTTTGGCAAGTTGGCAACATGTACCTACTAGAATAATAAATGCACTACGTTAACTATTAACATTCCCCCTCAAAATGTAGACTTATACCACATGCACATTGACTTGCAAGAACAGGAAAAATTACCCAAACAGTATATCCTAACTTCCTGAAAACAGCAGTAAATTGCACACATTTCCACACAAAAAAGTGCAAACTATGCTCGAACATTTTCTATCTGCAAACAGAAAGTACCCTGAAAAAGCTACGACAATAGAAATACATCACACTACATTTATATTTAAGACTGCCCCCCCACTAGAAATAAACAAAACTTCTATACACATGGTTCAGCCTTTAAAAAGTAATGCTTCCAAATCATACCACCAACAACAATCACAATTACATATACATACATACACACAGATGTTATATCTTTAAAAACTACTACTCAAAAATCTCAAAATAACCACTGCACAGATTTAAATACTGCGTACTGCACCCCCATCTACCGCTAAACATTAAAACTTAAATAATGCACAATTTTCCCATTTTAAACTACTACTTGAAAATCTCAAAATAACCATTGCATACTTCATAGGTTAGTACTACGCTAACTGCCCTTGCAAGCCTAGCCAGTTATCCCTTGTGAGACTCCATCCCTGCACCTTGCATTTGTAAGGCAACACCTTAACCATTAGGCCACCCTCCCACCACTGCACAAATTTAAATGTTGTGTACTGCACCCCCCATTCACCTCTAAACATTAACAACTTAAATTTAAATAAATATTCCCATTTAAAACAACTACTACTTGGAAATCTCAAAATTACCACTGCACAGATTTAAATACTCCATACTACAGCCCCATTAAACTCTAAGCATTAAAAACTTAAAGCACAATATTCCCATTTTAAATAACTAAAGCCACAAAATACTATGTACTTACCACTATCACAGTCTTTGCTGGACTAGCTGGCTTTCTTCCTGCTGGAATGGCTGACTGGATGACTGGGTCTCTGTCTGCTGAGTGGCTGGGCTGGCTGGCTAGGAGGCTCCCTTGTTGGCTGGATGGCAGGCTCCCTTGCTGGCATCTGGACTGGCTGACTGGCTTCCCTGCTGGCTTCTTGGCTGGCTGACTGGCTTCCTTGTTGGCTTCTTGGCTGGCTGGCAGGCTTCCTTGCTGGCTTCTTGGCTCGCTGACTGACTGGCTTTCTTGATGGCTTCTTGGCTGGCTGGCTGGCTGACTGGCTTCCTTGTTGGCTGGCTGGCTTCCTTGCTTGCTTTTTGGATGGCTGGCTGGCTGGCTTCCTTGCTGGCTTATCTCAGTCCTTTCTGAATCAGAAGTTATTAGCAGCTGTAGAGCACTAATACAAAACTGCTCTACAGCTACGACCTTTGTAGGGCTCTTCTGATGCGAATCCCCACCCCCTTCCATCCTTGCAGCCAGTTGCTGCTTGAATTACACCACCCGGACCTAACAGGGAATACCTCTAACTGCAAGTCCAGGTTGGTGATGTAGCCGCATTGCCGTGGTATAACCGGAAGTATTTTTGGATTTTCTACGGCAATTCAGCTACACTGAAAAATGGGACTTTTAAAGTCTCACTGCCTGACAATGCAGGCAATGGGATGAAAAGGCTCAACCTGTGAGTGTCCTGCTGGCAACGGGATGGGTGGTAACCGTATGTAAAACCAAATTGGAAACAGTCGCACACCTCGTTGCTGGTTGTGACATACTAATGACATAAGGACTGTATACTAAAAGGCATAATAATGTGTCAAGATTGTTGCACTAGGGATTGTGCAAACATTATGGTTCTGAAGTGACTGAAAAACACTGAAACATGAGCCATAAAGCATCATAGAAAAAGATGGTTTACATCACATGGGATCATCCATTACCAACAGCTCAAAAGATAAATGCTAGAAAACCAGATAAAGTGGTCCATGAAAAGAAGACAAAAGTAGCATTGATCACTGAAATCACCACACCCAGTGATGACAATGCCTTATGTTCAGTGAGGCACAAAGTCATAAAATATCAGGATTGGCAAGCAGAAATGAGAGCAATGTAGAAGAAAGATACATGGACAGTCCCCAGTAGTAGTAGGAGGAATGAGTCTTATAAAAAAGAATCTACAATTATATTTAGATATGTTACCAATACATGTAACTCCATACAGGTTTCAGAAGGAGTCATTACTGGGCACACTGCGGGTGCTGCAAAGAGCACTTCTGGCTGACATCAAAGAATGAAACAATACTAATTTCATGATCTTTAATCATGCTTTGACTTAGGAATGGGGTCCATTCCCGTCATGGTATTAGAAACCCAAAAGACTTGGAGAAATTAAAAAAATGCAAGACCTATTATTCTATCGATATTCTATGTTTGTAGGAGCAACTATTTAAAACCTGTCCCTGTTTGTGAGCCTTGGTCCCACTTTTATTCATGGCTTTGGCCAGATTTCCTGCTCTAAGAGGTTGAGAGGTATGGTGTGGCTGGGGTACATGATATAAGACCACACACAGGGTGACAGTCTGCATACCTCTCCCTGTACATGTTTATGCAGAATGTCCAGCATTTCATCCCATATGTCTGCTGTGTTCCTCATACAATTAATGATTTTCCGGTACTATACTGTAAACAGTGGTCACTGACTTTTTATAACTACTGACACATTAAGTGATGGCCTTTACAACCTGCAGCTAATCTGACCTGTTGCAACCTCCTGTTATACTAGCAACCTGCTAGGTTACTCAGAGAATGTATAATGTTTATATGTAGGTATTGGCCCTTTGTGCCCCCGTTCACTCTGGCTTTGTCCAGCTTTCTTGCAGTAACAGATTGAGGGGTTATGACAGTCTGTGGGGACACCACCATATGAGTACCTGACATGCAAAAGATGTTGGATGCTGCCAGATTCGAACCATCGCCCATGCTACTGTTCCTTGCTCAGTGAACCACACCAGCTGCCAGACAGAGGGGTTTCATTCCTCACGTTATCAACAACATACAGGAATTTGTGTTCAACAAGGTCAAAAATACACTGCTATATCCATTTTATTTTTAATCAACATACAGGAATTGTACGGTCTGCTGGTATGTCATTGAAGACTTACTGTTACAGTAGTTGTATGGGGACACTGATGTGTTTGGGGTGGGGGATGACCAGCCTATGCTCTGCTGGCCTAGACAGCAGTGCAACTGTCCTGTGACTCCATTGTTTGGCATCTCCGTGGAATAATGTTGTGGAGTTTCCAACCATGTAGCCTAGTAGATATTATGGGGCACATACTAGTGAACAGAGTACCTGTTGTCCCAAGTGGCAGTTAGATCTGTACATGTAATCCAGTAGCCCACTACAGATCTTTGCAAGTAGCCCAGAAGCACACTATATATAGCCCACTATATTCCCTTGCATACATGTGGCAGGTCCATACATATGCTATCATATTGTAGTACCCCTTACAAGTGGTGTATAGGAGAGTGACTTACCTGGCAAATGCAGCAGTTGACAGACCTGTAGATTGGGGCTAACTCTGTCTGATGCATGCAGTCCACAGCTGATACATGGTGAGGTACAGGTTGCGTGGTCTGGCTGACATCATTTTTACTAATATGTATGCTAGTCAGAGTAAGGAGTCAGTCCATAGGGCACTAGGTTGTCAGTGTATGTGCTATGCGTTGTCTCTTGGTCAAGGCCAGGGGAATTGGGCATGCCTATGTCTGCCTACAGGGACAGCCTCAGGGGGGTTCCTGTTCTGAGTCCCCCTGTGGGTGCAGCTGTGGTGACCTATGCACTGGTGTGGAGCTGTATATCCCTTCCCTTTGCTGATCCTGCTGCAGCTGTTTCTGCAGGATCATATTGTGTAGCATGTCGCATACTGTGAACATCTGTAAACGTTGCTGGAGAGTACTGCAGGACTCCACCAGATATATCGAGGCACCGGAACCATGACTTCAACAGCCCTAACACATGATCTATGATGTTCCAAGTTTGTGTGTGTGCATCATTATGGCATTCTTGAGTGGGTGTCTGTGCATTTCTGATGAGTATCATCATCCACAGTTCCAGAGCATAGCCAGTACTGCCAAGTAAATGGCCATGTGGAGTGTCCCCCCCTAGCAAACATCTGGTACAGCTGTGATGCATGCCAGATATGGGAGTCATGATAACTGCCAGGGATGTCAGCACACACATTCATGATACTGCCCTTGGCATTGCACATGACCTGGCAGTTGGAGTGGTACCCCTTGCAGTTGACATAGATTGTACTGTCTTCACTGGGAGGTGCCGTGATGTGCATCCATTACCTCAGGGTAGTGTGTTACATAGTCGAAGAGTAGAATACTGATGGCTCTCTCCAAATGGGTGTGGGGAAAACAAATGTGCTCACTGGCATGTGGTAGCATAGCATACAGGAACTGGTGGAGTACCCTGGAAGCAGAAGCCTGTGAGACCCCCATCATGTCCCCAGCTGGTCTTTGGGAAGTACCTGTAGCTAGTATCCTAAGGGCTACACATACCTTTGTTTCCATTGGGATGGGTTCCCCTCTGTTGGCTCTATGTCTGAATTGAGGTCAGCAGAGCTCAGTGAGTTGTTGTAGTATGTCCCTGTCCACCCTGTAATGCTCTACAGTCTCCAGCTCATGTAGCTCCTGGTAGGTTACCCTGGGCCTGAACACTCTTCTCCTTTTCAGTCTAGGCCTATGGTCAGCATCAGAAGCAGCTGCACCGACCTCATCATCTAGCACATACATATGTAGCAGACCTGCAGCAGCCCCTAGCATTCTCCCAGTTAAAATTCCTAAGTCTGTACTCCAATGGTGCAGAGTACGGGGGAAAATCAGATTGTAGGGTGTATGCAACCTTTATAGTGCTCTGCTGTAGGTGTAGCCTATGTGGTTGGCTACGTATGATGCATTCCACATGCCAAGTACATCATTAAGGGGTTTAAGTGAAACAGGGCTCATCAGTAATTAATATATCATTGGCTTTCTTAGCCAATTTTTTGACAGCCTTCCTTGCTGAGCACTGCGGCATGCTGTACAAACCCGCTCTGCAAAGATAAACAAAGCTTAGTAGTCAGTAGACATACCCCCATGGAAGGTCACACTCAGCATGGTGGTGTGCTGCACAAACATGCACAAACACAATGAAACACATGCCTCATAGGTAAGCACAGCTTAGCAATCAGTGTACATACCCCCTGCTCAGCTCAGTGACACAGCACATAAACAGGCACCACTGGGCTCCAGTGAGCTTAAAGGTTTGGGACACACCCCCTTTTGATGTCAGATACCTTTTCTGTGGACACCAACATGGTTCTGTACCTACAAGGATGGGCTCTGCGGACAAAGATACCCATTTGTGCTATTCAGTAACCCCAGCTCATCTGCATACAAATCCATGCACAGTACCTGGAAACAACATGGTTTCAGGCCCTGCCTCATTAGCAACCACAGCAGTCTAACATTGTACATACTCCACACAGGGTCCTATAATGCATTACTGTTACATATTCACAATTTCTGTATTTTACAATATTTTTGTATTTTTTTCCATAATGGCATGTTTGCGCACTGTGGCACACCACGTAAACATACCCAGGGTATTAAAAAAATTAAATTATTTTACATTATTTTCCATATGGTTTTGGACACACAGTGGTTAGTTTTGCACATATCTGTGTTCTCTATACTATTTCTGCCACTGTCAGTACACTTTTACAGCTCCCTGGTGTCATTTTTACATCCTGTACATGGAATTTTTCCGTGTACATTACAGACACCAACACGGGGTCTGCACGACTGCCTTTCTTTATTCATAAAGCATTTTAAGTGCAAGTACTGCCTCCAACAGTTACCCTGTGACCCAGGAAACCTATCCAGATTGCATTCTTATTAATGCCTCATTTATCTATATAAGAACAGTCTTCCACAATGAGTTTATTTTAAGGATAGGAATTACATATAATATAACCTGTGACAGCTGGATTTGAGACCGTCAGGCCTCATGAAATTCAGACAGTGAGATGGAAATATAGGTGTGATCCACTGTATTTCAATAATTAAGACTGTAAACTGCTGTAAAACATATTTTTCTAAAAGTTATCTAGCAAAGGACAAATGGCCAAACCACGTATAACAGATCCGAGGACTTTCACTATCTCCAGCTGAGAACCACCTCTGTAAATCAGTACTAAATCTTATGAAAAGTAAAGAAGAAATTGATAGTTAGCCTCCCTGCAAACTCTTTGTATAGCAATGACTTTACCTGTTTTATCAGCAGCAGAGGCTATTCCAGGAGGTCAATGACTAAGGATTTATCAACATATGTAACCCAATGGATAAAGACTGGGCCAGTGCTGAGCAAAGTTTGTCTACACATGACTTTAAAGATGACAGGTTTCTCTGCACATGACTTTAAAGATGACAGGAACCTGCAAAAGCTTGTAGAAAAATGACCTAGTCTACTAAAATGACATAAAACTGCACCCATGAAACAGCAGAGTTGATATATTTACTAATAACCAAATGCAAGACAAATGTTATCCATGTCAAATTAAGCCATCTGATAGCACTGTTAAATGTTATCCCCGTGGATACAGTGAAAAAAATCAATTTATAATCTGACAGCTCTTTTTTGTACAACTGGGTAATCATCCAATGTGAGTCATGAGTTGGTTTGATACTCAGCTGGATTCAGCAAGCTCTGCACGGAGTGCAGGAATAGTGCAAGAGCTGCTGCACGCAATATGGCTGATGAGCGATCCAGGATCGAGTTCCCAGGATGTGCATGAGTGTCCCTACACTATTCCAGCACGGACACCACTGCTATATGCTAATTACTTCATTTGCTGGTGAAAACCATGCAAATGAGGTCAATTAGTGATCCAGGAAGCAGGCAGTAGTCCGTGTCTGAACAGTGTACAAAGCAGAAATGTATTCACCTAGTAGCTGAATACATTTCTGCAAACTACAAAATGGAGGCATGACAGCTCGAAAGAAAGTATGTATCACATTTAGTAGGCATGCCAATAGCCAAATATATGGCCATTGGCATGAAAAATAACTTAAGTCTCATAAAATAAAACTTTTTTTTTTTGGCTGATCTCAGCCATTTAAGCATAGGGCAGAAGCGTGCAAACGGAATCATGCCGAAAATTAAAAAATAAAAGAGAAAAAACAATTTTCAGGGAAATCTGCATTTTTGCCATTATAACCAATGGCATGCAGAATGAAAACAATGAGTGCAGTAACTATGGAGTAAGGCAGTGGGATATGCAAATGAGGGGAATCTTAATGAATCACAATTTTTTTCTAAGTGTCAGACTGCACCTAACTGTGTAGGTGCTCTAATATGGCCGTATAAGCAGGAGAAGTAAATGACATCAAAAGAGGATGTGCCATGCTTGCTGTATGCACATTGGAGCTCTATTGCCCGGGTTTGCATGTATCTAAGCATAACTAAGCAGGGGTTTGTCCTACTTAACTCAGCTGTGTAGGCCATTTCCTTGTCAGCAGTGTTTACACCCACTGAATGGGTTTGCGCGGCAAGCACTGGGACCTAAACAAACCCAAAAAAAACACAGGACATGGCAGTACTGTGCATATGTAAGCAAATGGGTGTGTCCTGACTGTATTACTTTGTTTACCTTGCCTAAACAGGTGTGCGCGGTGCACACTGGGGTTTAAACCACAAAAAAAAAATAGAGGCAATGGCAAGTGGAACAAGAAAAAAAGGGAAATCGCAGAATAGAGGCACTCAAATACAATTAATAGAGCTGGCAGGTAGAATGTGATATACTCAGCAAATCACACAGGCAGCATCTGCAATACATCACTATAAACTATGCAAACACCTTGCAGTCTGTTTTTTCCCACAAGCGCTACATGACATGTACACAGTTGGGGAAATTTTACCTGACAAAACTAGCAACATGTTAGGGGCTGCTGTTGCCCTCATACATCAGTATGTGCAAGAGGCTGAGGCTGGTGAAGAAGACAATGCTGACAACTGTCCCAGACTTATGAAGAGGAGGAGAAGAGTATTCAGGCCCAGGGTAACCTACTGGGGGCTACATGATCTGGAAATAGTAGAGTGGTACAGGGTGGACAGGGACATACTGCAGCAAATTGTGGAACTGTGCTGCACTCACCTCACATCCAGAGCAAACAGAGGGGAACCCATCCCAATGGATACCAAGGTATGTGTAGCTCTAAGAATACTATCTACAGGCACTTTCCAAAGAGCAACTGGGGATATCATGGGGGGTCTCACAGGTATCTGCATCCAGGATACTCCACCAGTTCCTGGATGTCATGTGAACACATGCCATGGAGCACATTAAATTTCCCAGCACCCATGAGGAGCTGAATGGCAATATGTGTCTCTTCCACCATTTAGTAGACTACCCAAAGGTACTGGGTGCAACAGACTGCACGCACATCCAAATCAGAGCACCACCTGGTGACCAGGGTAGGGTCTACATAAACCGCAAGGGGTTCCACTCCATCAACTGCCAGGTCATGTGCAATGCCCAGGACATTATCATGAATGTGTGTGCTGGCTGCCCTGGAAGCTATCACAACTCCCACATCTGACATTCCTCACAGCAGTATCAGTGGTTTGACGGGGAGGGGCATCTCTTTTAGCTATTTAGTGGAGGATGCTGACTATGCACTGGAACCATGGATGATGACACCTATCAGAAATGCACACACACTCACACAAGAACATCATAATGAGGCACACGCGCAAACCAGGATCATTATGGAGCATGTGTTTGGGATGCTCAAGTCACAGTTCCACTGCCTTGACATACCCGGTGGAGTCTTGCAGTACTCCCTAGCTGCATGTGCACACATGGTCATAGTATATGCCATGCTATAGAATATGATCCTGGGGAAACAGAATGGGGAAGGACCACACAGCCCCCCACCATTGCCAAGACCTCCACAGGCATAGAGTGACTTGGAGGAGGAATATCCTGAGCCTGACCCTGTAGGCAGATGGAGGCATGCCCAGAATGCTCTGGCCTTGGCAAAGAGGCAACGCATCACATATACACTGATGCTGTAGGGCCCCAGGGACTGCTCTCTCTCTCTCTCTCTCTGACTCACACATACAGTAAAATGGATGCCATTTATAGCATGTATAGGGAGTGTATCATGTGCAACCGGCATAGTCAGCCCTCAAGCACCACTCTCACAACAGTTGTAGGCACAAAGTAAGCCAGTCTCTGTAACAAATTAAAATAATGGGGTGGACATTTCTGATAGCATATCTATGGTATTGATCAAGCATATAAGGGAATGGTAAACCGGCTCAGCTCCTCAGACACTGCAAACTTTAATAGACCAAGAGAACAAAAAAACACATAATATTCCTGTACATGTAAACAGATAACTTAGCGCTTTCACCCACATACTTAGTCAGGCATCATCAGAGTAAAAGAGTCCTTCATCTTTGTTGCATTTAAAACTATTAGTTACAGACACACCCCTCTAAGCAACCAACCCCAAGGAAACAGCAATTTGTAAATTAAAGTCACAGTAAAACATTACTCCTATGCTTGTTTGAAAGCACAGTTACTTATAACTAGAAAAAATGTTGTTCAACTTAAAACACGAACATTTAAAAAAAATCTACATGTTAAACATGTTTGTATAAAAGTAGTAAATAAAAATAATAAATAAAAAATCACAATGTAATGCTTAACATTCTTCAAACAAATGTAGATTTGTACTTTAAAATACTAGAAACTGAAATATGATCATTAATGCCTGGAGGTCTAGATGCATCCAGCCCCTATAAGGGAATGGGGTGGTTAACAGGGATAGCAGCAGAAAACTGACAGCTCTGTGGGACAGCAGGATGTGTATCCCCAGTACTACCCTACCCACACCATGCAGTACCACCCTTGTCAACAAATAGCACTGCAGTATATGTTGTGAGCCAAATAACTGTGGGGGGTCATAGGTCACATGCATGGATGTCAAAGTGGGGGTCCCATACCCACCACCAACCCCACACAGCAGATCAGCTGTACACAACCATACAGAAATGCCTAGCAAAGGCCCTCACATGCCAAAACCCATGAAATCCCCACCCACATACTCTTACACAGTGATATCACAGCAGGTCTGGCAGTGGCAGTATGGCTTTGAAAGTTAAGATGTCTGAAACTACAAATGTCTATAAGCCAGAACAATCTGACCTGTGATTGATACTGTTATGCTGGTAGTCTGAAAGATAGGGCACACCACCATGCTACATGGGACCAAAATGTTAAGCACATATCAGCGCAGTCTGTGCAGATGTGTAATGTGTACAATCATGTCATGCCCCCATAGTCCCATAGAAATGCAGTAACATGTTCCTAGACTTAAGCAGCATCTAGCTGTCACTCAAACTGATGGCACAATATTAACAGAAAGCAATTGTCAGTAACACCCACAGTCAACTCACTGGTGCTATCTCAGGGGTGTCTCCTGCTGGCAACCTGGGAACATATGATCATCAAAATGCACTGCCCTGCTACAGATGGCCTGCAACTGTCACACCCGGCCTACAGGCCTCTGGCAGATGCCTATGCCCCACCTACAGTGCCATTTAGGGAGTGTCATAGGGTCCACAACACCAACATAACACAGTCCACAAAATGCAAAGAAAGGCCATGCTGACAACTGCCAGGAGCAAACATGCCAGCTTCACAGAGCCAGAATTAGGGACAAAGCCAGGAAAAATGGGGTGAGGAAGGTCCAAAGAGAAGGACATCTGTGAAACATTGTTCTAATAATGTTATAAAGCTGATGGAATGATTTGTAGTAGCATGGAATGTGTGATGGGCAAGGCGTCTGAAACTGCAGTGTCAACTGTCTGTAATATCTGACTTCAACCCTGGGTGACTTGCAAAACACTTGTGCTGGAAAACCATACTTGTTTGGGTAACTAACAAAATATATGAGTCATGGATGTGGGCATTCTGTGATACTCCGTACAGTCAACAGGCAGGGCTTGGAGTGTAAACATGGGAATACACCCACTGCAGGCAGGCCTAACCCTGGCAGATGGTGACATGTCTGCACCCACAGAACCCTGGACCACAGCCATGGGGAGCAACACACCCCTTTCTGATTACTCATCCTATGCAACATCCTGACCCGAACATGTGGCCATCCAAGCAAAATGAGGTGGCCCATACATATATGTGTGACAAACACACACCTCCAGGCTGGTCAAACAGTCTTACACACACAAGACCCTCCAAGTGCAGTCAACCAATGAGGAGAGCTCAATGCAAAGCTATAGTAAAGCATATTTGCCAAGGACAATCCCCCACATATCCTATCCCCTACAAATATATCTGGAGTCTGCCTGTCACCCTGATCCAGTCTGATTTCTATTACCCAACTGTGGAATGGAAATCAGACCTGGCCAGAACATAAATCCACAGAGATTCCACCATTGTAATATATCCCCAAGGTGCTATACCATTTTCACAGCACCAGCAGTCAATTGCTTGTAGGCACACCCCTCAACAGGCTGGATAGTGCAAGAATGCATAGCATTTGGCCCATAAACCTTGTGTGTGCATCATCCATCCTGTATGCCTCTGGTAAATCACTGTGATGATTTGAGGAGGTATGTTACCAGGTACTGAAACAGTATATGACAGTGTCAAATGCCATATATGACAGATGTCTGCTAAAACCAGCCATGTAACCCTTTCAACCCATACATTACAGAGAGAAATTGTCACAATCATTGTATGGCCCATTGTCCCCATAGTCTATCTGCAGATATCCTGCACCAACAGGTTGGCAGGTATGGCTGTAGCACAAAACAAACAGAACTGAAGTCCAACAATTCCCGGAATGGACTCCCACATGTACTATAGAAGGACACACTGGCCATGCTCACACACTTAGAGAAATGTCAGTAGGATATAGGACTGAACAGGCCTTCCCCACCCAGTGCACTTTCCATTACTCCACCTTAGCAGTCCTGAAGATGTCTGTCACCATGCCAGTCACTTTTGTTAGGCCCAGCCCCATTATCCCTGTGGTGCATGTGATAACTGCATAACAAGATAGTACAAATGACTAGTTAGGTAAGAGTCCTGATCTCAGTCCTGTCAAATGTAAAAGTGTGTGTGTGTGTGTGTGTGTGTGTGTGTGTGTGTGTGTGTGTGTGTGTGTGTGTGTGTGTGTGTGTGTGTGTGTGTGTGTGTGTGCGCGCGTTTTCACAGCTAAATGATTTTGGGTCCATTCAAACCCAGTACACCTCCACTTTCCCTACTTTAGCAGCCATGCAGATATCAGTCATCTTAGAAGTGCCTTCCATCAAGCCTCAGCCCCATAAGTTCTGTGGCATATGTGACAACTGCATAACAAGATAGTACAAATAACTAGCTAGGAAGGAGTTCTTCTCTCAGTCCTGGCAAAAAGTGTGTGTGTGTGTGTGTGTGTGTGTGTGTGTGTGTGTGTGTGTGTGTGTGTGTGTGTGTGTGTGTGTGTGTGTGTGTGTGTGTGTGTGTGTGTGTGTGTGTGTGTGTGTGTGTGTGTGTGTTCACAACTAAAAGCTTTTGGGTCCATTCAAACCCAGTACACCTCCACTTTCCCCACTTTAGCAGCCCTGCAGATATCAGTCATCTTAGAAGTGCCTTCTGTCAAGGCTTAACCTCATAAGCTCTGTGGTGCATGTGATAACGGCATAACAATATAGTATAAATAACTAGTTAGGTAGGAATTCTAATCTCAGTCTTGTCAAATGTAAAAGTGTGTGTGTGTTCACAACTAAAAGCTTTTGGGTCAATTCAAACCCAGTACACATCCACTATCCCCACTTTAGCAGCCCTGCAAATATCAGTCATCTTAGAAGTGCTTTCTGTCAGAACTCAACCCCATAACCTCTGTGGTACATGTGATAATGCAATAGTACAAATAGTTAGGTAGGAGTTCTACTCTCAGTCCTGACAAGTGTGTGCGTGACAGTTGTGTGTGCAAGACTGAGAAAGTTGTGTTTTTGTTTCTAGGTGAAACAGTTTTATGTCATTCCCACCTACTACACTTCACAGTGCCCCACCTGATTGGTCCCTTATCAGTAACCTTGGCCAGCTGTCAGCCATGTAAGGTCAGTAGTGCATGTGATAAATGCTTAACACTATAGTACAAATGACTAGGTTGTCAGGGGTTCTACTCTTCTGGCAAATGTGTGTGTGGGTATGTATGTTTGTAAGTAAGAAATGCAAAAACGAGCAGTGTGGATGAAAGGAAAATGCCTAAGAAGTTAATTCCACATCGATTTAATCCACAATCACGTAGCAAACAAAACATAAATGCTCTTTACAAACACTGCGTTATCGTCCACTCAAGCTGTTGGACTTCATCAGATATCTTGGTTATTTTGAGTGCCTGGTATTTCTATGTTTGTAAGTAGTAGTATTTTGCTATGTTTCCCACCCAATGCCTTCTTTATCAGTCCTGCCAATGTCATTCCCCATATCAGTACCTTTGGCCAACTCTCAGCCCAGTAAGCTCTATATTACATGTGGTAACTGTGTGACACTATGATGCACATCACTAGTTAGGTAGGGATTCTACTCTCACATCTGGCAAGTGTGAGTGTGTATGTGTGTCTGTTTGTAGGAAAAAGTATTTTGATAGGTTAAACACCCACTGCACTACTTTATCAGTCCTGCTGATGTCATTCCCTTTATAGATTCACAAGTGTGTAGTAGGTAATGGCCCAGGAGCCTTAACAAGCCTAGCACATAGAAAGGTCCTACAATGTGCCACCTGATGTTATGTCCCAGTGCCTGTATGAGGTATAGCCACTGCCATGATCCTTGGGTTGAACTGTCTATTAACCATCCACTCATCAAGTTTCTCTGGAACAGGGTCAGCTAGGTCCTCTGCATGACATGTATGGGAAGTGTATTCCAGGGCATGTGTAGCCTCTTGGTGAGGGACCTATCCCACCAGCATGTTGTGGTGATTGTGGTACTGAGGTAGAGGTCTCTACAGTGTGTGGTGTGGATGGATGTATATGTAGCATTCCTAAACCAGCTGGGTCAGACATGGCTTTGTAAGTCAAGCACAGATACCTGCTAATTATGTGATATGACACAGAGAATAGCTTGGGTCGGCTGAGTCTGTCTGTGTAGGATGTGTGTCTAATGCCTAGAAACCCCTTTGTGAGGTGCTTCTGTGGCTTCCCCAGCTGTAGCAGGTGTCTAATGAGGTACATGGCAAAGGAGCCAAAATACTTGAGGAGTGGTCTAATGAGGGAATAGTAAACAGAGATCATTACCCCTGTCTTTCTGGATGCAAAACCCTTGGCAATGCAATGTGCCATATAGAATGACTTCCTGACCACAGTGTCAATGTGGTGCTTGAAGGAGAAGTTGTTGCCATCTTGTGTCCCCAGATCTCTTATAATGCATACAGTGTTCATTGGGCTCCCATCGGTGTAGTACTTTCTGGGAACTGAGTATTTTACCAAGGGGGATGATGATGCATATTGTGATGTCAAGCTTCTGGGCATGGTTTCCACACCACTCAGTGGTCTCAGTGAGGCCTTTCTGTGGGATGTTTGCATCACATGTGGAGTTAATGAGAGCTCCCAGCTTGCAGTCCTCTGTGAACTTGGTCAGCCAGAGTTCCTCTGTGTTGGGCTGGACTACTGAGAAGTAGATGCTGGACAGGACTCTGACTGCTTGTCAGTCTAACCTGGAGATTGCCACTGTCATACTTGTTTGTTATGTGAACCAATTTGCAAAACAAACAATGATATATGGGTTGATGCCTAGTTTGTTGGGTTTATCAATAATCCCTCACTGAAGGATGGTAACACAAGCTTTGGACAGATTGATGTAGGGTGTATGCAGTGCCTTACTGTCATACATAGCCCTGGTGACTCAGTCAAAGACGTCAACTAGGTTGAGCAGGCATGATCTGCCATTCACAAAGCCAAACTGTGTGGGTCCAGAGTTAGATCACCTATATCTTGGTCAATCAGGTCCCTGATGATGCAGTCCATACCTCTACATAGTGGACCTGTCAAGCTAAGGGGCCAAGAATCCCCAGGGTCTGTAGATGCTACTCATTTATGGAGATGGATGACTGTAGCAGTGTGCCATGCTTGAGGGACAAAGCCTGAGGTGAAGCTATGACTGACCAGGGTACACAGATTTGGTCCAAGGTCATTTTGTATGTCATGCATAACACAGCCATGGATATGTTGGTGTCCCATGGAAGCTGTATTCTTGTCTGCGGACAATGCAGGTCTAACCTGGCTTGCAATAATGCTGGGTGCCTGCCATTAATCTGCCATTGTTATTGTACACTTGTGGGGGAGACAGGGGTAAAGCTGGCATTGAATCTGTTGCCAAGACTGTGGCCAATATCTTGTCTCAGGATAGATATTAGCATTGTGCAGTAACTCACAGCACTTGTGTTTAATGCTGTGGAGGTTGTTGATGTGACTATCAAAGGTTTTTGTGATTATTGTCAGTGTTTGCTGCATGTCTGCCATCATAAATGCCTATAGGGGATTCCATGAGGGATCCCAAGTTGTGTTTGAGGCTAATAAGGGAGTTTAACAGTCATGGGACATCACCTTTCTCTGCATTAGTGTCCTCCTTCTGTTGTACATGTTAGTAATGGGAGGGGGCCATCACATTTTCTCCCACTCTTCATAGGACAGTGTCTGGGTTCTGTTGGCTCTGGCTAGTACCATGCATTCATGTACATGTTTGTACAGTGCATATGTGTATGATTTGACAGTCATGCATCTATTTCCCATTGCCATGGGTGAAGTGAAGTCATCCACCCCTGTTTTTATGGCTTGAAAGTCAGCTTTGGAGAGGTTTTGCAAGGTGATTACCTTTGTGGGGGTGTGGCTGACATGTTGAGTTCCATGTTGATTACAGCCTGTGTGGATCTCACCAGGTTAGGGATTGCCAACTGTGGATGAGCAACAGTCCCATATTTAAGTAGTCAACACAGGTCAAGGTTGTTGTATCCTCTACCAAGGGTCAGTATGAGCTGGTCCAGGGCATTGGAAATGATGAATCCCAGGAAGTGCTGGGCTACTGTATTGGTGCTTGGCTATATTCCCCAGGTGATGGAGGGGTAGTTGAAGTCTCATACTATGTTAGTGTTGTGTTGGACCTTCATAGATGGCAGGGTGTTGAGGAATGTGCATTGACATACTAGAGACATAGATGTGGACCCATAGCAGGCTACGGTATGGATTGCACTATTACCCCAAGGCAGTTGTACTGGAAGTGTCTCCAATGCATTATGCTGAGATACTAGTCTGGAGGTGTTCCTATCCATAATGAATATGGAGATAACACCACCTGTGAAGGTGTGGTCCATGTTTGGGGGCTGACAGCTGTGGAATGTGTTATAGCCTGATACTGAAGGGCTGCTGTCTGCTGCTGTTAACCACCTCTCCATTACAGCAGAAATGTTAATGTCCTCCACTCTGATGAGTGCTTTGAGTGACTGCATCCTGACAGTTAGATGTCTACTGTTGAGCAGCATGACCCTCAGATTGCATACATGTCTAGCTGTTATGGTGGTAATTACATTAGGAACACTGCCTAATAAGGCATTATAGGGGTGGCCAGACACTAAGCCAGTACCTGGAAACTCAGCACTGACAGATGTAGGACATCTGTGGCAAGTCATTGAGTTCTGTCCATCATTTCATCCCAAGCAGAGAGTTACTGGATCCCCTGAGAATGACACAAAACATGTAAGCCAATGTTGCAGTCAATCATCTGCTGATAGTACTGCAGCATCATTCTGGGTGATGGCGGTATACTGCTCAGGGATACTGTCACACCTGCCTGGACCACATAATCAGAGAGTTCGACCATGTCTCTTGTCATGTAGTCCAGGCAGTTGTGTCCCAGGTCATTCACAACCACATGGATACAGAGTGATACTTGTAGTTGTTGTGGAGTGCCATGACTGGCTGTGTCATGTGTTGGATGCTGACATATGATAGATGTTTGGCTGTTATCTGCTCCATATTCAACTTAGTGAGTGGGATATGTGCGTGCCTCAGTATTGCGTTACACATGATCACTGTATTGTGCAAGATGGTAAGCCTTAGCAGCTTAGGTTGAGGGGCACACTGTGTAGGTTGAATATATCTCCCTTGGCATGTGCCATGTCATGGGTCTGAGTTGGTGTCTGTCTTGCTGGTCTGTGCTGTTTGGGTAAATGTCCATTGAGTGCCTCTGTAAAGGTGGGTGTGTGGCTTTTCACTGTATGTCGTGGCTGTCAAAGTGGGTGTCATGGTGAGCTATGTGTTCCACATGTTATGGTGCAGGCATTTATCTTATCCTTTTGACCTGCCAGTCCAGTCTTTACTGGAGAGTGCATATGTCCACATTGGGTGATATATAGGTAACTCTCACAGGTCTGAGTGTTTCGAGTTTAGAGGGCAGGGTTGTTTGTTTACATGAGGCAGTTGCAGCAGTGCCTCATCATGGACAAGTGCACCAGGTTAATGGATGAAAGCACAGAAAGCTGTCCTTCAATTATGCCAGGAGGGGTCGACATAGCTAGTAAGTACTGGGGCTACTTCTGTGATGAATGAGTAATGCTGATGATTCACAGGTGTGCCACACTTTTTTATACAATAACCTGGTGAGGTGTCAAGCCATAATGCTATCTGAAGTGCAAGACAGAAAAAACTAGCATGATGTAAGCATGATGTAAGGGTGGAACTGAAGGCACACTTTCTGCCACCTGTAACACTTTAATTCACCTGTGTGATTATCAGCAGTTTTGGCCGGGAAAGCTCTATAGTGCATGCAGTAACTGCATGCCACTGCAGTAGACATAACTCAATTGGCAGGAGCTCTAATCCCAATACTAGCAAGTGAGAGTGTGTGTGTGTGTGTGTGTGTGTGTGTGTGTGTGTGTGTGTGTGTGTGTGTGTGTGTGTGTGTGTGCGTGTGTGTGTATGTGTGTGTGTGTGTGTGTGTGTGTGTGTGTGTGTGTGTGTGTGTGTGTGTGTGTGTGTGTGTGTGTGTGTGTGTGTGTGTGTGTGTGTGTGTGTGTGTGTGTGTGTGTGTATCATGTACTGTCTGGCTTATACCATTTTTGACATGTGTACTTCCCTTCACACTTCCCTTTGCCCCAGTCTAGTCATCCACCCTAGAAGTACCTTTGGATTAAGTGAAAATGTGTAAGCTCTGTGGCATGTCTGATAACTGTGTAGAAGTGTAGTAAAAATAACTAGATAGGTAGGAGTTTGAATCTCCATACTGGCAACTGTTTGGATGTGTGTGTGTTTGTGTGAGAATCATGTAGTGTGTGAGTTATACCATTTTTGACCTGTGTACTCTTTATACTTCCACTCACTCAAATTTAGTAGTCCTGTTGATGTCATCCACCTTAGAAGTACCTTTGGACTTGGTTCATAGGTTCATAGGTTCATACTAGGCTATCTGCCGTCTAACAGTGACACAGAAGTGATACCGATCTCCCATCCACTCATCAAGATTCCTCTTGAAGAGAGTCAATGAGGGACTCAGCCTAACCTGGACTGGGATTTTATTCTAGAGTGAAGGGAGCCTCTGGGTTATGAATCTGTCCCTCCAGCATGTCCTATTTACTTCAGTGCTGAGGTTCAAGTCCATTAATTCTGGGTTGGACATGGCTTTATACACAGATCGCCTCTGAGCAGGTGGTATGCCACTGAGTAGAGCTGGAGTTTCTTTAACATATGGCATCTGTTTGAGCCCTTTGATCCTCTTGGTGAGGTACTTTTGGGGTCTTTCCAGTTGCTGCAGGTGTCTGGTAAGGTACATCCCAACAATTATGGGCCTGATGAGGGATGAGTAAAGAGGCACGATGACCTCTCCTGATCTAGATGTGAACCCCATCATGATTAGGTGGTGTATATAAAATGTTTTTATATACCGAACAAAGAGGGTCCAGGACTGAGCCTTGTGGGATGAAATCGACAGGTTTTAGAGGCGGGTCTGCCCTTAACAAAGCCGAACTGTTGTGATTATCCTTAGTGTCTGATCCATGTATTGAAAAGGTGTCATATAGAATGTTTATAAAGAGGAACCTTTGGGCTAGGTGTTGAGCTAGAGTAATGCTCCCAGCCCAGGCTAAAAGGCATTGATCCCTTTGAATGACACCAATACTTAAGCCATTTATGAAAATTGAATTTGTCTTGTCTTTTGTGGCATCATTCTTGGTGAGAGTAGATGCTACTCTAGGTCAGGGTTGACAGGCAGCTTACCATGACCTTCTCTTTGTTCTGCCTGTTGAGGGTATCTGCTGATTTTTAGATTTTTATTTAGAGCCCCTATGTTTTTTTGTGTGTATGTGTGTTTTTGCTTGCCTGTGGGTCTCTATGAGACTGAAATTGTAGTACAGTTTGGTATATGGGTTGCATCTCTCATGTGTTGGAATTTGTTGGGAGGAGGAGAGGGTTGTCTCAACATTGCCTCAGGTTCCCAGATTCACCAGCTGGACTGCAGAGGAGATTGACAACTGACCTTTGGACATGCTAGAATAGTATTGGAATTCCTTTATAATTGAAAAAATTTTGAGGTGGGAGTGCTTTTTAATTTTTAGTGGTGACTTAGTGCCAGGTAACTTTGCCAAGTGAAACAAGGAAATAAGTACAGTAAGCTATGCAGATATCACTAGGAATCCACTGGGTGTACCAATTCAGTAAGAAACAGTTTCAGATATGCAGGCACTATAGCCTTTAACCAGAAATTCCCAGCTCAGAAAGAAAGGTCATGCCTCTCCTCCCACAAGTAACAGACACTGCCCCCTCAGCAGTTCCCAACTTAGAAGAGGGAAGCTACCTGTTCTTCTGCCTACAGTGCAGCAGACCAAACCTTCTTAATGTAAAACAACTGGTCTGAAGCCCAAGTGCTTAATGCAAATGTGTAAGCTCTGTTGCACCTCTGATAACTGCATACTATTATAGTAGAAATAATTAGATATGCAGGAGTTCTAATCTCCCTACTGGCAACTGTGTTTGTGTAAGAATCATGTAGTGTGTGAGTTACACCATTTTTGACCTGTGTACTACCCTTTGCATTTCCCCTCACTCCAATTTAGTAGTTCTTTTGATGTTATCCACCTTAGAAGTATATTTGTGGACTAAATGGAAATGTATGAGCTCTGTGGCGCATCTGATAAGTATGTAGTACTATAGTTGACATAACTAGATAAGCAGGGGATCTAATCCCCATTCTGGCAATTGTGTGTGTGTGTGTGAGGATCATATATTGCATGGCTTATACCATTTTGATGTGCGTACCATACACGGCTGGTGACCACCTCCCACTGCCATTACTTTATATAGTGGGGTAACAGCATCTGTCTCATATGCAGCAAGTTAAACCATTGTACAGTCCTCTGTACAGATGTGTCTGGAATATCCAGATGTGTGCAGCCTATACGTGGTTGGAAGTGGTCTGTCTGCCTTAACAATGCCCATGTATGTGATATTGTAGCCAAATAAGCCACAGTGAGTGCACTGACAAATATGGCAGCATGAGGTATCATACCTGACTGAAACATCATGCTGATATGACATCTGCCACCCTCACAGGTGGCCAGCCTTGTAGGTGCAATACATGAGTCCAGATGCTTGGTTTTACAAGTGAATCGTTCATGTTATGGGTCACATTAAAGGCTGGCAGAGGTGTGGACTGACATACTGTGGCCCTAAGTTGTATGTAACAGGAACACCTTGCATCTTAACAGGGGTGTGTACACAATTTATATACACTGTATACAACTAATGTGTCACACATGTCCCTACCTTAGGCCGTTTGTCCAGCCCATTTTGCTGGCCTCTGTCCAAACTTCTTGGCATTGACACGTAGTGAGGTATGATATAGGAATGATGAATTCACATCAGATAGGCTCCAGCAGTGATCACTGTGATGCAATGCAGTTAACCCTGCCACATGTGAACATGCACATAAAGCATTATAACTATTACATAAAGCAATTTAGCTATTACTGATAGTTGTGTGCATGGTAAATTGCATGCCCTTCACATGCCTGGGGTATTGCCAGGCAACAACAGAATAATGTCATACTCACCAGCTTCAGGCTGCTGTCCCATATGCAGACCAGAGGGTCCTAGGTAGTTGTGAGAGGAAGGTATTGTCAGCAGACTCACATGTGGCCTTGGTACAGGATGGATGCAGCATGTCTGCACATTTACAGTACTAACCCCAATAATACACAATGTAATGTCCTCACCATAGATCTGCACCTCTCTGCATTAGAAAACCCCATCCACAACTGAAATCGGACTTGACACTTGGATGTAGATACAGTACAGATACATGTATGTCTGATACATTAGTGTACTAATCCCAACTGGGCACTTACTTGCACACAACCCTGTCCAATGTGTGGGTGCCACCCACCTCTGTACTCTGGTGTTGTACTGGGGTGTGTGCCCCAAGGTTGGCAGGGGCTCATATACCACACAACTTGGTTGTGTGATGAATGACAAAGAGAAATGTGAAGTGAGTTGCATGATGTGGTGATGACTGTACCCAAGGGTGACAGAGTGGTCATTGCAGCAGATATCAATGGACATGTTGGTGAAGGGAACAGAGGGTCAGTGGAAGTGATGGGTATGCATGGTGTTAAAAGGAATGCAGACAGTGAGATAGTAGTGGGGTATGCAAAACAAATGGACATGGTCATGGTGACTATGTTCTATAACACAAGGGAGGAGCATAGGGTGAGTTACAAGACTGTAGTAAGATGCATACAGGTGGAATATATCCAATGTAAGAGGGCAAGTTTGAAGGAGATTGGAGACTGTAAAGTGGTGAAGGGGAAAGTGTATTTAGGCAGCATAGAATGTTGGTCTGCAGGATGATGTTGGTGATCAAGAAGAGGGGGAGTGTGAGTTCAGCAGCAAGGATCACATGGTGTGAATTGGAAAAGGGTGATGTTGAGGTGGAGTTCAAGGAAGGATTAAGACAGACACTGGGTGGTAATGTCAAGTCACCACATATCTGGTGAAGTACAGCAGAGCAATTAAGGGAGATGGCTAGAACGGTGCTTGGTGTGACATGTGGATGGGGGAAGTAGTACAAGGAGACCTGGTTGTGGACTGAGGAAGTGCAAGACAGTATCCAGAGAAAGAGGATGGGGAAGAAGGAGTGAGACTGTCAGAGAGATAAGGAAAGTAGACAGAAGTGTGAGGAGATGAGGTGCATGGCAAAGAAGGATGTGGCAAAGTCTAAGGATGAGGCATATGAAGAGTTTTATAACAATTTGTTAATTACTGGATGATTGTATTACTTTTTGCCATGTTCAGTCATTTTAGTTGTTTTGCTAAGAGGTTGTCATATGTCTGGCCACTGTGTATGGCATATCATGATGTTGTACCAGTGTACTGTTTCACTTATTTATTTGGACTGTGGAGGGGGACAGATGTGAGTGTCATGGGTCCTTTTGTATCCAACTATGCATGCTGCCCCAGTTATGTGTGGTCTATCAGCAGCATATGTCTGTATGGGCATTTTGAGACATGTATGCAGATATATTCTGAGATATGTATGCCTATATATATATATATATATATATATATATATATATATATATATATATACACATACACACACACACACACACACACACACACACACACACACACACACACACACCTCTGTATTTATTGGTAATATATCTATATATTGTTATACACATATATGTATCTCCATACATATCTCTCTCCCTGTGTATCTGTTCCTTTTCAGATATATACCAATCCTTCCTAACTGCACAGTGTCTTGTCCCTATTGTAAACTGGCTGTAAAGCAGGGTATGTTTGAGAAAACATCCTAAAACCATACATGTGAGATGGCTTACTGGTAAACTGCTTTTACTATGGTGTGCAGGGTCCTGGGGTCATGACCTATAAGGGCTGTATTTTTTTTGCTAGGCAGAACAAGAACTGTTGGATACAGAGTGATTAAGGCAGTTTTATGAGGCCTTAGTCTCCACACACTGCACATTGCCATACTGTACAAGGACTGGTGATGTTGGCCACAGTATAGGAGCCATGGAACAGTCATCACTTTACAGTCTGTGTTGCATGCAGTAAAGGCATGTCACTGTAGTAGCAACAACTACATAGCCAGGGGTTCTAATCCGAAGAAGCCCAAATCTGTGAACATTTGTGTGTCAGTACAGTATCCTGTATTTGAGTGAGTACTATGTTCACTTGGTGGGTGGCCGTCATATTTTAGACAGTGGTGCTCCCACTACATACCTCAAGGCCTGTCTCCTGTCTCCATCAACCTCACAATTATCTGACAACAATCTTCAGCCCAATAAGGTCGGTGCTGCATGCATGAACTATGTAACAGTATGCCCTGACTGACAGGATAGTCAGGGCTGTTAAACCCAGGTGTGTCAAATGTGTGTATGACTGTATGTGTTTGTCAATGTGTATATGTCAGTATGTTATAGTATGTTGTGTCTATTCACACTCAGTACATCCCACATTGCCATACTGTACAAGGCCTGGTGGTGCAGTCCACTTTATAAGGACCTCGGAACCCCTTACCCTACAAGCTCTGTGGTGCGTGCAATTAAGGCAGAACACATTAGTAACAATAACTACATAGGTAGGGGGTTCTAATCTCAGTGTTGTCAAGTGTGTGTGTGTGTGTGTGTGTGTGTGTGTGTGTGTGTGTGTGTGTGTGTGTGTGTATGTCAAGGGATCTACTTCAGTTTGCAGTAAAACTATTTCCCAGGTGTTCATTTGACCGAGACCAAACTGGCAAAAGCTGAAATTGTTAATGAATCATCCTGTGGAATCTCATTTCACCAAAACTATGTAAACAGTGTAAATGCCCTTTTCCCCACTATACAGCTGTACAGTGATACTGGAGTTAGTATACGTAGTTGGTGGTGGTCGTTGAGGGTACAGCCTCCCAAATTGAGGGTAGTGTATGTATCCCCACATGTAGTGTGCTGTTATGCTGTTGAGTCTATGTTAAGAGGATAAATAGTTGTTAATCTCCAGGAATGCACTACAGTGAGGAACAGGACATATACCCTTCCACTATTTTCAGTGAAATTATATTTGACATGCTGATTATTAAGTGATTTGAGGTTTTGGCAATTCGGTCTTGGTGGAATTACATTTGCAAAAATGACTTCTCTGCAAAGTGAAGTACATCCATATGAATGGTACTCTGTGTGTGTTGAACCAACACAAAAGCCTCTTTTTTGTGTTATTCACAAACTTTTGGTGTGTGCCACCCAGTATACTTACCATTGTCCACTGTACAACAGCCAGTTACATCAGCCACCATGCACTTACCTGTTTACACCCCTCAGACCTATCAGCCATGTGGCACATGCAATAACTGTTATACAGATCTGTTACTTGTGTTCAGTTGTACCCTGGATATGACATAGTCAATGTGCAACCACACTGCCGCACCCCTTGTAGGAAAGGCCAACAGGCCAACATTCTCCTGACACACAGACACCTAGAACAAAAACAGAATACATTATGGAGACCGCATTCGGTCAATGTTAAAAACAGCAATAATGCGTCATGGCTGGACAGCTAGACACCCTGACGTGTAAGCATTAAACATGCCAGCTGATACATTAAACAGCATTACATTGCTAAACTGTAGTACATTCACCCTGTGCATCAGAACCATATTAGCATGGCCCTGGATCAATGATACGGATGACAGGGATGTGGCACAGGTATCATCAGATGCACAGGGTGTGGTGTGGGTTTACCAGAGGCTTAGGGTGAGCCATTTGGTTGACATCATGTGTAAGGGTTAGGGGGTTGTTTATTAAATGGGCCATGCAGACGTGGTGTGTGTATGTATGGAGGTGCCCCAGCTGTGATGGTGATGTGTGTGCATGGATGCACACAGTTCTGTCATGTGGCTGCCCTATACAGGGGTATGTTGGATAGCTGCAGATGATACCTGGTAGGGTGTACAGTTCACTGTGTCCAGCCATGGACATGGGAACTGGGCCTGCCAGGGGTTGCATGGGCACCACCAGGCAGAAGGCCAGATATGGTACTCTTCCCTGATGATGACAACTGTCTGCTGGATCTGCATCCCTGTTGGGACTGGCCAGGACCACATGCCCATGACCTGCTGTGTCATGGTGTGGACAGCCCCCCCATGCAGTGGAACTGCTGGTACTACCACTATGAGAGTGGGAGTGAGATGTTGCATGGCTACATAGACCCTCAGCTGTTCGTGGTGCTGTCCCACGTCCACATGTCTGATGCTCTACTCCCACCACATGCTCTAGCACAGACATCCCACAGTCGAGGATTGCCACTATCTCACCCAACCATCTATCCATGACCTCCGCATAATAACGGTGGGTATCTGCAAGACCATGGATGTTGTCATGTACAGCAGGTAGAGTAGCCCTCTGGAGCCTCAGACCATTTCTGGTATAACATTCCATACATGCCTGTGCCTCCATGATGGTCTTAAATATTTGTCTGGTGACACCTTCTGTGGTACTTGTGGCAGGTGCATGATGGACAGCAATCCTCCTATGGGTGCCCCGTCCATCTGCCTGTGTGGGATCCTGCCTGTTATCCAGCTATGGCTGGTGTCTACAGACACACTTGCCATAGTCACCACCCTTTCCTGTCCCATGCCACCACCCGCCAGCTCTCCCTCATCTATGGCCACTGGTGATGGGGTATGTCTGGGCATTGGCGCTGTGTATGGTGATGGGGTGGAACAAAGTGCAATGCCAACCAATGGCACAGATTAAGCCCCTGACAACCCTGCCTGTGCCTCACTATGCCTATCATCATTGTCAGAGTCTGCAGAGACACTGACATCAGTTTCCCCGTGGGAGGGAACCCAACCCACATCACCACTTGTGAGGGGAAGACAATATATGTAAATTAATACCTGTACATTATGGTTTACTTACACATGCACACACACACACACACACACACACACACACACACACACACACACACACACATACACACACACTTACAGGCAAGGTGGCACAAAGAGATTACACAGACCTCACATTACCCAACAGTTGACATGCATGACACATGGCACTCAACATCATGCATTGCAGCCAGTCTTAAACCCTATTACTAACAATATACATCTCTGGGTTGTATGAGTTGTGTTAGTAGGTGATGTCCCTTTCCCTGGAACACAGTGCACCCATGTACACATTAATGCTGTGCACCTGTATAGCACACAGGCATCTACTGTAGACCATACCTCACAACTGTACAAATCATTGCTGGATGCATAGATGTCTGGCAGTTATGCGTCCTCTGTTCTGCATAACCCCTATGTTTTTTTCTGACACATAACTGGGATAATATGAGGACTGATGTCACTAATCGATGACTGGCATTTGATTGTCAGATCTCATCATCATCAGTCCATGTATGTGCAATAAAATCTGGTTACACCAACAACCTTCAAAGTGTAATGTGAATGTGAGGAGAGTACGCACACCTGTTGACATGCCAGCCTCTTCTACGATATGAAATGGGGCCACAGTACTGCATCTGAAAACATTACACACCCCTGATATGTGACATATGACCTGTGCAATCCAATCAAGAATCAAGCAAATGTGTTAGTCATGAGGATACTGAATGAGATGCATACAATATGGGCATTGCATAAGTGTGTACACCCTCAAACCAATGGTTTGTTGAAGCACCTGTTAAGTAAACTACAGCAGTCGCTATTCCTGATAAGGGGTATACTAGCATGGCACATCTTGACATGGCATTATTTGATCTATCTTCCCTACAAAGGTCCCCCAACTCTGCCAGATTGCAAGGCCAGCTCATGTGCACAGCCTTTGGAGGTCACACAGGGTCTTTACTATTGCTGTTGAGTCTGGATTATGTCTGGACCAATTCATAACCTTGAATGTGTTTAACTACAGCCATTCTTAGCTAGCTTTGGATGAATGCTTCAGTTCACTGTTATGCTTGAAGATGAAACCTCTCCCCACCCTCAGCCTTATTGCAGATGCTTGACAACTGTGGGCCACAAGTGAGTGTTATTTTGCAGTGTTCACAGTCCCCTCCACCATGTCTGCAGGCCTAGCTCCAGATAATGAACAGCAATCCTAAGGGTGTACACTGGCACCAGCAAGCTTCAAGTTGGGGATGGTGGCCCTGAGGTGAGGTGAGGTGTTGCTTGTGCACCACACATATCTCTATGAATACTGTCTGTAGGTTTGAACCTTGGTGCCAATATACCATTACACATTGCAACACATGCCTTTGGGAGACTTGCTGTTATATTTTTGCTACCTATACACATCCCTGGATGGTGTTTCTTGTGGGGAAAATCTTCCATCTACTTACCCTACCCCATAGGCCACACTTATGTGGAATCCAGGCAATTGTCACCATGGGTATTACACAGGTAGTACTTGCTAGACATTCCTGCAACTCCCTCAGTGTTGCTGTATGTCTTCTGGCAGCTTCCCTGACCAGTGTTCTACATGTCTTGTCATCTGTTTTGGATAGGCATCTGGTTCTTTTCAACATCACTATTGTCCTATATTTAATACACCTCTAGATCACTGTCTGCACTGTTTTCCAAGGTATATGCAATGGTGAGGTAATGTCTTTTTCCCTAATCCTGACTGCTACATTTCAGATGTAGGATCTCTTTGATGCTTTGTAAGATGTGTGCAAGTCATGGCTGCTTCTATTGCAGGCAACTGAGGAAATGTCATGAACATACTTCTCGGACAGCACACCATTACCTGGCATGATATTGAGGCCCTGTACTTGATGGCAGGTGTGTACTCAAGTAGAGCACATGCTGTCAGTACATCACAAGCTGCCTCCACAATGTGTTATTTTGAGTGTGTGCACACACATGCATCCAGTGTTTTGTAAGGTGTGCATTCCCCTATATTTGTTGCACTAACATAATGCTATTTTACACATTAATTGTTAATGTTAGGATCACATTACAGGTTGTAAATGGTGTGGATTGTATTATTATGGTCTGTCATTGTATATATCAGGAATAGTTGCCATCTTATTAGGAGTGTGTACACTGTTGTATCAACTCTATAAGGGTAATGTTTCATACCTGTCCCTACTGTAGCCCATTTGTCCCACCATTTTGTTTGTCTCTGTCCACACATCTTGCCTGACAGGTTGTGAGGTATACTGGAGAAATCTTACATACCCCTCAGATATGACACCATGGTGACTACTGTGATGCAGTGCAGTTAACACTAACAAAACTGAACATGTACATCAGGCAATATGGGTATGTGTGATAAATGTGTGCATGACAAATAGCATGGACTTAACATGGCCAATGTATTGGCAAACCACAGCAAAACAATCCCAGCTGTCCCAGTTGTATACCACAGCGACCTAAATAGTTGTGGGAGAGAGGTAATGTCAGTATCCACTGATGTGGTCTTGGTAGAAGGTGGAAGCAGCATTCCAGCACATTAACAGTACAACCCTCAATACTATAAAATATACTGGCTATCACCATAGATGTACATGTCTGTGCATTATTAACACTGGCAGGACCTACTATCTCATCTGACATATGCATGTAGATAGTATACAGGTAGAAATGGATAAGCAATAGTGTTCTGGTAATATCACTGGGGCCTTACCTTCACATTCCTTGTCCAGTGTGTAGGTGCAACCCACCTCCACAATGCTTTCCTCAGCTTCATGGCTTATGTGTTGGGCGGGTGCCCCAAGGTTGGTGAGGATCTCCTCGGTGGGTGTCAGTAGGGACTGGATGGTGGGGCCCCCTCCTGTGGCTAGCCTGTCCCTCACTACAGCAGCAGGCCATTGATGGGCATGGTGAATGAGGTCAGTTGCCTGATGCCGGAACTGCTCATAAGTTCTGCTGTGCAGGCCAGCATCATTTACCCTGTGGACCAGATCATTCAACAGGGTGGTCCTCTCTCGCACATCTTGTGCTCTCCGTTCAAATAACAGGGCGTAATGTTCATTCACATATTGGGCTATGATGTCCATTTCCACAACAGAGAATGCTGGTAGGCGTGCCCTCTGCATGTTACCCAGAAGAAATATAAACAGGAAAAAAGGTCACAGGACTTCATAAGGTTGTCAAATTGCACATGAACAGTGGATATTACTTGCAAATAATCCAAACTACAGCATAACCCCCCAATCTATCATGGCTATAGCAACTTGCATTTACACTCTGGGCCCTGAGCTATCTTATTCCTCCCAATGTTTGACAGTTAATTGCATAATCATCTATTCTCCATTCATTTTTGTGTAGAGTGATGACAGTGGCCATCTTCCATGTGCATGGTGTGTGGATGGTGGCAGGTCTGTGTTTGACTGTGGTGTGTGATGGAGCTGTGAGCACATGCCTGAGTTCATGTAAAAGACAGACAGTGATGGTATTATGCCCCATGGAGATTTGCTGTTGTTGCCATCAGTAGGCAATATGTACATGTTCACCATTGCTGAGGGAAGGAGAGCATATCCCCCTATATAACTGGGGTGTACAGGGTGGCAATGTTCCCACCTAACATGTCTGGTGTAAGTTGCCTATATCCATGGCATGTGTGTATGAGGTGTGCTTTACCCCCAGTAGAGGGTGAATTGTGTTGTTGCCTCTGAGACTGACAACATATGTGGAGACACTGTTGCAATTGTCCTTGGTGATGTGGATATGTCTAATTTGCAGTCATTGTCAGCCTTACAGGAAGTCACCTGTGAACTTACATGCTTGCTCAGACAGAGGTGGACTTGGTTCCAAGTTGTTGCCTGCACCTATGTGTCCCTGTACAGCCAATATAGCAACCTATTATGTGGTTTGTGTATTACTACTGTCCACCAAAGGGGATTACTCTACCCTGGTGGAGGCTGGTTATACAGGTCGGGTATTGCTGAGTCCATATAGCTACAGTGGATATAAAGTGTACACACCCCTGTTACAATGCCTGGTATTTGTGCAATTGAAACATGACACCACAATAACTCATTTCAAAACAATTCACACCTTTAATGTGACCTATAGCCTGTACAATTCAATTGAAAACATAACAATCTGGTCTGTGAAAACATATGGAAATAATAGTCAGTATAATAAGCCAGTTGAATGAGTGCACACACCCTTAAACTGATATGTTGTGTATGCACCTCTTGAGATGGTTACAGCATTCATTCATCTTGGTTTACATCATGGCACATCTTCACTTGGCAGTAGTTGCTCATTTCCTAGAATCACTTGTGTTTGTTTTTCAATGGAATTGTACAGGTTAAGGGTCACATTCAAGATGAGAAACATTATGAAATGATTTTCTGGGGTCTCATTGTAACCTGGCATTCCAACAGAGGTGTGTACACTTGTGATATCCACTGTGTATAGGTGTTTATATAGCTGTTAGTGGTAGGCATGGACAGAGGGACTTAACACAGTTGGACACTTCTCAGATTACTACATGATAATCATGCCTACTCTAGTACCAATATCAGTGTCAGGGGCAATGCAACAACCAGTAGCTAAATACATTTATGTCTGCTGTATGCACTGACACTGATATTATACATATGTGCAACATGGACAACCTATGTTCCTGACTGCTTGAAACCCATGTTATTAGTTTTGTGCCTTCCAGCTGAACATACGCATACATACGTGTGCTCAGGGGATTCCTGGTATACATTTATGTTCTATGTTAGTATGGCACACTGTATTTATAGCCTTGCTACTCAAGCATACTTCTGAACCTGTTATAGCAGGACGTCTGGACAATGGCACACATAAATGGGTGACAAAAGGGACATCGGTATTGATACTGTATTAATATAGCTGCACCATACATTAGTAAGTTGATTGGACAGTAAACTGTGACATCACTGTGATAACCTGGAAGATGTCAACAGTCATAAGTAGGATATTATGTTACATTGCCATTGCTCACAGATATGTGTATGTGACTACAGATATCAGTCACAAATGTGCTAATTGTCCAGAAGAACACTGTACAGTTGAATGTTATCAATTCAATATATCACATGCAGTTCAACACACATGTCTGCAATAGTACTTTACTATGCACATGCCCTTTATAGGTCTCTTAAACTTACAAGACAAACATGTATCATACTCATATTCACCGGTAACATATGGATATGGACAACATCCCATTAACTGGCCTAGCAGTGGCACAGTCACAACTGTTTGACAGACAACCCAGTGGTTGTTATATGTAAGCTGTCCTTTCCCAGGGTGAGTCAGGCTCCTGAGCTGTGATCCTACCTCACAACCTCTTAAAGCATTACATCTGGAAAAAGCCTAAAATGATGGGGGGATAAATAGAGACAGACTTTAAATATTCCTGTTACAAACTTAGGAAGTTTATAGAATAATACATTTTGCATTACTGTGAATACTCTTAAGGATGTGGAGTCAAAAACTCATGTGTTTGTCATTACTTGATGACTTCAATCCTCAGCTTTTTGCCAGGAATGTACAGATTTCAGGAGGAAAAGACATAAAGTATGATCTGAAAATCTGGACATTCTGTGGAGATCTGTACAGGTGAGAGGTATGGCTATGATCTCTCCCATTGCAAACAGATCCAGATGCTATGACCATAGTATCTGTTCAGCAGGACATTAGTACAGCAAGTCTTGTTGGGACATATATTCTTCCAAATCATAT